>NW_028270140.1:7975742-8302333 GCF_037043375.1 Chiloscyllium plagiosum | reverse complement strand
TGCTGTTTAATTGTGTGGTTCTGGAGTGCTGCTTAAGGGAAAAATTAAGAATTTTTTTCTTGATATGAAGATACCAATTGTTGTCATTCTTGCTTCATTTTCACAACTTTCCCACCATGCCTACAACTCAAGGGAGTGAAACATTCTGCTCCTAGATTTCCTCGATCAAATAGATATACATAAAAACATGAGCTTTTAGCTCAATCCTAGACACCAAGGATGTGGAAGCATTTTACATCAGCATCTCTCACAATGAAGGACTGGGAGCCTGTAGTCACTCTCACGAACAGCGCTGCACCCATTTCTATTATTCAACTCACTGAATAATTCTGTAGAATGAAAACTTATTTAATATTGGTCAAATGTGCTTACAGATCATGGACACAGCTGGCAGCACCAAAAGGCTCCAAATCCTCATTGCCAGACGAGAAAAGAATGTTCCTGCTAGCTCAGTTACAGGCCAAAGTTACACAGGTTCTAATTACCTACACAAAGTGGAAGATGTAACAACTTCTGCCAGGCAATGAAGAACATTAAATGTAATGATTCCAAACAATTCCCAGTGATGCCCCAAGAGACAGTAAATGTTGTAGCAATTAATAAACCATCCTTAAGATGCAGGACATGACATTGGGATTTATTTTGTTTGGAATCGAACATCATTAATAAAGATGAATAAACTATCTTTCAGATGCAGACCATGACATTGGGATTTATTTCTGTGTGGAATCGAATATCACTCCTCTGTGACAATGGTGGGAGAAGATTGAAGGAGTTGTGGTGTAGGGCAATGATGAAATCTTAACTATTGATTTCCTGAGAATGATACTCAAGACCTTCCTGTTTCAAAAGGGCAGCAGGTATATCACCCAAAACAGACAGGAAGCTATTGAACGGAGAAGGAAATTGAGAAGGTTACACACTGAATGTTGTTTCTCTACCAGCTGGATTTTCAATGGTGTTAAAGGTTAAAATTGGCCGCCTTTCAACTAGAAAACGTCAAATTGCATGGTTTTAGAATATCTTATTGATTTGTCATTGAAAATTGATATTTGAAAGATGGGTATTTTCTGTTAAAGAAATATTTTTTACTCCCCTCAACTGATGGGAGCAGAGCTGCGAGCATTTAAAAAGGAGCAACTCAACCTGTTAACTGAGGGAGTTTCTTCTTGCAATGAGAATCATGGTCTGACATCATCAGTTCAATAGATGAGAGGCTGGAAAAGCATGGCAGGTCAGGCAACATCCGAGGAACAGGAAAGTCAATGTTTCGGCCCAAAACGTTGACTTTCCTGCTCCTCGGATGATGTCTGACCTGCTGTACATTTCCAGCTTCATATCTATTGATTCTGACTTCCAGCATCTGCAGTCCTTACTGTCTCCAAGCCTCTGGCATCATTGACAGTATTCCATAGCTTTGTAACTGGTCGTGGGTGGAGAGGATGTCACAATTCTCATGCCTGGCTGAAGAAGGCAGACAATTCTTGGCAAGTATAAACAGGCCCTCTAGGGAAGCCAAGCAATGATGGGCTAGAGGTCAGGAGGTACAGCTCTTCTTTCCATTTATATGTTTCCCAAATTTCCTCACCTCCATTTACTCTGGAAATCAGAGCAAAACCACAGGCTGTCTGATCTTTTTTGGTAATAGCTACTCTTCACACTGTTTTGTCTGTTAGATGCAGGAAATGGACTAACATCTAGAAGTTAAAATGTTTTGATCTAGATCCTAAGCCAGTATTTGTGATTCAGATTTGACTCAACTACTAGTAAAAGACCTCATCTAGCTTAAAATTAAACACATTATATCTATTCACTGTTAACATATAAAAGCATACAATGACACCATATATTAAATGAATCCTTCTGGGTACACCTCTATTATCCCCCATCCATTTTTACTGACTTGGATCTAAGTTCCAGTGTATAATTCATGCTGTTGAAATGCGAGATTTCCTGGCTACAGAGGGCCATAAACAGGAAGTAGTTAGTGATGCAGAGTGATGCCAACAATGTGGGTTTACTTCCTGCATTAACTGAGATCACCATGACAGATTCTTTATCTCAAATGTTTCCTTGCCTGAGGCATGGTGACCATCATATTAAACCATGACCAGTCATTTCTCCTTAATGAGAGAGTAGCCCAATGGGACATTGATGATTTTACTTTACATAAAAGGAAGAATATAATATCAATTATCACCAATGTCACTCACCTTGCAGGGAGCTGACTTACCTTGTGTCTACCACCACTTTTGCATGGCAATTCCTAACCAGTGACATTCAAAGCAAGATCTGTGTGAAGTGGAAGAAACCAGTGATGTCAAAGTGCACTATACTCAATACAACTTGGTATTTGTAACTTATATTTAGTTCAGGTTGAGACATTATTTCACCCTGCTTTGTTTTTTTGGATAGAGTTTTTAAAGACAAAGGTGCCAAGCATTCTATCAGAACCACTAGCGAAAACAATTTGTGAGGCTTTGTTTCTTTTTTAAAGTTGGAACAATAGAAGCAGCCTAAAGGGGTGTGGTCAATCTCCCACAGAACCAGGATTTTTATTTTAGAAGCTGCTGGAGTTGTGGAAAAGCAACATCTTTCTTTGCAACAGTTGAAACCAGGGGCTCGCTCTTTCTCTCTCTCTCTCTCTCTCAGAATTGCCTTTTGATTATCTTTACTCCTGGATTAGAGAACTGCATTTGAAACAATCTGTTTTCTGAATTTGCCTTTGCCAAGGGAGTGTTTATGGGATCTTGCTACATTTTGCTAATTAGTATTAGTAACTGTATCTATTATTCTGTAAAGATTTCCAGTAGAGTTATTTTCAATTCCTTCTTTCTTTGGTTGTATTTTAACTGTAATAGATAAATAAAGTGTGTTTTGCTTTAAATCCAGTAGCTTGACCAATCAAATTGAATCTGGAACACAATACCTTACAATTACCTTTAAAATAAGAAAGGGTTAGGGACTAGACTATCGTCTGAATAGTTTGAGGGGACGTCTGGTCCATAACACAAGTCTTAGATTAATGCGTTAAGACATAATTACTATTATCATTTTGGGAGACAGAATGATTGATATGTACTTTACAAACCCAAATCATGATTTTCAAATTCATAGCTCATAATGTGGTATGTTATGAGTTCAGGCCCACTTTCACCTGATAGTGTGAAGCATTTTAATCTGATCAGTTGAAATTCATAACTAGTCAAAAACTGTATTTTATATTTTATAAATGTGATATATGTTATTTTATAAATCCTAACAGTCCCTTTCCTGTTTTCAGGCAGCACGGTGGCTCAGTGGTGAGCACTGCTGCCTCACAGCACCAGGCACCATGGTTCGATTCCACCCATGGGTGACTGTCTGTGTGGAGTTTGCACGTTCTCCCTGTGTCTGCATGGATTTCCTCTGAGAGGTCTGGTTTCCTTCCACAGTACAAAGATGTGCAGTTAAGGTGGATTGGCCATGCGAAATCAGACATCAAAACTATATTATTAAACAATTCAATAATCTAATCTAAATTGCCCCAAAATGTCCAGAGATTTGCAGACAAGGTGGATTAGACATGGCAAATGTGATGTTCCAGGGATTGGGTGGGGTGTTTTTCAGAGAGTCAGTGTTGACTTAATGGGCTGCATGGTCAGCTTCTACATGGTCGAGATCCTATGCTTTCTTGTTAAGATTCAGTCCATTTAGATAACGTACAGTGAACGGAAGAGCCTCGGGAAAAGTTGATGAGCAGAGAGATCTGGGAGTTCAGGTCCATTGTACCCTGAAGGTTGCTGCACAGGTGGATAGAGTGGTCAAGAAGGCATATGGTATGCTTTCCTTCATCGGACAGGGTATTGAGTATAAGAGCTGTCAGGTCATGTTAAAATTGTACAAGACATTGCTTCAGCTGCATTTAGAATACTGTGTACAGTTCTGATCACCACATTACCAAAAGGATGTGGACACTTTGGAGAGTTTGTGAGAAGATTTGTAGCTCGGGTGCTCGTTGCTGTGGTTCTGTTCGCCGAGCTGGAAGTTTTTGTGGCAAACGTTTCGTCCCCTGGCTAGGTGACATCCTCAGTGCTTGGGAGCCTCCTGTGAAGCGCTTCTGTGGTGTTTCCTCCGGCATTTATACTGGCCTGTCCCTGCCGCTTCCGGTTGTCAGTTTCAGCTGTCTGCTGTAGTGGCCGGTATATTGGGTCCAAACAAAGAACAGCCAGGGAATTCCTAGAAGCATGGCACTCATCCACAAACTCCATCAACAAACACATCGACCTGGACCCAATATACCGGCCACTACAGCGGACAGCTGAAACTGACAACTGGAAGCGGCAGGGACAGGCCACTATAAATGCCGGAGGAAACACCACAGAAGCGCTTCACAGGAGGCTCCCAAGCACTGAGGATGTCACCTAGACAGGGGACGAAACGTTTGCAACAAAAACTTCCAGCTCAGCGAACAGAACCACAGCACTTTGGAGAGGGTGCAGAGAAGGTTTATGAGGATGTTGTCTGGTATGGAAGGTGCTAGCTATGAAGAGAGTTGAGAAGGTTAAGATTGTTTTCATTAGAAAAAAGGAGATTGAGGGGGGACCTGATCGAGGTCTACAAAATCATGAAGGGTATAGACAGGGTGGATAGAGACAAGCTTTTTTTCAGGGTGAAGGATTCAATAATGAGAGGTCACGCTTTAAAGGTGAGAGGTGGAAAGTTTAAGGGGGATACACGTGACAACTACTTTACACAGAGGGTGGTGGGTGTCTGGGATGTGTTGCCAGCAGAGAGGCAGAGGCAGGCACGGTAGATTACTTTAAGATGCGTCTGGATAGTTGCATGAGTAGGTGGGGAACAGAGGGATACAGATGCTTAGGAATTGGGTGACAGGTGTAGACAGTAGATTTGGATCAGCTCAGGCTTGGAGGGCCGAAGGGTCTGTTCCTGGGCTGTAAATTTTCTTTGTTCTTTGTTCTTTATAATCATTTTCTATACAAGCAATTTATTTAATCTTACTGAATGATGTCTACTATCCTAAGTTGAACCATATTCACAATGATCATTTGTGATTTATTATACCTAACTTATGTGTAGCACTTAATTTTTACTAATTCCATATTCCTTGTTTTATTGCTGATATCAGCCCTGCAACTGGGGATGATAGTGATCTGACACAACTGCATATGCCAATTACTGTCAGTTGTTTAAATCTCATAGAACCAAATGTAATAAGGTGAAAAGGGGATCATTATATTTGTTTTGAATTGACATACCTTCCTCAGGAAGTGTTGTGTAACTGCATATTGTCAGAACTGGAAAAGTGTCTTGCAAATCATTAATTTGTTCATGTAATTAAACAAAACAGGATTCAACATGTCAGTAGATTCACATGTAGTGTACGATTAATGTGATTGTATTTTAAACTGCTCAACAGTCAGTGGAGAAAAAAAAAACAATTTCACATTGCATCAAATCATTGCAAAAACTGCATGTAAGCTGAGAATTCTATATTGATTATGCGATCTTTTATAATCCTTATTTAAAGGTGAAAGGAACTGTCTGTGCAGTTCCACTGCAGAGGATTTAGTGAGAACATTTTCCTGATAATTGATGTACAAATTGATGGATTTATAGGACATTAGTGCTGATTATGCACTGTCTTTTTAAGACCTAGAAATGCTTTGCACTACGTAATTTATATTCATGCAACGAAATGTTTGCAAGGTTGTGGGAAAAAAGCAGGAAACTCCAAGGAGCTAAGATAGACATGATGGACTGAACAGCCTTCTTTCAGGCTGAATAATTTGATACAGCTTTGTTCCCTATAATGTGGATAATCAAATGCAAACATACCACTTTCAAATGTTCCATATTTAGGCATTTGAATGATACTGCGTGAAAAGTTTTACAATAATGGTGTAAGAAGTGAAATTAGTAAAAGGCGGTCTCTTTATATTTTTTGGGCACTGATGACTTTTACAATTGATTTCCATGTCTAAGAGAGTATGTTGCCTTATATTTATTTTTAAACTGTTCTCATTATCATAATTAAAGTCATTAATGATTAATTCATTCTATAATTGGCAATTGTTTTATCTTCAGTAGTGGAGAAGTAGTTAACGGAATTATGAGTTACACTTAAAATGGTTTCCTGTTCAGTCTTTGATACCTTTGGTTCAGTCATGAAGTAATGAAGTCAGTTTATGTAAGAGGTGTCAAGAGCGAAATTAAGCAATACACATGAAGCAAACGAGAATCTCAGCTCATTATTCTAACAAAGAAAGATGTATTTATCATTGACAGCATTCTGAAAATGAATAAATCTGACCAAAATCACTATGCATTTTATTGAAAATAATCCCATTGCCTGTCCTGATGCTTCATAATGGTATAGTATTCCCTAGAAGAGTTCTTTCTTCATGTATTGTTAAACAACATTGTTCAAATAATCAGGGGAGATGTTTTTACATGCTTTCACAAAAATTGTAAACATATTTATTAAGAAAATGTACTTAAGATTTCATTTGAGTTACGAAACAGAGTGAATCTTCTTTTATTGCCAACGATGATTATTTGAAATTGATAAAATATGAATTAGAGTTGTTTAAAATGTTCAGCACATCACCTATGCTGTCTTGTTTTTAGCTGCTATGGCAAGTTTTGATTAAAGTTTTAAAAGTATTCTAACAATACATTCTCACATTGTGTGATCTACTGTTTGGAGACTCATAAATTAATTAATAATCTTACCTGTTTTGTCATATCACCAGATGTCTTGATTTAGATGGATGCCCTGACAATAAAGTGACATGCCTGACTGCCAGATCAATTACTATATGCCCCCTTTGTTTTAATAGAGACAATGTGTCATCATGTATCAGACAAATAGACAACGATTGAGATGTAAAACACACTGAGATCTAAGGTGCGATTAGACTGCAGGCAGGTACATTGCAATGGGAAGGGGCTGACTTGATGTTGTTGAACCCAAAAATCAATAATAGATAAATAAGACAATATATAAATTAAGTAAACTAGAAATTAGTATTGAAAATCCAAAAATGTACAGCATGCCAGTCAGGATCTGAGAGAATAACAGACTATTCCTTATCAAGACTGGTTAATCTAAACAGTTCTCTTCAAAAAAAATCTGCCATGAATGAAAGATTTGATAAATCGATCTTTCACTTCAAAATTACTCATTTATGTATACACAAAAATAACAAGAGAGGATATAGGAATGGCAGTAATTATTTGCACCTACAATGTAATCTCCTTCACCTTCATTAAGTCAGCCTTAACTGGAATCCTGAAATATACAGCTGGCAGGAACTGCATAGTTACTGCTAAAGTATTTCTGTTGCTAGGCTGTTCTTCACAGGTACCAACAATGGACCAATGACTTCAACAGTGGCACCAGTCAGCCACTCAAATCCGTGAAAGAGATAATGCATTATGCTGGCACTGTGATAAGAAAGCTGCTGAGGTTTAAACTCCATGAATTCAAGCAAGCTTTGTAATAAGAATCAATCATGTGCTCAATATAGGAGATACAATGTGTGACCTGCATTACCATCCTATGTTCTTAGTGATTCTTCGTCACAGAATAACAAATGAAATATCGTAGAAAAAAGGGGAGCAAAAAAGGGATTGAATATACCAACTCTTTATACTAAGAGACAAATATTGTATTATATTTCTCTCCAGGGCAGACATTCTCATACAGAAACTCAGAAAGTGAGCATAATATGGAAGCAAAACATTAAATGCATAGTTAATTTATGTGCAATCTGGATTGTTTATTTACCTCTCAAATGTTAATGAACAAAAGCTTTAAAACCATGTTTTTTTGTCAAAAGTTAGCACGACCTCTCAAAATGAACAAGGGACTTATTGAATCACCCCACCTTGAAATGTTTCAAAGCTGCTTGCCTGTTTTTTCATTCTTTACAGCATGCTGTACTGGAGTGTATGCATTTCCTGCAGCACAAGCAGAACTTTTTACCCTCTAGCTCAGCGTGTAAAGGACAATGCAATTAATAACAGATGGCACAGATGACCATGTCCTTGTGAGAGAGCTTTATTGGCACCTTCTGCTAATTGTATCACATACAACACAACTAAAAGCATAATAAATCTGAACTGGGGAACATTTTATGCAAGAGCTCTCCTCCTTTCAGATGGTAAATTGCTCTGCTGTTGAAATATCTACAACCTTATGACACCCAACTTGCATTAGCTTAATTGCTTCTCTCTCTGTGTCTATGGTTAGAGGGAGTACTGGAAGGATTTCAGTGTATTAGTCCATCCATTGTGGCCCTTTTGGCTAGTTTATTGCCGTCTCACTCAGCAGCGTGTCAGATTGTGGCATGTTCAATCAATGTTTAATTCCACATAGAGTTACTGGATACTGTAGACATTAAAACAATGGGATCTTGATGCCTGATGCTGCAGTGAAATACCTATATTACTTTTCTCTTATCCTGAAGTGTGTGTAGATAATTTTCTATTATTTTTGTACCCAATGCTGATATGTAACAGAAAAAAAAAGTTATTTAGCCGTGCAGTTTTAGATTGAAATATCACAATATAATATGCACTATGTACTCCCATGAAGGCTTGAGTTAGTTTTATTCAGAATATTGGACCTTAACATTTATACTGGAGTAAATTTCAATACACGTTATTCAATAGTGCTGTTAGAATGCATGAGAATACATTGACCCGATTATCACATATGCACTGAAGGCTGATGTGTGCTTTGCTCCACAATTACTATTTTATAAGCCACTTATGATCTGCTAACAAGATCAGTTTTTGGTTGTATATCATTTTCAAGTATAATGAATGCAAGATAAATCCAACAATACAGAGAGGCAGCAACCTTTTCACTTCCAAAATGGCTGAAGGTCTTCAGATACAGTTAAAGAAGCACAGCAAAAGACAGCTGGAAAAAGAATGCAAGTGATCGATTGGCTTAATTGATTAGTCTGGCACATTAGGGCTGACATTACGTACGTGCACTCCTGGCGGGTAGTCTCATTTACCAACCGTACATATTAGAAATTTGCAGCTGTGCTGCCCATGGTTCTGGATCCATTAGGATTAATGGGCAGAAATCATAGACAGTGCACCTGCATTTTCAGACACTTGCTACCAGCAAGTGAGAGTCCCAAGCAGCAGTGCACATTCTTAAAATTAGCACTCGACTGTTTCTGTAGAATTAAAGTTATCAAGCAGAGCATGGAAATTATATATAACCATTCAAAGGCTACTTACTCGTATCAAATTTCTCTATTATTTTAATAGCAATTTACAGCCTCTGTTAAAATGGGGACTGAAGTATGATAAGAAGACATTCAGACCATAAGTCATAGGAGCAGAAATTAGTACATTCAGCCCATTGAGTCTGCTCCTCCATTCAATCTTGGCTGATAAGTTTCTCAACCCCATTCTCCCACTTATTCCTCATAATGCTTGATCCCCTTGACAATCAAGAACCTATCTATCTCAGCCTTAAATATACTCAATAACCTGGCCTCCACAGCCTTCTCTGGTAGTGAATACCATAGAATCCCCACTGTCTGGCTGAAGAAGTTTCTCCTTATCTCTGTTCTAGAAGGTCTTCCCTTTACTCTAAGGCTGTGCCCTTGGGTCCTAGTCTCTCCTGCCAATGAGAGCATCTTCCCAACATCCACTCTGTCCAGGCCACTCAGTATTCTGTAAGTTTCAATTAGATCTCTACTCATCCTTCTAAACACCATCGAGTATAAACCCAGAGTCTTCAAACATTCCTTATATGTTAAGTTGTTCATTCCTGGAACCATTCTCATGAACCTCCTCTGAACGTGCTCTGCATGTGTGTTAAGCATCTGTGTGACGACACCAGTATTTCGTAAAATGAGAAAACAGTCTTACTGTACTAATGGAAATAATAGTCAACAGGTTATTGGACCAGTAGAGAATGGTAAAAGTGAGGACTGCAGATGCTGGAAACCAGAGTCTAGATTAGAGTGGTGCTGGAAAAGCACAGCAGGTCAGACAGCATCTGAGGAGCGGGAAAATCGACGTTTCGGGCAAAAGCCCTTCATCAGGAATGTGAAGGGAATTCATCAGGGAATTCCTGATGAAGGGCTTTTGCCCGAAACATCGATTTTCCTGCTCCTCAGACGTTGCCTGACCTGCTGTGCTTTTCCAGCACCACTTTAATCTAGAGAATGGTAAAAGCCAGTTCACCGTCTGTAGACCTCTTCCCATTTGGGACGCAAGAGGGTTAGCACGGGTTGTTACTGATAGCATTCTTATTGCTGCTGGTAACATATTGCCAAACACAAAATCTACTATAAATTAACATAAATGGACAGTCTTTAAGATCATTTTCTTTAAAAATTTCCTTTGAAAATGCTCCTTAAAATACTGAAGATTGATGATTAAGTGCAATTCGATTAATACAACTGAAAGTGGGTTTACCACGTTGTCAATTCACTGCCTGTGAGTCATTCGATTTTAACTTATTAAAGAAGATGGACCAGATTTTCCGATGTGCAAATAATTGTTTCTGTGGGGAGTTTGGGCAGGGGACCCTGTGGAATCCTCATTGTAGCACCTCCAAGAGTATTGCCTGGGAAGCTGAAAATTCTGACAGGCAATTCCCCTCTGAAAGCATCCATTTCTATTCAAACATGTAGGGGAGCTCCACTGAGACTAAGTGTATAGTTACTCAAGAAACATTGCACTATTACGTACCCTAGCGTAATACATTAGCATCTACTAAATGAGCACCCAATTTACCTCATGCACCCAATGTACCTTCCCCAGATGCTTACGTGCCAGATCATGATCAGAGAACCATACCTGGAACCAAATCCCTCTTTCTCCTCTCCTGGAACTAAACCCTCATGACATTCGGTCAGACCCGAATGCCTCACCATCCTGGTGACCTGTTTCCCCCCTGCCACCTGTGACCCTTGACCTGACTGCCATATCTGACCTCCCGGTGATGTAATATCAGTCACCAGGCCCCAACCCTGACCATGATGATCCAATATCTCTCACCCATCTTGGCCTACCTTAAAAGTGCAATCTTACCTTGACTCCTTTCCCGTGCACCCTCGTGCACCTTATTCACCTCGCACTCTACTTCCTAGCCAGTTGGCACCATATGCACCTGGCCAGCTATCCCTAACTGCCTGGCACCCCACTGTCTCAGCACACTAATCTCACATTTACTCATTGACCAACAGTCAATGCAACTGTCTGTGATGCTGAACAACACGCAGTAAGACTGTTGTGACAGAGGTCATGATTTGCCTTCCACTGACAGTGTTGCACTGAGGGTCTGTCAGAATGAACATACAGCTCCACCTTTCGAAAGGAATGCTGACCAAAACCTCCATCAGACATGGACGCTTTCGCTTTATAGAAAAGGAGTAAAATCTGCACGACATTGAGATGCAACAGTCAATTTTTCATTTAAATTAAAATAAACTTACCATCATGGAAACTGTATGGAAATGGGCCCTTTGGCCCAACAAGTCCACACTGACCCTCTGAACAGTAACCCAATCAGAACCACTCCCCTGACTAATGCTCCTAACCTACCCATCTCTGAACACGATAGGCAATTTAGCTTGGCCAATTCACCTAACCTGCACATCTTTGGATTGTGGGAGAAAACCGGAGCACCCGGAAGAAATCCACACAGACATGGGGAAATTTGCAAACTCCACACAGACTTTAAAAGTATCTTAAATCTTTCTATTAATGTCCTTGCTGTCAGAAGGTCCAATATAATTTTGGACTCATTGTAAAGACTTTCAGATGGGTGCAATTAATGGAAACTGGTAATAGTGATGGAGACATCCTCACAGAAAACCAATGTTTTGCATAGAGCCAGCTTCTAGTGCATTGCTAGTAAACTGGTCCAAAAGATCATGGAATATAAAGTTGTGCTGAAAGTAGCTAGTACTTACTTTATATTAATCCTTTACTGTGGTTACATTTATTTCAGGTGAACTATGCAAAAATAATGTCACAAAGCATAAACACTAGGCCGAAATGGACGGTATCTATTTATTAGACAAAATGGAACCAATTCTGAAGGACCCTTGCTTATCATCAGCGGAAAGACAATGGTCTAAAATTAAACAGCTTGTGCCCTACCTCACGAATACCATGAAAAGGCCTATCAGTAGGTTTCTGGGAACAAATCTCTTCAATGATGGTCATCGGATTTGAGAGTATTTTAGTTTTGACCTCATCATGGGCAACTGAAGAGACCTGTTAAAAGCGGTTGTTCTGAATGTTCCTCAGAAGACCTCAAAAATGAACTGCCCATCTGCCCCAGCAGCCCATTTTTAACAATCATGAACCCACACTTCTATTACCCCCAATTCCAGTTTCAAATTTAACTGCCCCGGTCTGATTACATAATCTAGAAAAGAAAGTTGGGTAATCTGTGAAAGGAGCTGCTAATTCACTATCAGAAATGACTGAAGTGAACCACTGTGTATGCTGGAAATCTGAAACAAGCACAGAAATAGCTGAAGAAACTCAGCACGTCTGGCAGAGAGAGAGAGAAACAAAGTTAACATTTTGATCCCAGTATGACATTTCTGGATGCACTATGACCCAAGACAAAATGTCACTGCCGTAAGCTTTAATTTATGAATCTGCTCGTGAAAAAGACATGCTTGTTATTTTGGGCCAGTTCCTTTTGTTGTGACCCAACCCAGAGAGTGTCACGCCCTCTGTAAGTGAACGGTGAGTTGGAGCAGATGGCTTGGCACAATCTCCTTGATGTCCTTGATCTCAGATTGAAGGTGTGGGGCCACCAAAGGAGCTAACCTGTTAGAATTCAAAGCAGGATGACCAACTAAACCCTTCCTTGCCATCCAGAGCCATGTGACTTGGTTTCCTGAAACAGTGCTGCATGCCTGCAGGAAGGACACCACCCTTTCCCTTCCTTAAGGAGCGAGAAGTTTCAAAATTTTTGAGATGCTTCTCTACTGCGATTGGTGTTGAGGCTGTCAATGGCGATCTTAATAGCAATGGCATCGTAATTGTATCATTGGTTTTGCAGAGGGAGCAGAGAAATGGGGAACGAGGGAAGATGTAAGCACCATTGTTTGTTTAGACCCCATTCCATCTGAGGTTTTAAAGGTGAAACTAATAAACTGAATGATCAGCTTAAGCTCAGACCCTTATTAAATAAGCTCATAGAGGCTGGTTTTCCAGCACCAAGTCACCCCTTATTTACATATTGAGAGTCCTTGACACTGATTCAACTCCCTCTGAGCCAGCTCTCAGAGTGAGCAGAATCTCTGACATCCTTGTTTATATCTGTCAGTCAGGGCTCCCTGATTGGACCAGATTAACAGCCTCAGGCCTCAGGATGAACACAGACCTCCCTTACAGTTTGGAATTTGCTGTGAAGTCTGAGGGGGGCAGCAATCTCAGATAGGCCTCTATCATCATGTCAGGGAGGGTGTAGCTCTTTACCCCTTCATTATCTGTCTCTATGATGTTGTTTGAGAGATACATATTGGCCAAGACACCTACAAGACACTAACTCTCCAGCTTTTCTACCAGTAATTGTCATGGGCCCCTTGAGATATTTCCTGATTAAAATGCTCAGAGATGTTATTGCACACAGCCGGAACTCAAACCCAGACCTCCTGGCTCAGAAAATGGACCCTTTTATATACTGACAAAGCAGACAGTCCCTCGATTTTACATTGAACCTGACCCGGTGCTAAAACAACCCAGGAGGTTGTCTAAGAAAAAGGATTGGCCTATGTCCTTGTAGTCAAAGAAGGAAGGATGTCGTGATGTAGTCAGCCAAGTGGACCTCATAGAATATGAGATCCATAATTGGGGCTGTCAATCTGATCCAATCAGAGAGCCCTGGCTGATAGATATAAACAGGAGTGTCAGAGATACTGACACTCTGGCTCCTGACTCCATATTAGGCAGTATTAATGTCGAGGACTGCTCATGTATAAACAAAGTGTGACAGACCCTCCCCCAATACTGCACTGCCAGCTTTGGTATGCTTTAAAGCTGTGGTCTAAAGCCACAATCTTTTGGCTTAGTAGCAAGTTTTCGCCTGGCTGGGTCATAGCTGATGTACTTCACAGACATATGATTTCATCCTTCTGAAGAGACAGGGAGATGCGTTTCTGAAAATAGATCTGAGTGTCTTTAAAAATACTCAAGATGAAAAGAAAATGCTCAGAATCCATCTGAAAAATGTACAGTTGGTACCTGATCTCAGGCTAACCTTTGCAAAGAGCGTCCAATTTGGAACTTGGGAAATAAACCATTCGATATTTTGGATCTATTCTGATACACTGAAGCAGCTACACCCTTTATGTTGTACTGAAACATATACTTTATTAAATTAGACAATGGGTAAGCAACAGATTTATGTTTTAATTTGATTGAGAGCGCTGCAAAACCAAGCCAGTAAATGGGATGACATTTCAATATGAATACACAAACATAAAAATGTGGACGCAGGAAATTTGGAATAAAAACAGAGAGTAATGAAAATATTCAGCTAGCCAGGCAGAATCTGTGGAGGCCAAAGGGAAATTAAAATTTCATGTCAACGATCTTTCATTTGAACTGGAAAAAGTTTAAAGAATAACAGATTTTAAGCAAGAATGGATATAGACGTTGTGGGGAGGGGAGGAAACAATGAGAGGAAGTTCTGTCATTAATGGGAGGCAAGAGCATACAACAGCAAAAGAGAATGATGTCACACGGCCAAAGGGATGGGAGCTGGGCCAAGTCAAATTTAAAAACGGGAGGCATCTTGAGAGGGGCCAAGTGGAAAAACAGAATCATTAATGACTCCTGTTCACTGAAAAAAAAAGTGTTAATGATCTGAAATTGTTGAACTTGCTGTTGAGTCTGGAAGGTGTTAAGTTTCGAATCAAAAGGATAGTTTCTGTTGCTTGAGCTGAAATGGAGCTTCAGTGGAATAATGTAGGACATCCCAGAGAGAGAAGTCAGAATGACGTGTAGGGGAGGACTTAAATGATGGAGACCAGAAACCTACGATCATCCTTGTGCACAGAAAGGAGGAATTCCACAAAGATACATCCAAGCTTCACTTGGAGGTCGCCACTGACGATGTTACCTCGCCAGGTAAAGAAAAGTCTGGATATCAAACCTACGGCTCAGCGAGCAAACCTACACCCTAAACCTCAACCTGAGCTACAAACCTTCACAAACCTTGCAAAAACATTCAATCTCTATTTGTTTTCCCCTGTAAAGAGGAGACCACATCTTGATCAGTGATACACAGTAGGATCAACTGAAGAAAATACTAGAAAATTGTTGTTTTATCCTGAAATGACTCATCGGAGGCCGAAATCTTGTCAGCAAGTCACTGTTTATTTACATGTGCACAGTACATGGATTCTGACCAGCTGGCTCAAAGCCAGTCCGGAAAGTGACTACACTCCTGTTTTTATCTGTCAGCCAGGGTTCCCTGATTACCCCGGGTTAACAACCCCAATCCGGGAACTCATACTCAATAAGATCCACCCGACCAACTATGTTCCAATCACTGCGCGCCCAGGATGGGTATTTAGGCACAAGATGGTGGCGAGAGAGGAGGGAAAAAGGGTGGGTATTTCTTCTCTGCTTGTAGGGGAAGACAAAGGGTAGTTAGAGGGGAATACTTCCTGCAGCTATTTCAGCAACATGAGAACAATTCTCAGTGGCACATTTGATACACTGAGTAGAGTCAAACAGTTCTGTGACATTTCAGAATATTATTGAAAGACCAGGAAGATTTATTCAATTCCAGCATGAGAAGGTATGCAAGTGAGGTGCAAAAGATGGTAAAAGGAGAACTTGGGCTGAATAGGGACCACAAAGGGGCTTAACACACAGAGACAGGGGCGATAGATGAGGCACTACATTATTCAGTTGAATCTATCTTTCCCAAGGGAAAAGGTGCTACCCAGGCCATGATGAAACAGGAAGTAATTCAGGCACTAGAACAATTTACATTAGTAAGGAGGAGGCGTTGGATAGGCTGCCTACACTTAAAGTTGTTAAGCCAATGAGATCAGATGAGATCCATCCAAGGATACTGAAGGAAATGAGCATGGAAAATGTAGAGGGACTGATCTTAATTTTTCAGCCTTGATTACACTCAGAAGGGGTGCCAGTAGACTGGAGAATTGTAAGCATTGCACCCTTGTTCAAAAAGGGAAAGGTAAGACCATAACTGCAAACCAGTCAGTTTAGTGTAGGTGATATGGAAACAACAAGATGCAATAATTCAGGGCAGAGTTAATAGTTAGTAGAGTTTAGATCTAGAGTAATTTAGATTAAGAGTTAATAATATTAAGTTAAGAGAAAAGGAGAATGATATCAAGATGATGAAGTGATAGATAGGGACCAAACTGGAGACCCTAACTACATTCCTAACTCAAAATGGTGATGATTGGGGCGGGGGGGCATTCGCAGCTGTCGATGATGCATTTTGGGTTATGAAAATATGGTCATTGTGGGAGTGAACACAGCAGCAGAAAGTCTCATTAGAAATGGTCCATGTGAAATAATTCATGTGGCAATAGGTGAGATGCTTCATTATGTCTTAGCAAACAAACCAAACTGCACATCAACATCTGCCCTGGCATCAGCAGTCCCAGTGAAAACTTGCTGAAAATGGATATGGGCTATATCCATATCGACCTTTTCCCCCATTATAAGGTCAGAATTGGAGATATTCGCTGATGTTTACACAATGTTCAGCACCATTCACTACTCCTCAGATGTTGAAGAAATCTATGCAAAACTGCAGAAAGACCTGGATAATATCAAGGCTTGGACTGAAAAATGGCAAGTAACATCCTCACTACACAAGTGCCAATGAGAGAAAATCAAAACATTGTTCCATTGCATTCAATTACATTGCCACCACCCCCACTGACAAACCTGGTGTACTATTGACTAGAAACTGTGTTCGCGCAGGCTTGCAGAGCCAAAAGGCCTGTTCCTGTGCTGCATTGTTCTTTGTTCTATATTAATGCTGTGATACAAGAGTATGTCAAAGGCTAGGAATAATGCAGCAAGTATTTCATCTCCTAACTCCCCATAGGGCTGAAGAAGGGCTTATGCCCGAAATGTCGATTTTCCTGTTCCCTGGATGCTGCCTGACCTGCTGCGCTTTTCCAGCAACACATTTCCAGCTCCTAACTCCCCATAGCCTATTCATCAGCTAAATAGTGCAAGTCAGGAGTGTGATGGAATACTCCCCACTTGCCTGGATGGGTACAGCCCCAACAACACTCAAGAAGCTTGACATCTTCCAGTTCAAAACAGCCCATTTGATTGGTACCACATCCACAAACATTCTCTCCCTCTATCACTGATGAACAAGGAGCAGTATGTACTATGTAGAAGATGCACTGCAGAAATTCAATGAACCTCCTGAACCAGTATCTTCCAAACACATGACTACTCCCATCTCGAAGGACAAGGGCAGAAAACACTATCATCTGCAAGTTTCTCTCTAAGCCCACTTAGCATTTTGACTTGAAAATATAAACACCATCTCTTCAGTGTCATTAGGTCCAAATCCTGGAATTCCCTCCCTTTGGCAGTGTGAGTGTACCTACACTGAGTGGTTCAAGAAAGCAGCTAATGACCTCTTTCTCAAGGGCGAATGGGATGGGTTATAAAAAGAACAAAAAGGAAAGAAAGGAAGAAAAACATTGCTGTCCCAGCTAGTGACACCTCCATTCCATGAAGAAAATAAGTAAATAGCATCGCAACAAGAAAAATAAACTCGAGAATCACATCCCATGATGTAATTTGGCTGTGTTAAATAAATGGCAGCTTTCTGAGGTCTGTGTGATAATATATCAGTCAGCCAGAACAAGAAAAGGAGGGTCAGCAACTGTCATCGTTTGACAAGAACAAGGACAATGCAACCAGTTTCAAAGAGCTGTGAACCTGTGGAATTCTCTCCCACAGGAAGCTGTTGGGGCCAGTTCATTGGATAGAGTCAAGAGGGAGCTGGATGTGGCCCTTGAGGTGAAAGGGATCAAGGGGAATGGGGAAAAAATGGCAGTGGGATACTGAGATTACATGATCAACCATTGGCTTGAAGGGCCGAACAGCCTACTCCCACACCAATTTTCTATGTTTCTCCATTTAAGCTTTATATACTGTGAGGGGTTTTAGTGTCGACAAGGAAGATGGAAACACAGAAAATAAAAACAGGAGTTGATCATTCTGCATTTTGTACCTGCTCCACCATTCAACATGATCATGGTTGATTATAGTGTCATAGAGATCTGCAACACTGAAAAAAGCCCTTCAACCCATTGCATTCATGCCAGTCAAAAACAACCACCTAACTATTCCAATCTCATTGACCCAGAGCCTTGTATGCCTTGGCTTCACCAGTGCACATTTAAATACTTCTCAAATGCTATGACGGTTTCTGCCTCTACTCCCTCACAGGCAGTGAGTTCCAGACTCCCCCACCCTTTGGGTGAGAAAGCTTTTCCTCACATCTACTCTCAACCTATGAACCGTTAAATCTGTGTGCCCGGTAAATGAACTCTTCATCAAAGTTTCTTCCTGTCCACCCTATCTATGCCACTCATAGTTTTATATCTCACTCATGTCCTCTCTCAATCTCTTCTGTTCCAATGAAAACATTCCCAGTCTGTCCACTCTTCCTTCATAACTAAAACTCTCCAGCCCAGGCAATACTTTGGTAAATCTTTCTGCACCCCCTTCAGTGCTATCACATCTCTCCTATAATGTGGATTGCAAAACTGCACACAATACTCTCATTATGGCTTAACCAACATTTTAAGTATTTCCACCATTACCTCCTCTCTTTTAAACTATATGCCTGGCTAATAAAGGCAAGTAGACCATGTACCTTCTTGGTCACTTCATCCACCCATCCTTATATTGTCAGGGACTGGTGTACATGCACATCAGTCGATAATTAATTCTATCTTTCATCAATATTATCCACTTGGTATCTTCTTCCTGGTTTCTCCAATGACCTTTGAAGCTTTAAAAACTATATCTAACTCTTTCTTTGAAACATTTAATGCTTTGGTCTCACCCCCAGTTTCTGTGGCAGAGAATTCCCAAGGATGAACATTCTCTGGTGATGACACTTCTCCACCCCTTACCGTACTCCTGGTACACCCATGACTTTCTCACCAAATTCCGAATAAACAGCATCTGCATGTTGTTGACGACACTACCATGGTAGGCCAGATATCAAACAACAATGGGTCAGAGTACAGGAAGGAGATAGAGGTATTGTGGTGCAATGATAACAACCTCATGTCCCTCATAATTTGATACACCCCAATCAATACCCCTCTCCATGTTCAAAAACAAAATCAGAAATTGCTGGCAAAATTCAGCAGATCTGGCAGCATCTGTCGAGAGAAAGCAGGGTTAATGTTTCGGGTCACGTGATCATTCTTCAGAACCCTCTCAGCTTCATCTGCTGTAAAGAAAGCCAGCTGAGCTTATCCAGCCTCTCCTCCTAGCTAACCTGCTCCATCCCAGGCAACGTCCCAATAAATCTTCCCTGTGCTCCATCTGATGCAATTGCATCCTTCCTGTATTGCAGTGACCAAAACTGCTCACAATTCTCTAAATGTAGTCTAAAATCAAAATTATATACAGCTCCATCAAAACCTTCCTGCTCTTATAATGTATGCCTCAATTGATAAAGGCAAGTCAAAGAGTGTTGTGTTGGAAAAGCACAGCCAGTCAGGCAGCATCTGAGGAGCAGGAGCTCTTCATGATGAAGAGCTTATGCCCAAAACATCGGTTCTCCTGCTCCTCGGATGCTGCCTGACCGGCTGTGCTTTTCCAGCACCACACACTTCAACTCTGATCTCCAGCATCTGCAGTCCTCACTTTCTCCACCTGATAATGACAAGTGAATGACTCGCCATCTTAACTGTAGTACTAATCTGTCGTCATGGACCTGTGAACACACACCTCATATAGTTCTGACATATCCAGTCTCTCTTCATACAACAGACCTACCATCCCAGGAAACAGTCTGGTAAACCTTTGCCGCACTCCTTCCATAGCCAGGACATCTTCTTTGTGGTAAGGAGACCAAGACAACACACAGTATTCTAGGTGGAGTTTCACCAAGGCCTTTTCGAAACTCGAGAAGTCTGAATAGACCACATCCACAGGCTCCCCCTTAACAACTCTATCAGTTATATCCTGAAAATACTTGTAGATTTGTCAAGCATGATTTCCCTTCACGTTAATGCAGTCCAATCCGGTTATTCTTTTCCAAGTCCTCTGATATTAAGTCTTTTATAATGGACTCTAGCATTTTCATCGATAAAGAATTCTTTTTAAAAGATGATTTGGAGAGATGGTAAAAATTGAGTTTATAGATGGGGTCAGTCAGCCTTATCAGACAAAGTGTTGTCTCATGGGAGCCAAAAGGCTACAGCCAGACTACTGACTCGGGGTTTAAAAGAAAAAGTCAGCAATCAAAATATTACCATGGAATCCCCTACTACAGGAAATGAAAGATGATTTTAACTCTTTCAGCAAGATACTCCTGAGAACGTAAGTTAAGTGATATTTTTTGTAGGGATAAAGATTAGAGTAGAGGCATGAATTGTTTTCTGAATGGGGAGAAAATTCAGAAGTCTGAAGTGCATAGAGACTTGCGAGTTCTAGTCCAGGATTCTCTTAGGGTAACCTTGCAGGTTGAGTCAGTAGTTAGGAGGACAAACGCAATGATGACATTTACTTTGAGAGGACTTGAATATAAAAGCAAGGATGTACTTCTGAGACTCTATAAGACTCTGGTCAGACCACGTTGGAGTATTGTGTGCAGATTTGGGCCCCATATCTCAGGAAGGATATACTGGCTCTGGAGCGTGTTCAGAGGAGGCTCACACAACTGGTCCGAGGAATGAAAATCTTAACATGTGAGGAACCTTTGAGAACTCTGATTTTATACATGCTGGAGTTTAGAAGGATGACAGGGGATTTAATTGAAATGTACAGAACAATGAATAGCCTGGACAGAGTGGAAAATGTTTCCATTGGTAGGAGAGACTAGGATCCAAGGGCTGAGCCTTAGAGTAAAGGGAAGACCTTTCAGAACAGAGGTAAGGAGAAATGTCTTCAGCCAGAGAGTGATGAACTTATGGAATTCATTGACACAGAAGGTTGTGGAGGCCAGGTCATTGAATAAACAGTATTTACCATTGAGATAGAAAAGTTCTTTAGTATCAAGGGGATCAAGGGTTACAGGGAGAAAGCGGGAGAGTGGGGTTGAGAAACTTATCAGCCATGATTGAAAGGTGGAGCAGAATCAATGGGCTGAATGGCCTAATTTCTGCTCCTATGTCTTATGGTCTTTTGGTCTTTCGATAATCAGTGTTTTTTGAAATACCTAAAGAAGCGTTGATACACAAGGGAAGTTAAGCAAACTAAACAAGTGTGTTTATGAGTTGAATGGTGTCTGGCTTGCTGAAAGTAATCAGCTCAATACAGACATAGCAATGTTCTATTGCTTGCACAAAGCAAAGCACTTCCAAGGGTTTCTGAGGGGAAATTCGATGGGTTTTGAGCCAGTTGTCATATTTAAACTTTGTTTAAAAATAAAGATTGGATGGGTCAGGCTTCTGGGACTTTTAAATACAAAAGGTTAGGAATTAAGTAGAATTAATTAGGAATGATTTTGGATCAACAATCCTCTGTAGAATGTAGTAATCATATCCCAATAAATTAGACCAAATTTTCACAGAAGGCTAATTTTGCATCGAGGGAAGAAACAGACCAGTTAAGAAGTCCAAATGGACTGCACACTCAGTCTAGAATCAATATCAATAATGACACAATGGAACTGAGTATTATGATGAACCATGCTACAAAGTCTTGTGAATAAATAAAACATCACAGAAATTAGATTAATAAAAAGGCACACTAGGGTTCCCAGTCTTGTGTTATCCAAGGAAAAAAAAATGGAGCTCATTGCTTTCAGTGATGTTGCATGTGCCACATTTCTATTCAGAATAGAAGGGAAAGAATAATAAGAGCTATTCGATGGCTTGGGAAACCAAGAAACTACTGAGAGTAGCTTAAAGTACTTTATCTTCTGAGACATTGGCATGATGCAATGCATAGGCATAGAAGTGTATTTAACCAATATTCAAAAGGGAATTCTTTCCAAGAGATAATCTGGGAAAAGATTGCCCAGAAAATATTATGTGGACTATTATTCTCTTTGGGATGGTCATATGAAAAGGCTAACAATCAGAAAAAGATTGAACATTGACCTTGCTAGAATAAGGAAAATATTGGAAAGAAAAGGGATTCCCAAATAAAGTCAATTGACACAAAGTCATCAGTTAAGCGAAAGTGAGTACTGCAGCTGCTGGAGATCAGAGTCAAGATTAGAGTGGTGCTGGAAAAGCACAGCAGGCCAGGCAGCATCCGAGGTGCAGGAAAATTGACGTTTCGGGCAAAAGCCCTTCATCAGGAATGTGAAGGGAATTCATCAGGGAATTCCTGATGAAGGGCTTTTGCCTGAAACATCGATTTTTCTGCTCCTCGGATGCTGCCTGACCTGCTGTGCTTTTCCAGCACCACTCTAATCTTGACAAGGTCATCAGTTATCCAACTGTTTCACAAAAAGGTTTTATTCCAAGAAAGTATTTAAGATCCTCAAAGTGGGATATCTGGCTCTGTGAGGAGTTATAATACAACATGAAGAAAAACTTTAGTTTGGATGGCGATCCATTTTTTATTGATTTAAAGAAGGAATATGGAAGAGTGTACTGTATGGAAAGCACAAAAAATGTTAATGATTGGTTGCATTATGAGGTAAGAAGGAATATTATTGTCTTTCATTTTCTTTAGGCTTAGCCAAGGATTCTTTTGAAAGGTATATTTTGAAAGAAGGATGGATCTGTTAATAAGGCAAACAGAATTAAATTGATTAAGTCACTGACCGAGTAAGTATAAAAAGGGAACAGGTAAGTGCTGGAAAATGGAACTAGTGTAGATTTAGAGTAGTTTTATGGAGATAGTAAGGACTGCAGATGCTGGAAGTCAGAGCTGATATAATGTGGAGCTGGAAGAGCTCAGGAGGTCAGACAGCATTGGAGGGACAGGAAAGATGACGGTTCAGGTCAGGACCCTTCAAATAGACTGGTCCTTATGAAGGGTTGTGCCCTGAAACGTCGACCATCCTGCCCCTCTGATGGTGTCTGATCTCCTGTGCTCTTTCAGCTCCACATTTTATCGAGTAGTTTTATGTGGGTGTAGGTTTAGAGTAGATTTATGGTGGGTGCAAACTTGGTATTTCAAAGAATCTCTTCTGTAGTGCAGGATTCAATGACAGATGGTTCTGCTGTGTAGAAGGAACTGTAAGAATGAGTAGTTGGGGCATGCTCATGGTGGAGTGGTAGTGTCCCCACCTTTGAGCTGGAAGGCCTGGGTTTAAGTCCCACCCGTCCCATTCTTTATTATTTTCATATATTTCAGATGACGTTCAGCATAGACAGAGCTAATGAGCTAGAATGAACTACCTGTACTTTAGTTACACATGTACTGAACAGTGGAAGCTTCATATATATTCATGTGAAGTGAAAATAATGCCTTCAGTCAGTGGCCCAAAGAGGACATGAATTCTAATACAGGTAAATATCACTTCACTTCCATCAAATAAACCTTTGGCTTAGGTGGAGCATTACTCCAGGCAATGAGTTGTAAAGCCATGCCTTTTTTCTTCTATTATTCACCACTGAAATGGTTTTCACACATTTCCCAGAATAAACAAAATACATTTGATACAGTATGCATTCTTCATTGTTTGAGTATTTTGGCTGGTGCCTGATATGGTCTCCAGTGTCTGCACCTAACAAATTATTGTCACCAAGCTTAAAAATTTATACAAAGTGGATCCAATGTATCATGTGAGAATAAATCTTCTGTGAAAGAGGATAGCATTAGTTTCTGTGGCTTGTTTTCATAGCTAAAAGAAAGCATGTTTACTTAACTGCACTGTTTGCAATGAAATATTATTCTTCAGAAATGACTGAGAAAACTGCAGTGACAGGAAAAATATAATAATCTATAAAGCCTTCATAAATTAATCTTGTGAGCAGTAATTTCTGCTTTCAATGTTCAAAAATTGACAATAAACAAAATCATAAACAAGCTGAGATCTTAAGGGTGGATCCTTTGAACTCACAATTCCAACAGGAAGCATTCCTACGTTCCTGGTGAATATCAGTTATTTAAATGCAAAGCAGCATAGAATAATTTGCTTAGTATGACACCGCCACTCAGTGTGCACATCCCACACTTTTCATTTCCACTGATTGCAATGGAAGTGAAAATCAAAGAGACCTGTCCAGCTTTGCCATCATTACCCATCTTATACTTTCACCCAGTGCCAAAATTGGTCTTAATGTGTGAATCGAAAAATGTGGTGCTGGAAAAAGCATAGCAGGTCATGCAGCATCCAATGAGCAGGAGAATTGATGTTTTGGGCATAAGCCCTTGTTGGATGTATCTCATTGATTCTCAAGAACTTATGCCCGAAACATCGACTCCCCTGCTCCTCACATGCTGCCTGAGTGGTTATGCTTTTTCCAGTGTCACACTTTTCAACTCTGACTCTCCAGCATCTGCAGTCCTCACTATCCCTCGGTCTTAAGGTACAGGCAAGCTATGTCAAATATAATCCAATCACATATCAACGCAAGTTTGAAACATAATCAAAATACCTAAACTAGATTAGATTAGATTCCCTACAGTGTGGAAACAGGCCCTTCAGCCCAACAAGTCCACACCGACCCTCTGAAGAGTAACCCACCCAGACCCATTTCCTTCTGACTAATGCACCTAACACTATGGGCAATTTAGCATGGCCAATTCACCTGACCTGAACATCTTTGGATTGTGGGAGGAAACTGGAGCAGCCAGAGGAAATCCACACAAACACAGGGAGAATGTGCAAACCCCACACATGCAGTCACCCAAGGCTGGAATTGAACCTGGGTCCCTGGTGCTGTGAGGCAGCAGTGCTAACCACTGAGCCACTGTGCTGCCCTTGTAGCCTAAACATTTCTGTTACAAAGGTTTGGATTTTTGTAGCCACGGTCGCCCCAAAGACCTTCAGGTCAAAAGGACCAGGATTCAGGATTCCCAGTCCCCTTTCTGACAGATTTATTTTTTTTCCTGGTTAGAAAAAGAAAAACAACGAGGATTGGCAGGAAACCTAAACTTAACCGGGCCATTTGAACTCAGCAGACCGCAGGTAACACATGTAAACCTGTCATGATGCCAAACTATTTAAATTACAAATGCTTTAAAACATAAAAATAACAATTTTTCTGTGTCATTCTGAGTTGAGAAACCCAAACTACAGAGTCATTTAAATCCCTAGCTCTTTAAAATTTTACAAAAGGAAAAATAAATGGCTTGCCCAGAGGAGGCAGAGGGCATTGTTGACACACTAAACAAATGCTTCACATCCACCTTTAAAGTGGAAGGAGATGCTACACAGACCATGGTGAAATAGGATGAAATTCAGAAGAGTTTAAAACTGATAAGGAGGAGATAGTGGAAGCGGTTGATAAGAGACTGGATGAGATACATTCAGCAAAATCTGAGGGAAGTGACAATGGAAATTGCTAAGGCACTATATCCAATGAAATTGAGGAAGTGACAAATTGGAGAATCACTTGAAGTAAGTGCTCTGTCTTTTTAGAAGTAAGAGTGGTATCAAATGACTGGATAATTGCAAATTTTGCATCTTTGTTCAGATAGAGTAAGCAAGAATAAGTCAAGCAACTGTAGACTAGTCAGTTTAATCAGGGAAATGTTGTTGAGGTAATACATATGGACTTCCGAAAGGCACTTAAGCCAATGATTTGATTTGATTTGATTTAGTGTTGTCACATGTGCCTAAGTACAGTGAAAAATTTTGTTTTGTGAGCAATACAGGCAGATCAGAGCAAATAAGGACATAGAGATCACAGGGTGTTTAGACAATACGAAGCATATAATGTTATGACTGCACAGGAGGTGCGCAAAAGCAAGATCGGCATTAGATTTGTCTGCCACAAAACAGACACAATTAGAGCTTTTGGACAAAAAGGGACAGTAGCTTCATGCATACAAAATTGGCTGAGTGACAGGAAACAGAGAATAGTGGTTAATGCATTTTTTTGCAAACATTTGTGGGCGGCACGGTGGTTAGCACTGCTACCTCACAGTGCCAGAGAGCCGGGTTCAATTCCTGCCTCAGGCGACTCTCTGTGTGGAGTTTGCACATTCTCCCCGTGTCTGCGTGGGTTTCCTCCAGGTGCTCCGGTTTCCTCCCACAATCCAAAAATGTGCAGGTTAGGTGAATTGGCCACGCTAAATTGCCCGTAGTGTTAGGTGAAGGGGTAAATGTAGGGGAATGGGTCTGAGTGGGTTGCCCTTTGGAAGATCGGTGTGGACTTGTTGGGCCGAAGGGCCTGTTTCCACACTGTAAGTAATCTAATTTACCTCTTATGCTGTAGTATGATACCACCATTCATTGTACGCCTTCCATCTGTGTCCCATTCAGCTGTATGGGGTGGTGGGACTAATCCTTTCCTACATCTCCTCCCAAGAGTGAAAATTTCAGCATTTGCAACACTATATCTCCAATATGAGCGTATCGAGCTGGATAATTTTCAGACTGGAGGGATAACCTTAGCATGGAATCTCTGACTCAAATACTTTATATCGGACACCACTGGAAATATAATGCATTCAGTAGTTTATACCAAATCCCTGGAAAAAAAATATATCAGTTTTGGAAATGGTGCAATTCAGGTTCAGCAGAAATTTTATTCAGTTTTACTCACTAAACCATGAAATTATATGAAAATTTGCTTTTCGTTCTCTTGCATTTGGAAGGTTCAGGGATCTAATTGAGGTACTTATAATGATTGAAGGATTTTACAATTTAGAGATAAAGTAACAATTCCCTCAGGTAGGGAATTTCTAACAGGAGGTAAAACACTGCAGGTGTCAGAAATCTAAAACATAAACAGAAAACACTGCAGAAACTCAGCAGGTCTGGCAGCATCTGTGGAGAGAAGAGCACAGAATGGTTCAATTTCTCCTTTTCACTCCTGCCATAAACCAAATTATGTTGTTATTTCTTTATTTTTACTTTCGTTTGGACTCCCTTCTGATCTGAGAATCCTCGCCAACTGTTACACTCACTCCTCTGTCAACAACACCATAAGATGCACCATTTTCCAGAAATGTTTAATTCTGAAGATGAATCACATTGGACTCGAAAAAGTAACATTGCTTCTGGTACAAAAGGTCATAGTTTTAAGGTTAGAGTTAAACCATTAAGGTGTAAAGTTACAAAGACCTTCTCATACAAAAGGTAGTGGCGATACAAAATTCTCTTCATTAAAATAAAACAAGATCAAGGGAGTTTTATTGATAAGGGTGTTGAGGGATGTGGAGCAAAGGCAAGTAAATAGAGCTGGATGCTCTGATCAGCTATGACTTTGTTAAACTTGAAAAGATTCGATTCCCTACAGCGTGGAAACAGGCCCTTCGGCTCAACCAGTCCACACCGACCCTCCGAAGAGTAGCCCACCCAGATCTATTTCCTTCTGACTAATGCACCTAACACTATGGGTCATGTAGCATGACTAATTCACCTGACCTGCACATCTTTGGATTGTGGGAGGAAACCCATGCAGACACAGGGCAAATGTACAAACTCCATTGAACTTGGGACCCTGGTGCTGTGAGGCAGCAGTGCTAACCACTGAGCCACGTGCCACTCAAAGCAATGCAGCTTTCATTAAGCACATCTACAAGGATAACAACCACCTGATGAAGGCGCAGCGCTCCAAAAGCTAGTGTTTCCAATTAAACCTGTTGGACTATAACCTGGTGTTGTGTGATTTTTAACTTTGTGCGAGGATATTGACAGGATTGGAGGGTTGAGCTATCGGGAAAGGCTGAATAGACTGGGGCTTTTTACCATGAACCATCAGAGGCTGAGGAATGATGTCATAGAGGTTTATAAAATCATGAGGGGCATGGTTAGGCTAAATAGGCAAGGCCTTTTTCCCAGGATACGGGAGTCCAAAACTAGATGCCATAGGTTTAAGGTGAGAGCAGAAAGATTTAGAAGGGACCTGAGGCATAATCTTTTTCACCCAGAGGGTGTTGTGTATATGGGACAAGCTGCCAGAGTAAATGATGGAGGCTGGTGTAATTATAACATTTAAAAGGCATCTGTATGGGTATGTGAATAGGAAAGGTTCAAAGAGATATGGGACAAATGCTTGCAAGTGGACTACATCAGTTTTGGACATCTGGTTGGAATGGATGAGTTAGACAAAAGAGTCTGTTTCTGTGCTGTAAAACTCTGTGACTCTATAACAGGTGTATTTCAGAAACAAAGAGGAAAGAAAAGGAAAGAATAAATGCTACAGCATAGTAAATGTCTACACACAGGTAATGATTTGTTCCAATGAACTTTGTCTTGCAGTGTTTACCATTCTATTCTATGTTGTCCAGAGAGAGAATTATTATAATATACAAGTGCCTAGAGCGTACTGTAGGGGATATAAGTGAGTGAATGCTTAGGAGTCCACTGCTATTTAACAGATGTATGAATCCATTTAAAATTTTGTTAAAAGAGCAGAGAAAGGAATATTATTCATTCAATAACAAAACCAAAAGTCATTTAGAACTGAAAATGCTTGGTTTTTTTTCACTTGTTCTTGGGCTATACATGAAACACTTTCCCCCAGACCAACAAGAATGTGTTATATTGACCTCTCAAAACATAAATGGAGAGAGATGGGGGTGACAGCAAAGGTGGGCAGGAATGTAATTTGGCAATGCCAACAGCTAATGTTTTTTTATTCACTCATGGGGGTCCCTGCCTGGCCAGCATTTATTGCCCATCCCAAGCTCTGATTGAATGGAGTGGCTTGCTAGCCCACTTCACAAGGCAGTTGACAGTCAACCACATTGTTGTGTGTCAGGAGTCACAAGTAGACCAGACCAGGTAAGGATGGCAGATTTCCTACCCTGGAAGACATCGATAAACTAGATGGGTTTTTCCAAAATTGAAGTTGTTTCATGGGAATTAGTAGATTCTTAATTCCAGATTTTATTTGTTGAATTCAAATTTTGCCATCTGCTGTAGCAGGAGTTGAACCTAGGTCCCCAGAACATTAGCTGAATTTCTGGATTAATAGTCCAGCATTGCACCACTAGGACATCTGCTTGCTGAAACAGTCCTACCATCAGCCATTCCCAGAGGTGTGGTAAAGATGGTGCCTGAAAGAGTGATGATAAGAGCACTCTTAGATCGCAACTTGATCAGTTCAATGTTGGATAACCATTGCCACCACACTCAGGGCTTCAGACCTTCATCTGACCTTGATGTTGGAATCCCGAAGGTTATAGAGAAAATCCCAACCATGGAATAAGTGCTGTGAGTCTGAAGAAGTTAGATTCCAGAGTGCTGAAACTCCTAATGCCATGCAGCCCAATTTATAAATGTTTTTATAATTGTACAACGGGAACACTGCTTTGAGAGTATCTCAATTAACTCTCCAACTATTTCTTTTCGTTAAAAATCACACAGCACCAGGTTATGGCCCAATAGATTTATTTGGAAATACTACTTTCGGAGCGCTGCTCCTAATCAACTAGTTATCTGATGATGGAGCGGTGCTCCAAAAATTTGTACTTCCAAATAAACCTGTTGGACTATAACCTGGAGTTGTATGATTTTTAGCTTTGTCCACCACAGTCCAACCCCATCACCTCCTCATCATTATTTCTTTTAGTGTACATGTATAGATTGTTTTTTTCTCAAACTGCATTCCCAGCTACCTAATGAAATGGACAGCTTGACATTATTATGCTCTCGATGTCTGATGCATATGAATTAGACAAAAAAAAAAGACTGAAAGTTGAAGCCAATAAGCGAATCCATTGTTAGTTTTAGCTGTAGAAAGTAGTGGAATATCAAATGAATTTCCTTCACAGCTTCTGGTATTGTGACTTGATGTCAATTATTCCTAAAATATTTGCCTTGCCCATGAAGCCATTATAGTGTTGAGTATAGCTCACGTTGCAATGCCTGTGGAATTGAAACAAGGATAAACATTTAATATATATCTGCCGTAAATTCTTCACATCAGAAAATGCATTTTATTGCACTGAGTAGGACATGAAATAAATAATCTAAGCTCCTGGAGATTCTGGAAAGTTTAGCTTCCCTGATGAGAATTTCAATTATAGAGATCTTCATCTGAAGAGCTAAGGGTATGCCTGGCAGAACATTTTGAGCACTGGGAATGTAGTTAGAAATCAGAGCATTGAGGTCAGTGGGTCTTGCGGAATTTTTTTGCCATTAGTTTTGATAATAACATATATAAAATTTCTTTAGAATTATCCCAAGATGCTTAACAGGGCATTGAGAAAAGCAGTAGATGAAAGATTCTCTGGGTCCAACTGACTCTGAGGAATAGCTGTCGGCCTTTTATAATATTCAATTAGAGTCAAAAACTAATACTCTAACACACAGAAACAGTCCCTTTGGTCCAACTCAGATATCCTAAACTGATCTAGTACATTTGCCAGCATTTGGCCCATCTCCCTCTAAACTCTTCCTATTCATATACCCATCCACATGCCTTTTAAGTGTTGTAATTGTACCAGCCTCCACCACTTCCTCTGGCAGCTTGTCCCATACACAGACCACCTCTCTGGGTGAAAAAGTTACCCTTCAGGTCTCTTTTAAATCTTTCCCCTTTCACCTTATCCAATGCCTTCTAATTTTGGACTCCTGTATCCTGGGAAAAAGATTTTGTCTATATACCCTATCCATGCCCCTCATGATTTTATAAACCTTTATAAGGTCAGCTCTCAGCCTCTGATGTTCCAGGGAAAAGAGCCCCCATCTACTCAGCCTTTCCCTATAGCTCAAACCCTCCAATCCCAGCAAACGCCTTGTAAATCTTTCCTGTACCTTTTCAAGTTTCACAACACCCTTCTGATAGGAAGGAGACCAGAAATGAATAAATAATCCAACAGTGGCCTAACCAATGTCATGTACAGCTGCAACATAACTTCTCAACTCCTGTACTCAATGCACTGACCATAGAAGTCAAGCTTTCTTCACTGCAGTGCTACCTGCAACTCCACTTTCAGGGAACTATAAACCTGCACTCCAAGGTCTCTTTGTTCAGCAACTCTCCACAGTGCCTTACCATTAAGAGTAAAGTCCTGCCCTGATTTGCCCTACCAACATGTTGTATTTTACACACATGCACAGACAAACACACATACACAAACATGCACACATTCACACACACGCACACACACATGCACAGACACAGACACACACACGCGCGCATGCGCGCACGTATACACACAAATACATATGTAACCACGTTGTGTTTTTATGGCTTTTTTGTCTCAGTAATACATAAAACTCCAAATGCATTTTTACAAACACTATTAGTTTTTTGAATAGTAGGACTCCCCTCCATGCTGCGTAATTCTGTCATACAGAAAACTGCTTTTGTTTTGTTTTCCTTGAAACAAAAGCTGCAGAAAAACGAAATATTCAATCGCTTTTGAAGAAAATGTTGTGCTTGCTGAGCACTGCTCGGCTGATTGCACAAGCATTGTGGCTTTTGTTTCACATCAGTAAACTATCATTATTTTCATTTCTGCAGATTACACTTTGCTACACAATTCAAATAATAGCCACTGGCAGAGAACAATGGGGATTAGTGCTGCAGGTGTAGCTCTGAACATTTATGCAGCACTCAATGAGAATAACAAGCTAGACTGCTGACTATACAAGAACTTATGAATGCAGAAAGTGCTATGGATGTGGTAATGTGAGACATTATTAGTCTATCCTTTCCATGTCGTGTTATGTACTGGTAAAATCACTTTCACATCTAAGCAAATGTTATTTCAGATATTGTTTATAGATAAATTGCACCAGCACAGCTTGGGGGTAGCTAGCCAAGACATACCAAAACCACCAATCAAACTGAAAAATCCTGATTACTGGGTCACTCTGCACCTCCCACCCCCACCCCACTCCCATGACAACACTCAGACTTTAAATGCTGCAAGGTTTCTGAACTGAACTGCTAATATTTAGCCTTTCATGGTATTAACTGCCCAGGCAGAATTTAGCTGATTGAAAGGAAGGATTGGTCCCTAATAATACAAATCAGAGATATCTCTTCCTGTACAATGTCCTGCAGGAAGAATCAAAGGAAGAAAATGTACTTTCATAGAATCCTAGCACCTGCTGTGTTTATCAAAACTCAGATTACCAATTCAGGAAAATATGTTGCTTCTGTGATTGTAAGTGAGTGAACTAACTGACTATGTTGGCTGGGATAAAAACAGGCACAGTATTACTCAAGGCTTTAGGTGATAAAAAAAGATTTAATTAGTGTCATAATATTAGGAATATAAAATGTGAAGGATGATTGAGGGATGATGCATGAATCTTAATCTGGATCCAGAGGTCTACTTTTACTTAATTGCAATCAATAAAAATAAGTTATGCTACTTTCTATAATTTTCTCTTTTTTCTCACTCATTCCCCTGGGTGGATGTCCCCCATGAATTTCCAAACTGTTGCAGTATTCACAATGTGGTAAACTGGCTGCTATTACATCCTGGCTCCCTCACACTCTAACTTTGCCACTGCTAACACTTTTAACCACGGCAAATGGGTTAACACTGTCACTATTTCAGGCAGTGTCACCACTCAATGGTGTTTACCCACTTAACCCTAACCCTAACCTTAACCCCTAACCCTAACGCTAACCGTAACCCTACCCATCATCTCAAACCAGTAAATCCAATGCTGATCTCTGTGTTTCCATTCTCTCATTCGGGACACCCAACCACATGTCTTGCTTCTGTGTCACCATCTTCTCACTCATTGGAGGAGAAAACATCTCAAAATAATTCACAAGTGGTAAAGACAAGCTGAAGAGTGAATGATATTCATCTCCTCTAGGAGGTGAGGATCCCTGAACGACAGGGACAGGACTGAGAATACATGTGTGGAGAAGCTGAAACCTCTATGTTGTGATGACCCAGTAAGGACCATTGTGTTGCATTGGGCTGTTCATCCATTGCCACAACTGTCAATGTATTTGTAGTTGCTATCCTTATTACAGCTAATTTTGTCTCCTCTCCAATGCTGCACCCACGTAGCCTTCACTCTCAGCAGGTCAGCTCTTCAGGGATCAGCATCTTCTCCACTACTGAGGAATAAGCCAAAGATCCCTCAGAGGATGCAAGTCTTTCTCCTGCACTCTCTACCTGCTCAGATACTTTCACGTTGGTGAGCACTTGAATTATTTTAGATTTGGGAGTATCTTGTGATGAGTATATCACTGGCATCTCTCTGTGGCTGGTCACTGAAGAAGAACTGCTATTGGTCACTGGCACAAAGAGACTTGGCACCTGCTCAACCCCCAGGCAGAAAATAACCCCTTGGTGCCACCCATTAATAACTTCATCCAAATACACGGACAGTCACAAGAACAGCAGTCAGCTTTTTAGCAAGACACTTGAAGCTGTTCAAAGTTTCTGGTGACATGGTGGCTCAGTGGTTAGCACTGCTGCCTCACAGTACCAGTGACCTGGGTTTGATTCCAGCCTCGGGCAACTGTCTGTGTAGATTCTCCCTGTGTCTGTGTGGGTTTCCTCTGGGTTCTCTGGTTTTCTCCCACAATTCAAAGATGTGCAGGTTAGGTGATATGACCATGCTAAATTGCCTGCAGTGTTCTGGGATGTGTAGGTTAGGTCCATTCATCAGGGGTAAATGGAGAGTAATAGGGGAATGGGTCTGGGTGGGATATTCTTTGGGGGGTTGGTATGGACTGGCTGGGCTGAATGGCCTGTTTCCACACTGGAGGGATTCTATGACTTTTATAATAGGTTGGCGGAGTTCACTAACATCAGCCAAACTGTGCCGGTTCTTGCTCTGAACATTTCAGAATCTCTATGGACTGATTGGTGGCTGAAATGGCTGCTAGAAATGGATGCTGACCTGTACTTCATTGCTCCAGCTATCGGTACTCAACCTCAGTTACAAAGTGACAGGGGAAACAAGGGAAAAAAATGAAATTGCTGGAAAAGCTCAGCAGGTCTGGCAGCATCTCTGAAGAGAAATCAGAGTTAATGTTTTGGGTCTGGTCACCCTTCCTCAGAGGAAACAGGAGGCTTTGACCTCACTCCAGGTGACCATTTATCACAATGGGACAGCAGGGAGGTATCAGTAGGTATTCATATGGAAGAGGAACCACACATGCAGGCCTTCCCGCCCTGCCTGAGGTCTCCTGTCTATGATCTCAGGTGTCCCTCCATCTTGCCTGTGATTCATTGCCCTGCAGAAGTTGTAGCTGAGAAGGATTAGCTCACTTCTGAGCAGGACACTCTAAGTCCCAGTCATAGTCCCAACTTTCCCAGGCCAACAGGCTCCACCACCGAGCAGCCTCTGTCCATCCCAGCTACAGACTCCAGGGCTGCACCTATACATAGTGAGAGAACAAGGAAGAAAGAAAATTCTCTGAAGGCGTGTAGGTGACATGAGTGATATTTCATCGTCAATAGCATCTTGCATCAGTAAATACTCATTTGCCTGGTTGATTGTCATGTTATCCGTAAGACTGGGTTAACTGGAGATCATCTCAGAATTAAGCAGCTTCTTCATCCCAAGCTGGATTGATGTTTGAGTTGTGAGGCATTGCTTATCTCTAAGAAGCACCTTCAATCCCTACAGATTCCAGAAATCCTTCAATTTGTGCAGACAAGGCTGTGTTCTCTGGTGAGGAGATTCCTAGCTGCAATATTGACATGAAGCCTTGTAATGTGTCCGTGTCTTAATTTTTGGACGCATCATTTGTGTGATGATGTGATCATTCATGATTGCTAAACCTCACTAGGTCAAAGGTTTATTCTTCTTACATGTCTTATAAGGGAGCATGAATCCATTTAAGGGTGGGTGACATCCATTTCTCCGATAACATCATAGTGCATTGTTCTGGTGTAATAAAAGGTTTTAACCGCTGACTGTGTAACTTCAGACATCGCAGTGAAAGCTGAAGTGGAGCATGCTTATTTAGCAGTGCATGGGAAATCTCAGACATTAAAGAGTGAATTATGATGGATTGGTGAGAAGGTTTGTATCAGGATGTCCCTCAAAATGACAGTGGCCATAACAGAACTCAGTGCGCAGCCCTCAGAGACCTAACCTTGAAGAGAGGCTTTACCTTTACCTTCTGCTGTACAATGTTTGAACCTTCTCTGACTGAATGTTAATTTCTCCCTCATATCCGCCACAACTGCCAATGTCACTGTTCTTGAACATGGGAATGTTGTGTGGCCTCCAAACAATTGATTACAATAATTTTTTTATTCCCACAAGAGGCAAGATGAAGAAATAAATAGGGAAGAAGCTTTGTTTGCTTTTGTACAAAGATGTGGGCTGTTTGACAGCGAATATCTCTATTGAGTGAATGATGTGTTTGCACATCAGATTATTTGGAAGCCAGTATCGATTAAGTTCTGTCTGGCTTGCTGTGTCCAGTGCTGCAATGCCACATCAGGGTGGAAGTGATGTTCCTCACGGTCAATTTCCTCATCTTCCTCCTTAGAAGGTTACAGCCACTCTCTCAGCTCCTCAGCATCCATGACATCACCTCTTTACTTGCTCTCATTAAGCAGAGACAAAAAAAAACTGCAGATGCTGGTCCTGAAGAGGGGTACACAAGAAACGTTGACTTCTCCACCTCCTGATGCTGCCTGGCTCGCGGTTTTTATCCAGCCCCCTGCTTGTCTGCTGCCGTCATTTTGCAAAGCTAGGATTATGTGGTACTCTCTGTCTGCAAGTCTCCCCAAGACTGATCCAAGCACTGCCATCCCATTTTGACAAGCGCTATCATCTGTTCCAGTGGAAGAATGGAATGCAATCTGTCTCAGTCAAGGAGCTCCTTAAAGCAGTCATCAGCCATGGTTGAAGATGGTAGCCCTTGTCTTCCTGCAGTTTTTCATGTCCCCCAATGCTGTACCCGTTTCCAGCCTTACATTTGAGGTTGCTCCTCTTTACTGTCATTATCCCCTCTCCATCCCAGCCTCATGGCTCCCACACAGCATTGACTATCCCTTGGTAAGCCCCCTTGATGTCTAGTACCCAAATTCCCAGGAGTGATCCCCTCACAGGTCCACCCTCTCTGTTAACTTGTGAGGACCATCGCAACTGAGGATGACTCAGATCCCTAACTGATATCTTTACAGCTCCCTGACTGACTTGCCTGTACTCCTGAAGTGATTGGATTTATGATCTCTGCATAATGGAAGCAAGCAAAGAGGTGATGTCATGGATGCTGAGATGCTGAGAGAGTGGCTGTAACCTTCTAAGGAGGAAGATGAGGAAATTGACTGTGAGGAACATCACTTCCACCCTGATGTGGCATTGCAGCACTGGACACAGCAAGCCAGACAGAACTTAATCGATACTGCGTGCAGTTTTGGTTTCCTTACTTGAGAAAGGACGTACTGGCACTAGGGGTGGTACAGAGGAGGTTCACTAGGTTAATTCCAGAGTTGAGGGGGTTGTCCTATGAGGAGAGACTGAGTAGACTGGGATTATAGTCATTGAAAGAATGAGGGGGGATCTTATAGAAATTATGAAGGGAATAGCTAAGGTAGAAGTAGAGAGGATGTTTCCACTGGCAGGTGAAATTAGGATAAGAGGGCACAGCCTCAAAATTACGGAGCAGATTTAGGACTGAATTGAGAAGGAACTTCTTCACCCAGAGGGTTGTATATCTATGGTATTCCCTGCCCAGTGAAGTAGTTGACGCTACTTCAGTCAATGTTTTTAAAGCTAAGATAGATTTTTGAACAGTAAAGGGATTAGGGGTTACGATGAGAGAGTGAATAAATGGATCTGAGGCCACAAAAACATTAGCCATGATCTTACTGAATGGCAGAGCAGACTCGAAGGGCCAGACGGCCTACTTCTGCTCCGAGTTCTCATGGTCTTAAATCTGTAGGACTGACTGTGGCCCAATTCCCGAAATGGAAGGGGACAGTTTCTTGGGCCTAATCACTCCAAATGTTCGATTGAAACTGGACTGAGATCAGATAATGTTGTTGACTGAGTAAGTCAGCACTCCTGGCTGATCATAGTCCTCCTTGGCTGCACTAGGAACTACTCTTCTTTGACTTTCACATATGACCATTTGGTTGAACCCCACACAATGCACATTCGGTGGCATCTGCTGGCAAATGATGTAGAGGTGACATTGATTTAGTTTGGTGCCATACAGCAACGTATCTGCCACTTGAACTGTTCAGTGCTGTTTGACAAGCTGCCTGGTCTTCTGTGTACATTATAATGCAAATCAAGTCAGAGGTACTGTAAGGAGAAAGTGAAGACTGCAGATTCTGGAGATCAGAGCTGAAAATGTGTTGCTGGAAAAGCGCAGAAGGTCAGGCAGCATCCAAGGAGCAGGAGAATCGACGTTTCGGGCTGAAGAAGGGCTCATGCCCGAAACGTCGATTCTCCTGCTCCTTGGATGCTGCCTGACCTGCTGCGCTTTTCCAGCAACACATTTTCAGCAGAGGTACTGTAAGCCCATCAGTACTGAGTGGCATTGCACTGGAAGAAAAAAGGGTGGCAGAGACGCTATCCAAGTAAGCACAAAGTAAGTGAATGCTAAGAAAAGAGATGAAAGCCTTGAGATGCATCTTGTGCAGATGTGTAAGATGGGTGTATGTTCTTGCAAACGAAGTGACCTAACAGGATTCTTGCAATGTCAAGTGCCAGTGAGCTGAAAAGTGCAATGGAGTATGTCGAAGTGTTTTCTGAGGTTGCCCAAAATCAGCCATGATGATGTGGTGAGACTGGCGTTTCATCGATGCCAATATCTATGGATAGAGTTGTCCATACAGCGTACTGTGTGATATGCCAGGATGATGGTCAATGTGAAGGTCTGGAGAAGATTTCAATGATCTCCTCCTGCCTGGTCACTGGTAAAATTTTCCAGCCGGGACTTGGCACTGCCTAGTTTCACACCATTACTGGGAGAACCAAAAGCTGTTTAAAAATTTTGCTCAAAAGATGTCAACTTCACTGACTAGGCCAGCATTTATTATCCATCCCTGAATGCCGAGAGAACAGTTAAGAGTCAGCAACATTTCTGTTGGCCTGGTGTCACGTGTATGCTGAACAAGGGAAAGGGGGTGGATAAGTAAGTGGGAAGAATAGCACTGAAGGACACTGGTAAACCAGTTGAGATTTTATGGCAATCAGCACTGCTTGATAGTGTCTATGAGCCTGGCTTTTTATCTCAGATTTTCAGTGACTTTAAATTTCATCACCTGCACGTGGTGTGACTTGAACACACTTCATTTACTGTAGGAGTACCAGTCTAGTGACATCATTACTATGCCACCATCAATGAGCTAAGATTAGTTATAATGAAATGCCAATAATTGGAAATAGGGACCTTCCCATTTAAAGAGTCATAGAGACATACAGCAGAGAAACAGACCCTTCAGTCCAATTCGTCCATGCCGACCAGATATCCCAACCCAATCTAGCCTCACCTGCCAGCACCTGGCCCATATCCCTCCAAAACCTTCTTATTCATATACCCATCCAGATGCCTTTTAAATGTTGCAACCATACCAGCCTCCATCACTTCCTCTGGCAGCTTATTCCATACATTCACCACCCTCTGCGTGGAAAAGTTGCCCCTTAGGTTTCTTTGATATCTTTCTCCTCTCACCCTAAACCTATGACCTCCAGTTCTGAATTCCCCCACCCCACTATCCATGCCCCAATTGATTTTCTAAACCCCTATAAGGTCACGCCACAGCCTCCAATGCTCCAGCGAAAACAGCCCCAGCCTATTCAACCTCGCCCTATTCTTCAAATCCTCCAACCCTGGCAACATCCTTGTAAATCTTTTCTGAACCCTTTCAAATTTCACAACATCCTTTCAATAGGAAGAAGACCAGAATCTCATGCAATATTCTAAAAGTGACCAAACCAATGTCCAAGATATTTGTATCATCAATAGTCACAGGTGAGGTGCCGGTAGACTGGAGGTTGGCAAACGTGGTGCCACTGTTTAAGAGAAGCGGTAAGGAAAAGCCTGGGAACTATAGACCGGTGGACAAGTTGGGCAAGTTGTTGGAGGGAATCCTGAGGGACAGGATGTACATGCATTTGGAAAGGCAAGGACTGATTAGGGATAGTCAACATGGCTTTGTGTGTGGGAAATCATATTTTACTAACTTGATTGATTTTTTTGGAAAAGTAACAAAGAGCAGTAGATGCGATCTATATGGACTTCAGTAAGGCGTTCTACAAGGTTCCCCGTGGGAGACTGGTTAGCAAGGTTAGATCTCATGGAACACAGGGAGAACTAGCCATTTGGATACAGAACTGGCTCAAAGGTAGAAGACAGAGGGTGGTCGTGGAAGGTTGTTTTTCAGACTGGAGACCTGTGACCAGTGGAATGCCATAAGGATCAGCGCTGGGTCGACTACTTTTTGTCATTTATATAAATGATTTGGATGCGAGCATAAGAGATATGGTTAATAAGTTTGCAGATGACACCAAAATTGGAGATGTAGTGGACAGTGAAGAAGTTTACCTCAGATTACAACAGGATCTTGATTAGATGGGCCAATGGGCTGAGGAATGGCAGATGGAGTTTAATTTAGATAAATGCAAGGTGCTGTATTTTGGAAAAGCAAATCATTTACGAGCAAGATTTTCATCGAGCTATTGAAAACCTAAGTAGAAAATGACTCAATTATCTAATTTTCTATTCTCATTGCATTCTTCCAAATTTATTGCCATTACCCACCCCACTGAAAGGCTGTGAAAATTCCACCATCTATCTCTCTTACAGATGCCATCACATCCACTGAATAATTTAAACATTTTCTGTTTTTACTCCTTTAGGTTGTGGTTCAAATATATGCATTCTGGAATAAGCTCAAACTGAAATGCCAAGTGAAGGTTTAAGTATAATATCGCTCCCTTGTTAGCATTTTAAATGTGCCAATACATCATCCTAACTTAGAAAACACTCCAGATCCCTCCCTGTAACCTCAAGGGAATATGCCTGAAATGTTATGATTCTACCTGGTGCCATGACTGGCAAGTCAGATCCCAAACTCAATTTTAGCTTGATAAATCATGTGCTGATTAGTTTTGGTTTTAACAAAACAGTTTCTAACTATGACAAAGATATACAGTTGATTCTGCTAAAACGTGATAGTTCCGTTCTCATGCAACCCCGTATTATTAGAAAATCTCATAATAGCAGCACCATTTAAAAGAATGAGGACAGAATTGCGTTATAACCAATGCACAATTTAAATGTTTTGTGCTTTAGAAACAGTGTCCCGAGTTTGTCAATTGTGTTATAGCGAATTTGCATTTAGTGAAATGGACATTAGAGCAGAACAACCTGAAGAATATTTTTGATTTTGTTTTAGCGATGAAACATAAGTTTATTATACAAAATGAAATGATGATAAAATAATATGTATCAATCTATTTATTAAAGCAGAAATTCAAGGGATTTTAAACACATAATGAAAGTATAATACCAGCACTCATTTATAAGGTTATAAATTCCTTGTGCAGTACATAAAACCAACTTTCGTACAGTGCTCACACCTTGATAGAGTTAATGTATATCTGTGACTCCAATTCCCAGGCTGCAAACTTCAATAGCTTATTCCTGAAGCTACTATACAGCTCTATGATTGGGTGGCACAGTGGCTCAGTGGTTAGCACCACTGCCTGATCCCACGCTCAGGCGACTGTCTGTGTCGAGTTTGCACATTCTCCCCATGTCTGCGTGGGTTTCCTCTGGGTGCTCCAGTTTCCTCCGACAGTTCAAAGATGTGCAGGTTAGGTGCAATGGCCATGCTAAATTATCCCATAGTGCCCAGGGATGTGCAAGCTTAGGTGGCTTAGTCATGGAAAGGGCAGGGTTTCAGGTCTGCTCTTCGGGGGATAAATGAGTTCATGATGGGACAAATGGCTTGCTTCCACACTGTAGGGATTCTATGATTTCTATGAACTGTGTTTAAAACAAACTTCACTTCAATACCTCTTCAGGATTTTATCCCAAGACTTGCAGTCTGGAACTATCATTAACTCTCGAGTCATAGAGATGTACAGCACGGAAACAGACCCTTCAGTCCAACTCATTCATGCCAACCAGATATCCCAACCCAATCTAGTCCCACGTGCCAGCACCTGGCCCATATCCCTCCAAACCTTTCCTGTTCAGATACCTGTCAAATGTTGCAATTGTACAAGCCTCCACCACTTTATCTGGCAGCTCATTCCATACCCGTACCAGCCTCTGCATGAAAAAGCTGCCCCTTAGGTCTCTTTTATATCTTTCCCCTCTCGCTCTAACCCTATGCCCTCTAGTTTTGGACTCCCCAACCCCAGAAAAGAGACTTTGCCTATTTATCCGATCCATGCCCCTCATGATTTTATAAACCTCTCTAAGGTCACCCGTCAGCCTCCAATCCTCCAGGGAAAACACCCCCAGCCTATTCAACCCCTCTCTATAGCTCAATTCCTCTAACCCTGGAAATTTACTTGTAAATCATTTCTGAACCCTTTCAAGTTTCACAATATCCTTCTGATAGGAAGGAGACAGAATTGCATGCAATATTCCAAAAGCGGCCTAACTAATGTCCTGTACAGCTGCAACATGATCTCGCAGTCCTGTACTCAATACTCTGACCAATAAAGGAAAGCATACCAAATGCTTTCTTCACTATCCTATCTACCTGCAACTCCACTTTCAAGGAGCTATGAACCTGCACTCCAAGGTCTCTTTGTTCAGCAACATACCCTAGGACCTTACCATTAAGTGCATAAGTCCTGCTAAGATTTGCTTTCCCAAAATGCAGCACCTCGCATTTATCTGAATTAAACTCCATCTGCCACTTCTCAGCCCATTGGCCCATCTGGTCAAGATCCTGTTGTAATCTGAGGGAACCTTCTTCACTGTCCATTACACCTCCAATTTTGGTGTCATCTGCAAACTTACTAATTATATCTCTTATACTCACATCCAAGTCATTAATATAAATGACGAAAAGTAGTGGACCTAGCACCGATCCTTGTGGCACTCCACTCGTCATAGGCCTTCAGTCTGAAAAATAACCCTCCATCACCACCCTCTGTCTTTGACCTTTGAGCCAGTTCTGTATCCAAATGGTGAGTTCCGTGAGACCTAACCTTGTTAACCAATCTTCCATGGGGAACCTTGTCGAACGCCTTACTGAAGTCCATATAGATCACATCTACCACTCTGTCCTCATCAATCCTCTCTGTTACTTCTTAAAAGAACTCCATTAAATTTGTGAGACATGATTTCCCAAGCACAAAGCCATGTTGACTATCCTTAATCAGTCCTTGCCTTTCCAAATACCTGTACATCCTGTTCCTCAGGATTCCCTCCAAATACCTGCCCACCACCAACATCAGGCTCACTGGTCTATAGTTCCCTGGCTTGTCCTTCGCCCCCTTCTTAAACAGTGGCACCACGTTAGCCAACCTCCAGTCTTCCGGAACCCCACCTGTGACTTTTGATTATGCAAATATCTCTGCAAGGGGCCCAGCAATCACTTCCCTAGATTCCCACAGAGTTCTGGTCTGGTCCTGGGGATTTATCCACTTTTATGTGTTTCAAGATATCCAACACTTCCTCCTCTGTAATATGGACATTTTTCAAGATGTCACCATCTATTTCCCTACATTCTATACCTGCCATATCCTTTTCCACAGTAAATATTGATGCAAAATACTCATTTAGTATCTCCCCATCTCCTGTGACTCCATACAAAGGCTGCCTTGTTGATCTTTGAGGGGCCCTATTCTTTCCCTCATTACCCTTTTGTCTTTAATGCATTTGTAAAAGCCTTTGAATTCTCCTTAATTCTATTTGCCAAAGCTATCTCATGTCCCCTTTTTGCCCTCCTGATTTCCCTCTTAAGTATACTCGTACTGCCTTTATACCCTTCTAAGGATTCATTCGATCTATCCTGTCTATAGCTGACATATGCTTCCTTCTTTTCCTTAACCAAACTCTCAATTTCTTTAGTCATCCAGCATTCCCTATACCTACCAGCCTTTCCTTTCACCCTGACAGGAATGTACTTTCTCTGGATTCTCATTATCTCATTTCTGAAGGCTTTCCATTTTCCAGCCGTACATTTACCTGCGAACATCTGCCCCCAATCAGCTTTTGAAAGTTCTTGCCTAATACTGTCAAAATTAGCCTTTCTCCACTTTAGTTTCTTGTACACACTTAAGAAATTCCTCTCCATCTAAACCCTTAACACTATGACAGTCCCAGTCTATGTTTGGAAAGTTAAAATCCCCTACCATCCCTTACACTAAGTCACAGGGGTCCTGGTTTATAAATGTCTAACTAACGAACAATTATACTTATGAATTTGATGCCATACAGAGTGTTATTTTAAAGACCCAATATCCTAACTTTTCCTGTGCTTACAAATATAAGCTTTATATAGTCCTGCACTGTGTTCTGCCTTGCATAAATTGTCTTGTGTTGAACCTCAGGAGATGGGAGAGATATTAAATGAATATTTTGTGTCAGTTTTTACTGTGGAGAAAGACATGGAGGCTATGTAACTCAGGGAAATAAATACTGATGTTTTGCAAACAGTTCACATTTCAGAAAAGGAAATGTTGGAGGTCTTAAAACCATAAAGGTCACTATATCTTCAAGAGTTGATCGAGTCTTTTTCAGGACTTTGTGGGTGGTTAGGGAGAAAATTATGGGGCCCCTAGCAGAAATATTTATTTTATCTACAGCCACAGGAGAGGTGCCAAAGGACTGGAAGGTGGCCAATGTTGTGCCATTGTTTAAGAAAGGCAGTAAGATGAAGCCTGGCATTTATGGGCCTGCGAGTCTGACATCAGTGGTTGGGAAGTTGTTAGATGTGATTTTGAAAGATAGGATTTACGTACATTTGGAGAGACAAGAAATGATTAGAGATAGTCAGCATGGTTTTGTGTGAGGAAAATCATGTCTCACAAACTTGATTGAGTTTTTTAATGAAGTGACCAAAAAGATTAATGAGGTTAGGATGGTAGACATTCTTTACTTGGATTTTAGTTGTTTTTCAGACTGAAAGTCTGTGACCATTGGTGTGCAACAGGGGGTCGGTACTAGGTCCACTTTTGTTCATCATTTATATAAATGATTTGGGTGAGAATATAGGAGGCATAATTAGTAAGTCTGCAGGTGGGATAGTGGACAGTGAAGAAGATAACAAACAGACCTTGATCTTGATCAATTGGGTTAACGGGCTGAGGACTGGCAAGTGGAATTTAATTTGGGTAAATGTAAAGTATTGCATTTTGGTAATATAAACAAGGCCGGGACTTAAATGTTTAGGACCTCGGGTAGTGTTGCACAACAGAGACAACTGAGGGATTCAGGTACATCATTCTTTGAAAGTTGTGTCACAGGTAGATGGGGTGGTTAAGAAGGCATTTAGCATGCTTGTCTTCATTGCTCAGACTACTGAGAATAGGAGTTGGGACATCATGTTGATGTTGTACAAGATATTGGTGAAGTTATCTTTGGTGTACTGCATGCAGTTCTGCTCACCCTGCTACAGAAAGGATGGTATTAAATTGGAGAGGGTTCAGAAAAGATTTACCAAGATGTTACTGGGACTGTAGAGTTAGGAGAGGCTGGATAGACTGGGACATTTTCACTGGAATGTAGAAGGTTGAAGAATGACCATATAGAGGTTTATAAAGTCATGAGAGGCATCGATAGGAAGGCTCTGTTCTTGAGGATGGGGGAGTTCAAAATTAGGGTGCACATACTTTTAAAGTAAGGGGAGAAAGATTTGAAAGGGACTGGAGGGGCAACTTTTTCACACAGAGAGTGGTTTGTATGTGGAGTGAACTGCCCGAGAAAGTGACAGATGCAGGTACAGTTATAACCTTTAAAAAACATTTAGGTAGATACATGAATAGGAAAGGTTCAGAGGGATATGGGCCAAATGCAGGCAAGTGGGATTAACTTACTTTGGGAAGCTTAGTCAGTATGGACAAGTTGGGCTAAAACATCTGTTTCCATGCTGTTTGACTCTATGACTCTATCTTACCTATGGCAAATGTGCCCTCTGTCAAAGCCAGAGTCTGGCAGTCAACTGGGAGTGGACACTTGGTAGCAGGTCAGTGGTGGGGTAAGGAGATTGGACTTTCAAACCAGAATGGCCACACTGGGATGAGATAGTTATAGTCACACCCATAAGTCAACCTTTTGAAAATTACTCTTTCACAATAGGATTTTAATGACAATTAAGAATTGCACATCGAATTTTCTGAACCGCCATCATAGGAGAGTCAAGTATCATGGGGCATAAAGTTTCCCCAACACAATATCTACAATAGCCAAAACAGCCATTTTAAAGACAAAAAAAAAGAAGTTGCTGGAAAAGCTCAGCAGATTAGCAGCAGAATTGTTCTGACAAAGGGTCACTGGAGCCGAAATATTAACTCTGATTTCTCTCTACAGACGCTGGCAGACCTGCTGAGCTTTTCCAGCAATTTCTGGTTTTGTTTCTGATTTCCAGCACCTGCAGTTCTTTTGTTTTTTTGTGTCACCATCTTATTGGTTTTCTTTTGCAAAGGAAACCTTTACTGAAAATCCTTCACAGTACCTCAAAACTAATATATTTCTACAAACACTGACAGAGCCTTACACTGCAATAACAATGGTCTTAATACAATGCATAGCTGCATGAGTAAATGCAAAGCTGATGCAGTAGTTAATGAGTAATGTCTGTCAAAAATAGCCCAGACATAAAGACTTTGCATGACTGTCCTTCTGATGTGCATTATCCTTGCTTATTGTTTAATTCGATTTTCAATATCTTTTTTAAACAATATGTACAAGAAATACTGACCCTTGAATCCATAGCTATTGATTAGATTTTGAACTACTGCACAGTTAAACAGTTACAATGCTATGGATGAAAAGAATCCACTAATTATTGTATTCACAAGCATCTTACGGAAGTGACCATCTTGGCTGGTAAAAAATAACAACTCACTGATGCAGAAAATCTTTCAAATTTTATGAGGCTGAGGGTAGCTAGCATTATATGTAACTCTAAGCATACCTTGTGTCACACCTCGATGTGCCTAAATCATTTTACAATCTTCTTAACAGTCGAACAGATTAGCTATATCTTTGATTTTATTATATATTGTACTGAGATACGGCTCCTATAATATGCTTTCTGATAAAGTAAATGCTTGCTCCATCAGAACACAAATCTTATTTGGTGCCCTGTGTAGTCAGCTGAGATAGCTGAGTCTGCAGCTGGAGTGCTTACTCTGGAAGAATCTAAGATTTATTAGTGGATTTCATTAAATATATGGAGTACCTTGGGAGTCAAGGTTATAAAATTAGAATGCAAGAACTAACTGGTAAATTCAAGGGAATTTTGATGGAAATGACAGAGAAGTGATGCACTCTGAACCTCAGCAGAGTTGCACCAGAATGTTAAATGAGGCCTTTATCTTCTGCAGGCAAAATGAAATACAAATGTAGAACATGAGCATTTTTTAGTTTAAACGCTTGACTAAATCTTCTGAGAATTGTTGCATTTATTACTAAATTAGATTGACAACGAATATCTTCAGAATACTAGATACAAGTTTTGTTTCAAACAGCCTCATCAAAATGAATTTGCCGTATGTCTTAATGGATCTTGTTAATGATTATTGAAATACCGAAATAAAAACAATCTCATCTTGTCGCATTCTCAGTGCAGACTTCTCCCATGTTTTATCTTAAAGGAATGTTAAACTTGGGGACTGCTATAATATCGATAAACCTACAGAAACCATCACGTTAACCTCCAGGGATCACTGCCTGATTGATTTTAAATCAATGCTATTGATGTGAAATGGACAGACAGATCATTGGGAAAAAAAGACATTGACATTTGCACTATTGAATGGTCGGTTCTAATCAAGGGAAGACAAGCAAAGCTGTGGATAAAGTTTAAAGTGGAACAGAAAATCAATTGGAATTTTAATGAAGATTGTTGTAATTTTGATTGCAGAATGTTTTTGCTAAATATTAAACAAACATGGACATTATACAAGTGTCTTTTCCATGTTAGGGAGTTATTCATAATATGAAAGTATAATGCCACTTTTTCAGTCACTAGAATTTATTGAATCATAACCTCCCAGTAAAAAATAGAATTATGACTGCAGCTTAGCAAAGCTCTCTGAATGCATTCCATTTATAGGAAGGTTATTAAAGAGAACAGAATGAATTTCTGCAAAACTATTAATGAAATTTGAACAATCTAATAAGTACACTGGGCTCCAGGGAATACAAAAGAAGTCTTTGTGAGACTTTTATATTAGCAAGCAGAAAATAAATATGCATCTCCATAAAGTAACCTGCATAATCATATTTCATATTCAAATCGTGTGAAGCACAATGTAGATTTGTAGACAATTCCTTTATGAGAAATCTCTGACTTCTGATAACAAGAGCAATTGGAAAATCTTGTGAGATGCAAAACCTCATTCCTGTTCACCATATGCAGGCTTGGCAATGTGTGTTCACATCTACACATTGTTAATGAGTATGGCAGCAACACAGAGCACAAATAACAGCTGTTGTTGATACAGGAAACAGTAGGTGACACAAATTACTAAATTAAAAATATTAAAGCATACAGCTCACTGGCATGCCATTGTCAAAAAAAGACCAATTTTCATCCTTGAGTTTTTTACTGTCACTCCATTCTTACCCAGTTTTTCATTTTATCTTTCTTCCTATTCATTTCTACACCCATTTTAACGCTCAGCATTTTCCTTACTCCTCCCTCAAATTATACATAAATACACAGCCTCTAGACCCTCTGATGTCCCTAGGTATTTTCTTCATGTTTCAACAGCTTCTCATGGATGTTATATTGATCCTTGCCCGTGCATGAGAAAGAAACACAACAGGCCATTACTTCAGAGGAGATCTGGAGAGGGAGAAATGATTCAGAAATAAATGATCAAAACATGATTGAATGGAGATTACATCCAAATGCTTGATGGCTTTTAAAAATATTGGGAAATTCAGGATCACTTCAAACCAAGGAAGGTAACAAGTATTTTCAGAGGAAAGAAAAGATAGAATAAGGGAAAATAAGTAGTTTGCACAAACAAAGGATTTACAATCTCTTTATAAGGTGATTTGTCTGTAGATGATGAAATAAAAATATGATAAAATTTTAGTTGAAATAAAAGTTTCAAGTACCTTGCCTTACTGTTTAACTTGCCTGGGTAGTACTTTTGAGGATAGTGCAAAATGGGTGAATGCAATTTGGCGGCTTCTTGATTTTATTTCCATGACTTCAACTGGAGCTTTAAAACAGTAGGAATTCAGTTGTGTTCCCCCAATAATGTGCAGAATATTTAAACAAGAATCTTCCGGTCTGCTTGTTTGGGTATCCAGTGCTGTAAGAATTGGCTTCAACCTGTGTAATGCTGAACTAATCTGCTGAGGTGCATGGAAAGTAGAGTGGGGCCTTTGAAAAGTCAGTTCCGGTTAAAATGTGCAGCAGCAGACTGGGAAAACAGCATACAATCCCTTAAGTGCTTTCGTCAGTCATTTGACTTTCAGCTAAACTGACTAGATGTCTCATGGGTGTTTTTGTAAAGCAAGAGCAGCTGGAACAGGGAGCCAAACAAGAGAGTAGGTCACAACAGAGAAGCAAAGAATACACTGCTGTCTTAAGCAAACAAACCTCTTAATCCTCCTGGACGAAACCAAATTCAAGAGAGACTATGCATTGTGGGTAAACCTGCCAAGAATGACACACATGCTACCTGAAAGAATATAGTACGCATGTCAAGTGCCAACTCCTTCATCAGTAGCACCTCTGCAGTTCATCGCTGCCAAATTAAATGACCTGACCAAAACAGGCAAATAACACACCAGCTAGTCCCCCATTTCTTTAACTTGCAAACCTTGAGAACAGCACAAGTTGTTATTTTAATGCATAACTAATCATCTCACCGAATTACTTACATGCACAACTCAAACCTCCATCCCACTCTCGAAATAAAACAAAGAACTGTGGATGCTGGAGATCTGAAACAAAAACAGAAATTACTGGCCAAACTCAGCAAGTCTGGCAACATTTGTGGGAAGAAAGCAAAATTAATATTTGAGTCCAATGACTCTTCATCAGAACTTTTGATTCTGTTTTCTCTCCACGCAGGCTGCCAGACCTGCTGAATTTAACTGGCAATTTCAGTTACTGTCCCAAACAAACTAATATCATCACATCTCTTGCTTTGGATCTGCCAAGACATGCCATATGCTCTTCACTACTCTTTCCCTAATGTACTCTAATCCTAACTTTAATCATAACCTGAACCCTAGCCCTAACCCTAACGCTAACGCTAACACTAACCCTAACCCGAACACTAACCCTAACCCTAACCCTAACCCTAACCCTAACCCATCATCTCTAGCCACTAAATACAATGCTGATCTCTGTGTTCGCATTCTCTCATTCGGGATACCCAACCACATGTCTTGCTTCTGCGCCACCACTAACAGTTCTACCAGTCACCATCTTCTCACTCAATCCATCTCAATGGAGGAGAAAACATCTCAAAATAATTCACAAGTTGAAGAGCGACTGATTTTCAGGTCCTCTATGAGGAGTGGATCCCTAAACTACAGGGACAGGGCTGAGAATATGGAGTTCAGAATGCGTTATGGGGATAATCTGAAAGTCTTACATGCAAAGACAAAGGGATCTTGATCAATTGGGCCAATGGGTTGAGGAATAGCAGATGGAGTTTAATTTAGACAAATGCCTGATATTCCTTTTTGTAAAACAAATAAAGGCATGACTTATACAGTGAATGGTAAGGTTGGGGGTAATGTTGTCAAGCAGAGAGACTGAAGGATTCAGATATATGGTTCTTTGAAAGTTCCATCACAGGTGTTTAAGAAGGCATTTCGTACACTTGCCTTCATTGCCCAAACCATTAAATATGGGTAAAAAGACAGGAATTACTGGAAAAGCTCTACAGGTCTGGTAGCATCTGAGGAGAAAAGTAAGAGTTAACATTTCAGGTCCAGTGACCCTTCTTCAGAACTGATGAATTGTTTCTGATTTCCAGCATCTGCAGTTCTTTCAGTTTTTCATTGAGTATAGGAGTTGGGATGTCAGGCTGAGATTGTACAGAACATTGATGAGGCCACTTTTAGAGTACTGTGTACAATTCCAGTCATCTTATTACAGAAAGGATATTACTAAATTGGAAAGGGCTCAGAAAAAAATTACCAGGATGTTGCCAAGACTAGAGGATTTGAGTTATAAGGAGAGGCTGGATAGGCTGGGATGTATTTCACTGGAATGTAGGAGGTTGGGAGGTGACCTTACAGGGGTTTATAAAATCATGAGGAGCACAGATAAGGTGAATAGCAAACGTCTTTTCTCTAAGCAGGGGGAGTTCAAAGCTAGGAGACATAGTTTTTAAGGTGAGAGGAGGAAGATTTAAAAGGGACCTGAGGGGCAGCTTTTTCACATTGCAGGTGGTACGGATATGGAATAAACTGCCAGAGGAAGTGATAGATGCAGGTGCAGTTATAACATTAAAAAGACATTTGTACAGGTCCATTGATAGGAAAGGTTTAAAGGGATATGGCAGGCAAGTGTTAGTTGAGTTTGGGAAACTCAGTTGGCATGGACAAGTTGGAACCAAGGGTCTGTTTCCATGCTGAATGACTCTACGATAAGGGCTTAAGAGTTATGTACATGAACATTGAACTTTTTGTGGACAATAGCAAAATTAAGACATCATTCCAATGCCAAAATAGTGATGTATCACCTACATTGTCACTCTGAAATGCAAGTAGAGAGCTACTGAATGACAGGCATCTATGTTATTCTCTACCTTTCATCATTGCCAATGGATAATATCCATTCTTAGTGCATGTCCCTTTATATATCCACCAGAGAAACAATAGACATATTAGATTAGATTCCCTGCAGAATGGAAACAGGCCCTTCAGCCCATAAAGTCCACACTGACCCTCCGAAGAGTAACCCACCTAGACCCATTTTCCCTTTGACTAATGCACCTAACATTATGGGCAATTTAGCATGGCCAATTCACCTGACCTGCACATCTTTGGACTGTGGGAGGAAACTGAAACACCCGGAGGAAACCCACGCAGACACGGGGAGAATGTGCAGACTCCACACAGACAGTTGCCTGAGGGTGGAATTGAACCCAGATCCCTGGCGCTGTGAGGCAGCAGTGCTAACCACTGTGCCATCGTGCCGCCCATAGAAAGAGATACAATGACAATGAGGAGCAACAGTGGAATATATATTTATTTCTTGTCAACTATGATACTATTACTTCCTTGTCAAATTGTTTATAAAATATTAACCAGTTGTTGGATCCTGCTTGAAATTCCTCCGTCCAAAATGCTTGATACCATATCTTGTATCACTTGAGAAACCCATGCATCAGCTCAGATACTTTAAATGGGAGATGAGGCAAGAATTCCCCTCAGAGAACATTTGGCATCATTTGATGCATCGAGCACAGGGAGAAATGAGTACTAGGTGAGGATGTACCACCTTCACAGTGAAGGCCAAAGAGAAGGCAGTCTAGAGCGTTAAAGTCAGAGGTTAACACAATGGCTTTTTCATGCAACCATTAACGTATTGATACTTAGATAAAATGAAGGATAATCAAGGAACATTGTGCATACTTGCAGGCCAAACTCCTTAGTATGTGTGGGGTAACGGACATGTGGATATTGAGCTTGCATTTGTGATGACATGAAGGATGTATCTGCCTTATTGAAGAATCAATGGAGCATATAGGGGTCTCACCATCTGAAGTGCCATTTGGATACAGAACAGGCTCAAAGGTAGAAGACAGAGGGTGGTGGTGGAGGGTTGTTTTTCAGACTGGAAGCCTGTGACCAGTGGAGTGCCACAAGGATCGGTGCTGGGCCCTCTACTTTTTGCTATTTAAATAAATGATTTGGATGCGAGCATAAGAGGTACAGTTAGTAGGTTTGCAGATGACACCAAAATTGGAGGTGTAGTGGACAGCGAAGAGGGTTACCTCAGATTACAACAGGATCTAGACCAGTTGGGCCAATGGGCTGAGACGTGGCAGATGGAGTTTAATTCAGATAAATGCGAGGTGCTGCATTTTGGGAAAGCAAATTTAGCAGGACTTATACACTTAATGGTAAGGTCCTAGGGAGTGTTGCTGAACAAAGAGACCTTGGAGTGCAAGTTCATAGCTCCTTGAAAGTGGAGTCGCAGGTAGATAGGATAGTGAAGAAGGCGTTTGGTATGCTTTCCTTTATTGGTCAGAGTATTGAGTACAGGAGTTGGGAGGTCATGTTGTGGCTGTACAGGACATTGGTTAGGCCACTGTTGGAATATTGCATGCAATTCTGGTCTCCTTCCTATCGGAAAGATGCTGTGAAACTTGAGAGGGTTCAGAAAAGACTTACGAGGATTAAATTAGATTACTTACAGTGTGGAAACAGGCCCTTCGGCCCTACAAGTCCACACCGCCCCGCCGAAGCGCAACCCACCCTTACCCCTACATTTACTCCTTACCTAACACTATGGGCAATTTAGCATGGCCAATTCACCTGACCTGCACATCTTTTAACTGTGGGAGGAAACCAGAGCAAACCCACGCAGACATGGGGAGAACGTGCAAACTCCACACAGTCAGTCGCCTGAGGCGGGAATTGAACCCAGGTCTCTGGCGCTGTGAGGCAGCAGTGCTAACCACTGTGCCACCGTGCCGCCCATGATGTTGCCAGGTTTGGAGGATCTGAGCTACAGGGAGAGGCTGAACATGCTTGGGCTGTTTTCCCTGGAGCATCGGAGGCTGACGGGTGACCCTATAGAGGTTTATAAAATTATGGGGGACATGGATAGGATAAATCGACAAAGTCTTTTCCCTGGGGTCGGGGAGTCCAGAACTAGAAGACATAGGTTTCGGATGAGAGGGGAAAGATATACAAGAGACCTAAGGGGCAACTTTCTCACACAGAGGGTGGTATGTGTATGGAATGAGCTGCCAGAGGAAGTGGTGGAGGCTGGTACAATTGCAACATTTAAGAGGCATTTGGATGGGTATATGAATAGGAAGGGTTTGGAGGGATATGGGCCTGGTGCTGGCAGGTGGAACTAGATTGGGTTGGGATATCTGGTCGGCATGGACAGGTTGGACCAAAGGGTCTGTTTTCATGCTGTACATCTCTATGGCTATGACTCTAAGTGGAAAATACCTAAAGGAGGCTTGGGACCACCTAGTGTCTCCAGGGTTCTGAAAGCACAGAATGTTCCTCTGACTGGCTGCATCCCAGATTTGTACTTGCTGTTGTATATCCGATTGTTAATTTAACCAGCCACTTTGCCCATCAGTGTAAAACTAGTTGATGGAACAAGAGCAACTAGAGATGATGCACTCGATCTTGCCCTCTCCTAAGATACAAGCCTCTGGGCTCTGGTTTTCTTCTTCTGAACACCACACCCAATGGAATGTATTCGACCACCCCAGGCTGTCAGGGAAAAGCACTAAAGATACAAATAGTAGAGATTTCCTGGAAGAAACTGGCTGCCATGAGAGAAATGCCAAGTTAAGTCCAAAGACCTAAGAGCAGAACACGAGCAGTCAATCAGCTTGTGTTACACTGGACTTATTTTTTAGTTCTGAGAAGCTGGTGATGAGGTAAATGAAGGTTACAAGTGTAAGGACTGAAAGAATCATAGTGATAAGAGCAGTGAATGGCATGTGAACATATATTGTGCTTTCTTATTATGGGAGTTAGAGACTCACAAAAGAAGATGTACTAATTTGGTGCTAAATTTTAGCCTGACATTCCTGTCAAAAGACCGATAGGATCAAATTCAGCCACCGATATTGTATTACGCTTGATTTTACTTTACCTTGCCGTATTTGTATCAAAGATAAAACATAATTAAGGAAAGATTTAAGCTATCGTTTCTGTTCTGATGCTCCTTATAGCTGTAACTAGAAACCTTATCAGTGTAGATCAGATAATGTTATCTTATATGTCATTCTGCTGATTTATCAGCCAGGATTATTTCCTTTGCAACCACAAAATCTAAAGCTTTTTGTAGGATGAAGCTGTGTGGGACGGAGCAGGTTACAACTCAGATTAACATACAATTGCATCTTATTGTAAACACCTGCCCAATCTGTTCTTGAAGTGAAAATGTGTCCTTTTACTGATGCTGAACTGAAAGATCACTCCTTCAGAACAACGTAGCTGTCTATAGCTCTTGTCTGGCTCACAAACACAGCAGATCCTGTCAAGAGCTGGACCCTAACTAATTATTTTGAGTGTTTTGCAAGTGTAAAAGCAGAAAGCTTTATCTCCCATCATCACTGATGGTCCTGATAACATATCCAAATTGACATCAGTGAAATTCTAGTACTGGTAGTTGTTCTGTAACGCAATGGTTAGCAGTATAGAAAAGTCACGCTTTAGAAACAGTGCTTAAAGTGTTGGTAATGTAATTGCATTACAGCCAACACACATTTTAAAAGTTTGTGCTTTCGAAGCAGTGTCCTCAATTCATCAATTGCACTACAGTGAATTTGCATTAATGAAATGTGCATTATAGCAGAACAACCTGGAGGCAAATTGCCAGAAGGAACAAGGTGTCGAAGGGAATTCAGTGAGATCCATTTTGGTGTGGAAAGCTGGTGAAACTGTTGATTCACTTTGTAGCTAAATTAAATACATGCCTTGATTAGAAACTAAAACCATAGTGAGGTGGTTTAGGAACATGAACTCCTTTTGCCATTCTGTTGACTGTGAATGTTTAGAGTAAAATTTTCATTTCTGAGGCTATGTATGAAGATAGTGGTGCATCCATTCAGAGTGGGCCATGTTTTCCCACACAGTTACATTACTCTCAGTTCGTTATACATTCATGCCTGAGGAAAGCTCCCAACTTTATGAGCGTTGGGAAGCATGTTCCACCCCTGCTTGCTCCAAGCACCCCTACACAGCTCCAACTAGTGGTCGCACATTGAAAAGGCACCTGGACAGAGGTTCACTGTTTGTTACCCAGGAACACCACTTCACATTTGCTCATCAAGTCCACCCATCTCCGGAGATATCAGAGACCAGAAGAAATAGCGGCAACATGCTTTAGCAATACTGCCCGATAGAATTACTTAAAGGTTATCCAGGAGAGACAGAAAGATCTTTCTCCTATGATGGCAAGAAGAGGCCACCCCAATTGACAAAGACAGCTGGACAGAGGTGCTGTGGAGGTCAGTGCCTGGGCATAGCTCAAGAGAATTTGGCTTCAAGGCCAAAAGATAATGAGTGATTACTACATCATGCCAGGATATGTACCACTTTGTACTCAATGCTTCATTCTCTTAGGAATTTTGTAAGGTTGTCACTGAAGAGGGGGTTTGAATTATGTATCTCAATCAGATACCTCGTATGTAATAAACATGTCATCTCAATGCAGCTACTAGTGTAGCTGAGTGCTAATGCCTCTCACATAAATAGCAGGGGTCACACTTAAAATCTCAAAATAGGTAGAACATTCAGCAGTGAAATAACTCCACAGAGGCCGATGTCTCCTCACCCTCTGTTTACACGTGGAGAATCATTGACACAGATACAGCTCCCTCAGAGTGAACAAGATGTCTGACACTCTTGTTTCTATCTGTCAGCCAGGGTTCCCTGATTGGACCAGATAACTCATATTCTATAAGGTCCATCTGGCTGACCTCGTTACAGTTATTACAAGCAGCTCATGCACGATCAGGTGATTGAAAATTCACCTGTACACAAAATGTACATGACTGACTGATTTTCACCAAAGGCTTGTGTGGTACAAGAACAAATAATGAAAGTTGGGATTGGATGACAAGAATAAAGAAGTCGAGATACAACTGTTTGGACCTTTGTCACATTCTACCTTGAATACCATGCACATTTTTGGTCTCTATATTTGTGAAAGGATAGATTGGCACATTTACAGAAGGTTTACATAATTGGTACCTGAAATAAACAGTTTGTTAGATTAGATTAGATTACTTACAGTGTGGAAACAGGCCCTTTGGCCCAACAAGTCCACACCGACCCGCCGAAGCGCAATCCACCCATACCCCTACATTTACTCCTTACCTAACACTATGGGGAATTTAGCATGGCCAATTCACCTAACCTGCACATCTTTGGACTGTGGGAGGAAACCGGAGCACCCGGAGGAAACCCACGCAGACACGGGGAGAATGTGCAAACTCCACACAGTCAGTCGCCTGAGGCGGGAATTGAACCCGGGTCTCTGGCGCTATGAGGCAGCAGTGCTAACCACTGTGCCACCGTGTCGCCCACCAGCTTGTTCTCTGAGTGAGATTGAGGAAATTGGGCCTACATTTCCTTGCATTTAGAAGAATGAAGGATGACCTTAATGAAATATCCATGCAAAGAGATTTGACGTGGTACATAGTTGGTTTCCTTTATCTGGGGATTCTAGAACAAGAGAACTTCAAGAGAATGGGCCAATCTTTTAGCATAGAGATGAGGAGAAAATACTTTACCCACTCAAAATGTCATGAATCTTTCAAATTTGCAAACCAAAAGGTTGTGAAAACTTCAACATGTAACACATTCAGGGTTGAGATAGACAAAAATGTCATCTCTAAGGGAATCGGGGACCTGAGGTGTGATTGGGAACCTGAATCATATTAAATGGCAAAACTGGCACAAGGAGCCAAATATTTTACTGCTACTCCTATTTCCTGTGAGTTGGTTAGCTCAGTTTGTTGACTGGCTTCAACCTCTAGGATCAAAAACATCCAGTTCAATAACTCTAGAGCCTGATTCTGCCCTTTCGTGTTTTTACACTCACTCACACTCCCTGGTCCTGTCATAACATTGATTGATTTCAACACAGCTAGCTCATTCCCTTCTACCCACAGTTCTGCTTCAGTTTTGCTTCAATCCTGCCCTACTATCAATAATCTGCTTGTTCACCTACCCCTTTCAGATCACTCTCTCTCTCTCTCTCTGCTGCCCCCTACACATCCCCCCTCATGCTCTCTCTCTCTGCCACACCCTGCATCCCCCCCTCGCTCTCTCTGGACTCTGTCTCTACCTGTCTGTTCACCTCTTCGACAATCCAACTTCATCTCAGCATAAATACTCCTTTTTCTGAAATGTTATCAGTTCTGTTTAAACATCACTGGAGTCGAAACATTAGCTCTACTTTTTTCTTACACATGCTTCTCGACCTGCTGAGTTTCACCAGCAAGTTTTGTTTTGTTGCTGGATGTCTGGTTTGAAATGTAGAGTGACGTCAACAGCATGGGTTTGATTCCTGCATCAGCTGAGGTCATCATGAAGGACTTTCCTTCTCAACCTCTCCCCTCACTTGAGGTGTTGTGATCCTCAGGTTAAACTGGTACCAATGGCCTCTCCCTAATGACAGCAACCCTGTGGTCTGATAGGACTTTGGTGACTTTATTCCTCCATTCTCTAACAAAATATTTATCGTTGCTACCACCCCTTGATGTTGCTGACTAGCTAATCAACTTATGAAATGAAACCCTCTTCATTTTGTTTCACTTACACTTCATTGTCCATATAGAAAATCTCGGATGCAAATTCATTTCTGATATATTGTTCATGACTTTAAAATTACTTCTGAGTGATTAATAACAACACAAAAGAAACTATCACAGCAAACTGACTTTAATTAACATATCTATTACTGTAAAACTACTCCAATGCAATTAGAATAATCAGTCCATGGGTCCACCTTAGTATATATATACATATATATATATATGTTGTGGTTCTGTTCGCCGAGCTGGAAGTTTTTGTTGCAAACGTTTCGTCCCCTGGCTAGGCGACATCATCAGTGCTTGGGAGCCTCCTGCGAAGTGCTTCTTTGATGTTTCCTCCGGTGTTTATAGTGGTCTGTCCCTGCCGCTTCCGGTTGTCAGTTTCAGCTGTCCGCTGTAGTGGTTAGTATATTGGGTCCAAGTCGATGTGTTTGCTGATGGAGTTTGTGGATGAATGCCATGCCTCTAGGAATTCCCTGGCTGTTCTCTGTCTGGCTTGCCCTATGATAGTAGTGTTGTCCCAGTCGAATTCATGTTGCTTGTTGTCTGCGTGTGTGGCTACTAAGGATAGCTGGTCGTGTTGTTTCATGGCTAGTTGATGTTCATGTATGCGGATTGTTAGCTGTCTTCCTGTTTGTCCTATATAGTGTTTAGTGCAGTCCTTGCATGGTATTTTGTACACTACATTCGTCTTGCTCATGTTGGGTATCGGGTCCTTCGTTCTGGTGAGTTGTCTGAGCGTGGCTGTTGGTTTGTGTGCTGTTATGAGTCCTAGGGGTCGCAGTAGTCTGGCTGTCAGTTCCGAGATGCTCCTGATGTATGGTAGTGTGGCTAGTCCTTTTGGTTGTGGTATGTGCTCGTTCCGTGGTCTTTCTCTTAGGCATCTGTTGATGAAGTTGCGCGGGTATCCGTTTTTGGCGAATACCTTGTATAGGTGTTCCTCTTCTTCTTTTTGCATTTCTGGTGTACTGCAGTGTGTTGTGGCCCTTTTGAATAGTGTCCTGATGCAGCATATATATATCAGGTCCTATATGAAAGCTCTGACAGAGAAGGGCACAAATGAGGCCAGAACCCAACTTGTCCTGCATTTGAAGGGTTGTTACCTAAACACTGAACATGTCCCACTATGGTATTGAGGGAAAGGGAACTTCTCATTGTTCACAAGAATATAAGAAATAAGAGCAAGAGTAGGCCAGTCACCCCCTCATACTTGTCCTGTCCCAGACTTAAACTTCTCTTTTCTGACAGCTCCTCACTGCCATCAACTCCTCAATATCTCACAAATCTATTTACCTCCTCTTGGAATACTTTCTGTGATCTACACTCCCTGGTCAAAATAATTCTAAATATTCACTACTCTCTGAGAGAAAAAGTTCCTTTACATCTTGGTTTTGAACGAATACTTTTTTATTCTGTAACTACTTCCAATTTCAAGAATTCCCAACTAAAAGAAATATTTCCTCAAAGCTATACACCCTGTTGAATCTTATACGTTTCAATAAGATCACCCTCATGCTTCTAAACTCGAATGTACAGAGGCCTAACCTGTTTAGTTGCTCATGATAAGTCAACACTTTCATTCCAAGAATCAGTCCAGGGGATTTACTCCAATGCCAATATATTCTTTCTTAAACATGGAACCAAAACTATACTCAGAACTCCTTGCGTAGCCTTACCAACACAGTTGTGATTTCCTCATTTTAAAACTCTAACTCCCTAACAATGAAGACCAAAATTCCAATTGCCTTCTTAATTATTTACTACATCTGTGTGCTATCTATTTATGTTTCACACACAAGAACGCCCAGATCCCTTTGTGCTGTCTTATATTTGGAGACTCCCTCTGGCTACATAATAGTCTGCCTTGTGATTCTCCCTATCAATGTGCAAGATCTCACAGTTTTCAACACTGAATTCCATCTGACATCTTTTGCCCATTCACTCAGCCTAACTATATGCACTTGTTGATTCCTTATATCCTCATTACAATGTTCATTTCCATCTACTTTGGATAACCAGCAAATTTAGATTCATTACAATATGCAGCTACCTCCAAATCATTAAAATTGATGATAAATAATTGAGTCCTGACTCCAGCCAATTTGCAGGAAAGGTCAACTCATGGACCAGAGGGTGGAGATACAGATGCAACATGTTACAGGGACTCCAATGAGGATCTCAGTTGGTCAGTCTGCAAGAGGTGGATGATAGGCATTGCGATCTTGGTTGCATTGGCTGATCAACCAGCTCCTGTCATTATTGAGGGCATGGTGGAGGCTAATTGTAAATCAGTAAAGAGGTTCATGCAGAACTTCCCTGCTCCACATTCTCTGCTCTGTGCCCCTGTCATCCTGCATTCCCAGAGGCATTGTAAATGGTGTAGTAGAAAGTGAGGACTGCAGATCCTGGAGATCAGAGCTGAAAAATGTGTTGCTGGAAGAGCACAGCAGGTCAGGTAGCATCCAAGGAGCAGGAGAATCAACGTTTCGGGCATAAGCCCTTCTTCAGGAATTCCTGAAGAAGGGCTTATGCCCGAAACGTCGATTTTCCTGCTCCTTGGATGCTGCCTGACCTGCTGCACTTTTCCAGCAACACATTTTTCAGCATTGTAAATGGTGCCCACATGCTTAATGTGGCTTTTATGGAGACGGCATGGTGGCTCAGTAGTTAGCACTGCTGCCTCACAGCGCCAGTGACTCGGGTTTGATTCCAGCCTTGGGTGACTGTCTGTGTGGAGTTTGCACATTCTCCTCGTGTCTGCGTGGGTTACCTCCGGGTGCTCCGGTTTCCTCCCGCATTCCAAAGACGTGCAGGTCGGGTGAATTGGCCATGTTAAATTGACCATAGTTGTTAGGTGCATTCGTCAAAGGTGGGGTGGGTTACTCTTCAGAGCGTTGGTGTGGACTTGTTGGGCCAAAGCATCTGTTTCCATACTGTAAAGAATCTAATCTAGGGTGTAGGTTTGCTCGCTGAGCTGTAGGTTTGATATCCAGACATTTCATTACCTGGCTAGGTAACATCTTCAGTGGCGACCTCCAAGTGAAGCGAAAGCTGTTGTCTCCTGATTTATAGGTTTGTCCTGGATGGGGTTCCTGGCATTAGTGGTGATGTCATTTCCTGTTGATTTTCTGAGGGGTTGATAGATGGTATCTATATCTATGTGTTTGTTTATGTCGTTATGACCTACAAACCTTCACAAACCTTGCAGAATCTAATCGAATCAAGTCAAATCCTCTGTGAGGATGCAACAAAATTTCCTGTCAAGTTCAGGAACTTATTGCAACACTTTCCAAAACTATCCACGGCACTTCAGAGACTTTCCAAAAGCAGAAGCTATTCTACATACCTTCTTGCAAGTTAAGAGTCACAGAATCATAGGGTCATAGAGCTGTACAGCATGGAAATAAACCCCTCAGCCCCACTCAACCATGGCAACCAGGTACAGGTAGTTCTTCTATAATGTGATGGTTGCCTTCTTGTGCAACTCCGCATTATAGTAAAATCAGTCTTTAGAAACAGGCTTAAAGTGATGGTGATGCAATCATGTTAGAGCCAACACAAGTTTTAAAAGTTTGTGCTTTAGAAACAGTGTCCCCAATTCATCAATTGTGTTACAGCGAATTCGCATTAATGAAATGTGCATTGTAGCAGAACGACCTGTTTTCTAAATTAATCTAGTCCCATTCACCAGCATTTGGTCCATATCACTCTAAACCCTTCCTATTCATACACTCTTCCAGATGCCTTTTAAGTGCTATAATTGCACCAGCCTCCAGCACTTCCTCTGGCAGCTCATTCCATACAGGCACCACCCTCTGTGTGAAAAAGTTGGCCTTTAGGTCCTTTTAAGTCTTCCCCCTTTGACCTTAAACCTATCTCCATAGAAGGATATGGGCCAAGTGCGGTAAATAGGGTGAGCATGGATGGATATCTTGATCAGTATGGACCAGTTTGGGCAGAAGGGCTTGTCTCCGTGCTGTAGGACTCTATGACTCTCTGACTATGATTGCATGTTCTCTAATTTTGGACTCTACCATCCCAGGGAAAAGACCTTGGCCAATCACCTTATCCATGTCTCTACTGATTTTATAAACTTTTGTAAGGTCACCCCTTCAGCCTCCAACACTGCAGGGAAAATAGTCCCAGCCTATTCAGCGTCTCCGTATAGATCAAACCCTCCAACCCTGGAAACATCCTTGTAAGTCTTTTCTAAATCCTTCCAAGATTCACAACATCCTTCCTACAGCAGGGAGACCAGATTTGCATGCTGTTTTCCAAAAGTGGCCTAACCAATGAACCACACAGCTACAACATGACCTTCTAACTCCTTTACTCAATGCCCTGACAAAGAAAGGCAAACATACCAAATGCCTTCTTCACTGTCCTATTGACCTGAGACTCTACTTTCAAGGAACTATGAACCAAGCTAAATAATGTTGAAGCTGCACCTGTACAACTGAACCCATTCACTTTGGTGAATGACAAGCAAATAATTTGAATAGCGTTCCACAATCCAACTTCCTAAATTAAATGTCAGAGGCATCTAGATGGGTACATGAATCAGAATGGTTTAGAGGGGTATGGGGCAAACAATGGCAAATGGGACTAGGTTAATTTAGGATATCCGGTCGGCATGGACAAGTTGGACCGAAGGGTTTGTTTCCGTGCTGATGACTTTATGACTCTATGAGCTGATCCAGCAGTTTGTCATTAAGACAGCAAGATCTAGAAGATGTCAGGAAGAAGATACAATGTGACACATTTCCCAGTATGGAGGATCTCTGTGGGTCCCCATCGAACACTGTGCATTCCTCTCTGTATGCTCCCAGCTACCTTTCTGATTGTTTTCTCCGGCAATGTTACAGGTTCAAATGACACACTGAAAGTTATTCAAGCTATACTAGAAATGACAGCCTTTGATATACACTACATATAGAACTGTGCTCAGGTACAAGTTACAAATTTCCTTTTGGATGGTTATTTGCTACTCATTAACCCACTATTCTTCAGACATTGTTCAGCACAGCAAACTGACTAAGTGGCTACACTATGTGAAGCTGCTCACCAATCTCACAATGTAATCTTACTTAATTAGGTGTAATACTTGCTCACTATGCCAGAGACAAATGATGTGTAAGAACATTGTAACCTCTGTAGTTGATGAGGGGATAATTTGTCTAGCTTCTCAAATTAGCATCTTAAGTAGCTCAGAGTTCCTGCAGTTTTTTCCTGTTCTAGTATTAGAAATTCTCCATGTGTGTGTGCATAATGTACCTATGTGAGATATATGTGGTATATAGTAATAACATTGCAGAGTTCGTTGCACAGTGTGCTACTAGCACTGAAATATGTGGATACATTCAGTGCTCAAGCCTGGTGGGCATTCTTTTCGTTGTAAGTTTTTATAGACACTCATCGAACCTGGCATCGCTGGTTGGGCCTGCCTTTAAGAACATAATGTCATAAGATAAGGCAGCAGAATTAGGCCGTTCTGCCCATCAAGTCGGCTCTGCCATTCGATCATGGTTGACATGTTTCTCAGTCCCATTCTCTGCCTTCTCCCCATAACCTTTAATCCCCTTACCAATCAAGAACCTATCTATTTCTGTCTTAAAAACACTTGATGATTTGGCCTCCACGGCCTTCAGAGACAATGAGTTCTGCAAATTAAACACTTTCTAGGTGAAGAAATTCCTCCTCCTCTTTGTCCTAAAGGTCATCCCTTCATTCTGAGGCTATGACCTCAGGTCCTAGTCTCTCCTGCTAGTGGAAGCATTTTCTCCTTGTCCACTCTATACAGGCCTCTCAGTATTCTTTATGTTTCAATCAGATCCCTCTTCCTCCTTCAAAACTTAATTGAGTACAGTAACAGAGTGCTCAACTGCTCCTCATATGACAAGCCCTTCGTTCAGACAGTATCTTTGGAAATCTCCTTTGGACCCCTTCCAATGCCAACACATCCTTCCTTAGATACAGGGCCCAAAACCGCTGACAATATTCCAAATGCAGTATGACCAGAGGTTTGTATGGCCTCAGGATTACATCTCTGCTCTTGTATTCTAGCCCTCATGAAATGAATGCTAACATTGAATTTGACTTCCTAACTGCTGCATGAACCTACATGTTAACCCTCAGAGAATCGTGAACTAGGACTCCCAAGTCCTTTTGCACTTTAGATTTCAAAATGTCAGCCAACTGTCTTCTTTTTCCCTCTCTTCTTAAACAGGGGTGTTACATCAGCCATTTGCCAGTCCTCAGGGACCTTTCCTAATTCCAGTGATTCCTGAACGATCACCATTAATGCCTTTACAATCGCCTCAGCTATCTCCTTCTGAGCTCTGAGGTGTAGCCCATCATGGTCTGTGTGATTTATTTACCTTCAGATCTTTCAGCTTCCACAGCAACCTCTCCTTAGTAATATCTATTGTACTCACTTCTACCCCCATTCTCTCTTCAAGTTCTGCTAGGCTGCTGGTGCCTTCCACTGTGAAAACTGATGCAAAGTACATATTTCTTTGTTCACCATTACCACTTTGCCAGCCTCATTTTCCAGCAACAAAATGTCCACTCTTGCCTCTTTCTTACCTTTTAGATATTTAAAAAAAGCTCTGGCAATCTTCTTTTATGTTACTAATCAGCTTACTCTCATATTTCATCTTCTTCACTTTTATTGCTTTTTTAGATATCCTCTGGTGGTTATAAAGGCTTCCCAATCCCTTGGTTTCCCAATAATTTACTCCACATTGTATTTTTTTTTTTGCTTTTCAATGTTTCTGATTTTCCTCTTAAGCCACGGTTGCCTTGTCAACCCCAGATGAATTTCTGCTGTGCCTCCTGAATTATTCTCAGAAACTCCTTCCATTGCTGTCCCCCGGTCAACGCTGCTAGCCTCCCCTTCCAATCAACTCTGGCCAGCTTTTCCCACATATGTTTTTAGTTACCTTGACTCAATTGTAATCTGTTACATCTGATTCCAGCTTCACCCTCTCAAACTGCAGAGTGAATTCAATTGTTTTATGGTCACTGACCCGAGGAGTTCCTTCATCTTAGCTTCCTAATCAGGTCTATCTTATTACACATCATCAAATTCAAGAATGCCTATTTATTAGTGGTTCTACCACAAGCTGCTCTGAAACAAACCACCTAATAGATGTTCCACAACTTCCTTTTCTTGAGGTCTGCTACCAACCTGAGTTTGCCAGTTCACCTATATATTGAAGTCCTCTATGATTATTGTAATAGTGTATTTCTTACATGCCTTTTCCATCTCCAGATTTATTTTCTTCCCCACATCCAGATACCGCTGGAACACCTGTGAATAATTTCCATCAGTCTTTTCTCCTTCATGGTTCCTCACACCGACTCTATGCCACTGACTCTATATCATTTCATGTCAGTACTTTAGTTTAACTTTTTACTAACTAGGTGACCGTGTCTCCTCTGCCCATCCATCCTGTCCTTTTGATAGGATGAGTAGCCTTGCATATTTAATTCCCAGCCCTCATCTCCTCACAGCTACATCTCTCTGACACTCACAACATTGTACTTGCCAATTTCAATCTGCACCATTAGCTCATTTGCTGTCCTTTGTATACTGCATGCATTAAAGTACAACAACAACCTTGGTCCTGCACTGATCACCCTTTCTTGTAGTTGGCCCCTGAAGTTAGATTCCTGTCCCTTTCCATATTCTTGGTCCTTTATTGTCCATCCCTAATTCCTCTTGAAAAGGTAGTGGTGAGCTGCCTTAGTGAACTGCTGCAGTTCATTAATTGCAGGTAGATCCACAATACACTTACAGAGAGAGTTCTTGGATTGTGACCCATTGGCACTGAAGGAACAGTGACAGATTTCCAAATTAGGATGTTGAGTATCCTGGAGGGAAACTTGCCATTAGTGGTGTTCCCATGTATCTGCTACTCTTGTCCTTCGAGTGGTCATGGATTTGGAGGGTGCTGTCTGAGGATGTTGGCTGAATTTCTGCAGTGCACCATGTAGATTGTCACACTACAGAGCATCAGTGCTGGAGGTTAATGTTTGTCAAGTGGGCTGCTTTACCCTAGTTCATATTAAGTTTCTTAAGTGTTATTGGAGCCAAATTCATTTAAGCAAGAGGGGGATTTTCCTTCACACTTCTGACTTGTGCCTTGAAGATTGTGGACAGCCTTTGGAGAATTAGATGGTGAGTTACTCACAACAAGATTTTTGGCCTCTGGTCTGTTCTTGTAGCTGCAGTAATTATAAGGTGATTCCAGCTCAGTTTCTGGTCAATGATAACCCCAGCATATTGATAGTGGGGAATTCAGTGAAGATAACATCATTGAATGTCAAAGGGCAGTGGTTAGATTCTGTCAGGTTGCAAATGGTCATTGCCTGGTCAGTCGCACCAATAAACCTTGGTGAAGTTGGACAATAAGCATGAATTGCAAGTGAGCATTGATACATAAGGCAAAACTTGTTGAATATAACATAAAATGCCATTAAATATTTGAAATAAGGTAAGATTCCATTCAGTGAGAGTGAGCAAGGCAGAAGGATTAAGTTCGGATTTCACCAGCAAGGAATCAGCACAATTACAGTGAGGCTAAATGGTCTCCTGTTTGCATTATAACCTTAGATAGTTCTATGGTCTTTAGTGTGATATGTCACATTGATATGAATGAGGGACTAAGAGAGAGTCAGTTGGCTTATTCTTGAAAAACCCTCTAATGCATAATTCACTCACTCTTCATGATCCTGAACTCTGTGTCCAGTGTCATTTTGGATTATTTTTCAATAAATCACTGGCACTCATCAGGTTTTCTGTCAAAATGGAAATATTCTGGAGCTTTGTTGTGCTTTGTGTTTTCACAGATCTCCTTGTACATTTGATTTTGATATTTAGTAAACATCATTCACTACATTCTCTTTGTTTGTTAGGCATGTAATGTAACTATCTTAAAAGAAACAATCAACTGATAGAAACACACCAATTTATAAACCACAGGGTTCGATGTTAGTAAATCTTCCTCTAATAAGCAATAGCAGGAAAAGAAATGCCTTACAGAATAATTGGGTATGATTATTCATCTTCTCTTTATATCACTTTCAAAAAGAAAGAGCTTTTTAAATTATTGATGTTTGCAAATGTTATTGATTACAAAACAATTTTGCAAAATCAATATTACTGGGAGAGATTTGAGATTTACTACTTATAATGCTCATTATGTGAAACAGGTTTATTTATTATTGATTTATTTTCTGAGTGTTAAGCATTTTATACATTTGAATCTAGCTGCTGAGACAGAGATATATGTAGAAATATTAGTCCCCCAAGTTGTTATTCATTATCCAGCTCTGGATTGACATGAGTTGTAGAGAGGGCAGCAGAGTGGCTATGAGGCAAGGTACAATTAATCTCACAAGCACATTGATTGCATAATTAGAGAGAGCAAGAATATCAGAGTGGAAATCGCTGCAAAAATAATGATGATTTCACATTGTAACTCTCCCCTCCCACAACCCTCCGCACCAACCCCACACTAGCCCCACAAAAAAATGAGTTGAAGAGGTGTTTTGTCATGAGCTTTGATTTGCCACATACTTCTGGACAATTTGCACCTCTTTGCTATTAACCTCGCCAAAAAAGTAAAATCACCATCCCACCATGAACTTCTCTACTATGCCTTATGAAATTGTTGGATTAGTAATGATGAAATGAATTAATTTTAGCATATCCATTTAATTCACACTCTAAAGACTTTGTAAATGAATTGATTTTTGATACTGAAATGTCTCTCAATCTAGGGGGAGGGCCTAAAAATGAACAACAAAGCTACAAAGTTTCCTTCCTGCATGTAGTAAATTATTCCTAGAGATTTTTTCTTTAAACGTTTAATTGTAATGAAAATGTTACTGTCTGTTGCTTACTATTCCTTTCTAGTTCCACTCTATTACTTTCATACTTTTCATCTTTCACTATCGAATGTAATTTTATTTCATCCAATTTTCTTTTCTACGTTGGATTTGTTTCTTTGGCTATCCTCGATTTGATTGGTTAGGAAAACCATTAATACTGATGGTTCCAAAAGCCCTGTGGATCTCTCATCACGGTTGTCAATGAGCATTTCCAGAAATTTGTGGCTCAAAAAATAATTTTAGAAATCAGGGTGAAGTAAAAAAGTTTTGGAATTTGATGCACTCGAGATAATATCTGACAGATTTGTTGGGGACAAGGCAGGAATATCAAATTAAGATAAGCTTGCATGCACATCTCTATTCACTCAGAAGCAGTACTTCAGGTGATTATGCACATTTATCATAATAGATGATTAGGCACACAATCAATGTCATCTGTCTGCTTTTAGACTGGATAACCCACCCACAAAAAGAAGTACAATTTGTTTTTTTGAAAAGTAAATCAGTTATCAAAGCTGAATCTTGTGAAAAGAAATCAAAGTACTTTTCAGTGTGTACTTTATCATGAGTTATTGAAAGCTTTCAGTTGGCATAGAAAACATCGGAATTCAAATTATTTTACAACCTCTATCTTGTCTCCAGTCAAGATATGGCTTTGGAAATAGTTACAAGCCTAACTGTATTAAAAAGATACATAAAAGTTCTAAATCAGTTGTAAAACTACTATGCTTTTGTAATCTATCTGGAGCCACTTAACAAATTCTGCTATAGGGATGCTTAAAATACTGACACATAGTCATAAAGCCATAGAGTTACATAGAATGGAAACAGATCCTTCGGTCCAATTCATCCATGCCAGCCAAATATCCTAAATTAATCTCGTCCCATTCGCCAGCAGTTGGCGCATATCCGTCAAAACCCTTCCTATTTACATACCCATCCAGGTGCCTTTCAAATGCTGGAATTGTACCAGCCTCTACCACTTCCTCTGGCAGCTCATTCCATACATGTACCACCTTCTGCATGAAAAACTTGCCCCTTAGGTCCCTTCTAAAGCTTTATCCTCTCACCTCAAACCTGTGCCTCAAGCTTTGGACTCAAACTTTGGACTCCCATATCCTGCCGAAGAGTGTGGACGTTATTTTTTGATATGCATTTATATGTTAATATCTGTGTCTTTGCATAGTAGTCATGTTATTTATCCATTAACCTACTTGAAATGATCAATCTTTTTTTTTCATCTGTAAATCCAAAATCCACTTTAGTGATTTGTATTGTATAACGTGAACCATGTGTAAATGCACTGTTTGAGAATATGGGCTAGCATGTACACCAAGTGTCACCAAGTAATTTATAACATTTTTACTTCCCTGTCTGCTCATCACTTGGTGTCAGTTTATGCACTAACAACATCTATTTAACATTCAAGACAGCTAATTACTCCAACTGTTCATAAGTTTGAAATAGTAAATCTCCACTTTGGGTTGAACCTTACAATATCTTGGTGAAGTGTTATGTTCATCAGGTTTCATGGATGGTTTTTCTCTGCAAGGCGTTATCACATGATCGCCTCAAACTTTTATCATATTAACTACCTATCAAGCAGCCATGGTATGCCTTTCTTCTGATGCCAGGCCAAGTCACCCACTTGTCATAGCTGGATGACATTACCACCACCTGGATTTAAGTCATAGAGATGTACAGGACAGAAACAGACCCTGCAGTCCAATTTGTCCATGCCGACCAGATATCCTAATCTAATCTAGTCCACCTGGTGAAGGAGTGACGCTCCAAAAGCTAGTGTACTTCCAATTAAACCTGTTGGACTATAACCTGACGTTGTGTGATTTTTAACTTTGAACATCCCAGTCCAACACCGGCATCTCCAAATCATGACTACTATCGACATCACTAACCGCCGGCTTAAAGTGGAGAGAATCTCCAAGAAGATCGCACATACTGACACAGACATCAAGTTTCTAAGGGAATGCAAGCAAGCAGGAAAGACACATTACACTGTAAATTTTTGCTATAAATTCTGTGTGTTAGGATTGAACCCTCCACTACCACCTGATGAAGGAGCGACACTCCGAAAGCTAGTGTGCTTCCAATTAAACTCATTGGACTATACCTGGTGTTGTGTGATTTTTAACTTTGTACACCCCAGTCCAACACCAGCATCTCCAAATCATAATCTAGTCCCATTTGTCAGTATTTGGAACATAGAAAACAGAACATTACAAGGCAGTACAGGCCCTTTGGCCCTCGATGTTGCACTGACCTGTGGAAACAATCTGAAGCCCAGCTAACCTACACTATTCCATTCTCGTCCATATGTCTATCCAATGACCATTTAAATGCCCTTAAAGTTGGCAAGTCTACTACTGTTGCAGGCAATGCGTTCCAACCCATACTACTCTCTGAGTAAAGAAACTATCTCTGACATCTGTCCTATACCTATTACCCCTCAATTTAAATCTATGTCCCCTTGTGGTAGCCATCACCATCCAAGGAAAAAGACTCACTGTCCACCCTATCTAACCCTCTGATTATCTTGTATGTCTCAATTAAGTCACCTCTCAACCTTCTTCTCTCTAACGAAAACAGCCTCAAGTCCCTCAGCCTTTCCTCATAAGACCTTCCCTCCATACCAGGCAACACCATAGTAAATCTCCTCTGAACCCTTTCCAAAGCTTCCACATCCTTCCTATAATATGGTGACCAAAACTATACACAATACTCCAAATGTGGCGCACCAGAGTTTTGTACAGCTGCAACATGATCGCATGGTTCCGAAACTCTATTCCTTTACAATAAAAGCTAACACACAGTATGCCTTCTTAACAACCCTATCAACCTGGGTGACAACTTTCAAGGATCTATGTACCTGGACACCAAGATCTCTCTGCTCATCTACACTACCAAGAATCTTACCATTAGCCCAGTACTCTGCATTCCTGTTACTCCTTCTGAAGCGAATCACCTAACACTTTTCCACATTAACTCCGTTTGCCACCTCTCAGCCCAGCTCTGCAGCTTACCTATGTCCCTCTGTGACCTACAACATCCTTCATCACTATCCACAACTCCACCGACCTTAGTGTCATCCGCAAATTTACTAATCCATCCTTGTGTGCCCTTATCCAGATCATTCATAAAAATGACAAACAACAGTGGACCCAAAACAGATCCTTGCAGTACACCACTTGTAATTGAACTCCAGGATGAATATTTCCCATCAACCACCACTTCTGTCTTCTTTCAGCTAGACAATTTCTGACTCAAACTGCTAAAAAACCCTCAATCCCATGCCTCCACATTTTGTACAATAACCAACTGTGGCGAACCTTATCAAATGCCTTACTGAAATCCATATACACCACATCAACTACTTTACCCTCATTCATCTGCTTGGTCACCTTCTCAAAGAACTCAGTAAGGTTTGTAAGGCATGACCTACCCTTCACAACACCGTGTTGACTATCCTGAGTCAACTTATTCCCTTCTAGATGATTATAAGTCTTATCTCTTATAACCCTTTCCAATACTTTACCCACAACTGAAGTAAGGCTCACTGGTCTATAATTTCCAGGGTTGTCTCTACTCCCCTTCTTGAATAAGGGTTCAGTATTTGCTTTCCTCCAGTCGTCTGGCAATATTCCTGTAGACAGTGACAACTGGCTTCTCAGAGAATCGTAGGATGAGTCTCATCTGGCCCAAGGGACTTATCTATTTCTAACATGTCCTCCTTATGCACATCAATCCCATCTAGTCTAGTAGCTTGTATCTCAGTATTCTCCTAGACCACATTGTCTTTTTCTCGTGTAAATATTGATGAAAAGTATTCATTTAGCATTTCCTGTCTCTGACTCCACGCACAACTTCCCACTACTATCCTTGATTGGCCCTAATCTTACTCTAGTCATTCTTTTATTCCTTATTATACCTATAGAAAGCCTTAAGGTTTTCCTTTATCCTATCCACCAACGACTTATCATGTCCCCTACAAAATATTGGTACCACTCTGGTTCAGGTGAAGACCATCCTGTTTATAGAGATCCTACCTACCCCATAAATAGCCCCAATTATCCAGGAATCCAAAAGCCTCCCTCCTGCACAACCCCTGTAGCCACGTGATCAACTTCTCTCTCTCCCAATTCCTCACCTCGTTAGCATGTGGCATGGGCAACAAACCAGAGACAGCAACTCTGTTTGTTCTAGTTCTAAGTTTCCACCCTAGCTCCCTGAATTTCTGCCTTAAATCCCCATCTCTCTCTTCCTATCTTGGGACTGCTCCCCCTCCCCCTCAAGGATTCCGAAAACACGATCAGAGACATCACGAACCCTGGCACCTGAGAGGCAACACACCAACCGTGAGTCTCTCTCGTTCCTACAGACCCTCCTATCTATCCCCCTAACTATGGAGTCCCCAAAGACTAATGCTCTGCTCCTCTTCCCCTTTCCCTTCTGAGCAACAGGGACACATTCTGTGCCAGAGGCCTGCCAATTGGCCCATATCCCTCTAAACACTTTCTATTCATATACTCAGGTACCTTTTAAATATTGTAACTGTACCAGCCTTCACCACTTCCTCTGGCAACTCATGCCATACACACACCACCCTCTGCATGAAAAGGTTGCCCTGAGGTACCTTTTAAATCTTCCCCCACTAACCTCAAACCTATGCCTTCTAATTTCAGACTCTGCTACTCTGGGGAAAAGACCTTGGCTATTCATCCTATCCAGGCCCCTCGTGATTTTATAAACTCACGTCAGGTCACCCCTCAGCCTCCGACACTCCAGGGAAAATAGCTCAGCCTATTCAGCCTATAACTCAAGCCTTCCAACCCTGGCAACATTCTTGTAAATCTTTTCTGAACTCTTTCAAGTTTGCACAACATCCTTCCTGTCGCAGGGAGATTAGAACTGAACGCAATATTCCAAAAGTGGCCTAACCAATGTCCCATACAGTCGCAACATGCCGTCCCAACCCCTACACTCAATGCACTGACTAATAAAGGCAAGCGTATCAAGCATCTTCTTCACTATCGTATCCACCTGGGACTCCACTTTCAGTGAATTTTAAACCTACACTCCAAGGTCTCTTTGTTCAGCAACACTCCTGAGGGTCTTACCATTAGGCTGTTATTTCAAAACAATCCTGGCAACAGCATCATATATAAAACACCTAGTTAAATTCTGGCATTCAGGATCTACTCTGCAACATCCCACACATTTTTTTCTGGAGGTGATAAATAAAGATAATTTGGCATCCTGCTGTGCAGACAGGGACAGTAGCAGAGGGCCATTCTCTTCCCAACAACCCCTCCAGAGCCTGGCAGCCTGGTACAGGGGTGCCACTTGGGTTAGTGCAGTGTCCACATACTGAAGAAATGCCTATTAGTGCCAGGACCAGATCAATGACCTTCTCTGCTCCACCAGGGTAAAAGGCTAACATTTTCTCTCCGGTATTTCATGTTCACTCTATCCTTGATACTGTGTCCACTTCCCACCGAAGCTCATGCCCTACCACTCTCACTATTGCATGCTAGTTCCTATCTCCCCGCTCCCATCCACCACAAATACTCCTAGCCCTACAGGACCTCTCAGCTGCCTACTCTCTCACTCAAAACACCAGCACTAACAGCTCAGCCACCCACTTTCAACTCACTCAATCCTTCCCTTTCTCTCATTCCAGGAGAAAGTGCCCATAATAGGGCCATACTGGTGGGAGAGTGCCTGATATTTAGTTCAACGCCAATAGCTGATCTTGGCCTGGCCAGTGAAGATCAGAAATGATTTTGTGGAGATGTAGCATTATTTGTCAGTGCACTATTCTCCAATTACACCTAACGTGTATTTAATTCTAATGAGCCACAACTTGTACCCTTTGGTCATGACATTCTTTCTGATGGATGTTTCAGGAACCAGCAGGATGTCTACAATGGCCATGGTGAAGAGGGACCCACTATGAGAGATTCTCTCTTCTGCTGCTGATGAAGATAGCACAGATCAACCAGAGGAATAAGCAGCCAGTCTGCCTCCTGCATCAGATACTGACTCCTCACTGGGCACTTTACCTCAACTCGAGTCAGGAGCAGCTGCTGTTCATTGCCACAGCTCCGTAGCTGGTCTAGGAAGAAGTGTTCAGTCTCTAGCACTCAGAGGACCACGCACCAGCCCAGCCCCAGGCATGGAATTGACAATCAGCAGCTTCCTACAAATGTACAGGCAAAGTCAGGGTCAGCAGGTACAGGGAAACCAAACACAAAAGATGAAGGAATGTGGTGACTTGGTTGGAGCCTGCTTCCTTGGGCATGTGATCGTCTGGCTGTCTCCATTGGACTGGTTGGCAGCTGCATGGAAAGCCAGGTCCAGCACCCACAGGGCCAGCTCGTTATGAGCACAGGGCTGGATTCCCATCGCCTCAGCTATTGATCCTCAGTATCAATGGCAAAGGGGGATGAGGGACCTGAATCTCACTTCAGGTGGCCCTTCCCCACAAGGAGACTGGGCAGTGCCTTGAGGCACCCAGTTGGAGCAGGAACTAGTCCCAGAGCTGTCCTCCCAGGAAACTCCAGAGGTGTTTGGACTTCCACATCCACTCTGCCTGCCACCATCAGCCCAATGGGAGCTCAGGCTGAGGACGGTGCTTCTGGCATGACCACACTCTAGATGTCTCTGTCTCTCAAGATGGAAAGCCCATGGAGCATCGGACCAATCCTCAAAGGCTAATGTCATATTGAATTGCCGTCTTTATTATTGACATTCAAACCCTACCCAGTTTTCTGAATTCAATCTCAAGGTGAAATGGTGCAGCTTCCCTTAGGCAGCACTTTTCATTAAAAAAGCCAACTTTGCTGTTATTGGACAGTCCCCAGTCAGATTGTTACATATCCACCCATCAACACCCACCCACCATCTAAAATGACTGAACTACATCACCCCAAATAATGAATGACCTAACCTTGGAATGACCCCCTGACCATGTTCCCACAACTCCCTGGCTGGATCACACTGGACCCACAGGTTTGACTGTGATCCATTTCCCAGATATATGGACCCCTTGACCATGACTGTCCCAAACATCCAGGACTGATAGTGGAGCCTGATCTTGGCTTACTGCACCAGAACCCCTGTTAGATGGTGCCTCCCAAGACTTCAGTAAGGATTACTCTCCTTAGACTTGAAGACATGGCTGTTCATTGAAGCATATACTATATATTTGTCTATAAGTGACTGCTAGCTGTGATACTGATGCAGCTTGACTCAGACAGCAACATGGACAGCCCCAAGTGTGACATAATGCCTGGCTTTGCTTCTGCGCTGAATCAAGTTGATGCAGTAATTCTGTTAGCGTTTAGGCTCTGGATGTGAAGGGAGGGGGAGAGGGTTGTTGGGGTAACATATAAAAAGGCAAGGAGAGGATGCCTTTTGCACCAGGCTAGGTGAATGATTGTTAAGGGAGCAAGTGAGCAGCCCTGAGATGCAGCCTGGTCCAATCTGTCAACTGGATGTCTGACTTTGCGATAGCAATGAGATGGCCTTGCAGTGATATGAAGATAATAATTGCACGTGCCCTACAAAGTTCAGAACGCATTGCAAATGGATCAGAGCTGTGCCATGATGTTGCGGAGAAGCTGGCCTATCTCAGATCGCAGTGTCCATGGATGCTCGGTTATTGTCTGGGGTTTGGGGGAGTAAGCAGCCAGCTGATGCTGCCAGGTACCCGCTCTGACTTGCACACTGTGAATTTTCACCATCTCGTTTCTATCCAGTGCATGGTGATAATGAGCGTTATAGTGAGCAATGAGCCCCAATTATGGATCTCCCACCACTCTGTCCTCAGAATTAACCCTCAAAGTCCAGAACACTGTTGGAAAATACAGCTACCAACATCCAGAAAGGCCTCACTGGACTTCTCATGTAATCCTCTGACATTTCTCAGCAAAGTCCACATAGTCCAGGGCCCAGAAAGATTCCTTTCTGACAAAAGATCCCTTACCTGTTACACTAATAAACACTATCAGTTGAACAGATAATATAAAGGTGACTGAAATCCAACCTATACCACCATAAGCAGAACGACACATTCAGAACTGAGCAACAAATTCAACAGCAAGAACAAAATGATCCTCTGAGGACTGGAGAAGTTTATTCACTGACTGATCACAGATGGTCCATACACATGAGGAGAATCCCCAGTCTACACTGAATTAGCTGAAGGCAGCTGGGCTCCCACTGCTTTCTGGCCCCTGCTGGGCATAATAAACGTTACCCCTCTACCGTCCTCTGAAGCAAGGTAATGCAATAGTTCTGTGAGCCTTTAGTTTCTGGATAATGGACTGGTGTAGAAGCAATGTCAAGAAATGGTCTATTCTTAAATATAAATCTTTTTTACTCTTTTGCTAACAAACGCTCATTTATTGTATACCTACAATCCCCATGGTTTTGCTTTAATACATATTATGTTGCATAAAATCACATTACCTTCAATTATTATTCTTTAACTCCTGCTCAGATACTTAGGATTTCTCTGACTGCTATCTATCTCCTTATTCGAGAGATCTTGCCACATAGTGTGGTATCCACAATTCTTTAATAATGAAGTCTGCCCCTATGGAGAGACTGAACTGTCTTCTCTTCTATATTTGCCAGCAATTATTATTGTAGGTTCATCTAATGAGAACAAAGCTTCCTCAAATCAATTGCATGCAATAATCTTGGCAACATTTTAACCATTTCCAATGCAATTGCCCTAATAAAACGAGGATAAATGGTAAAAAAAAATCACAATCTATCATTTTCTGTCAAATAAACAAAATGTAATGAACAGATTTTGAAGTACAGTGCTGAAATATTAGGAAAGAATTCTGAAAAAGTGTCAAATCTGCTACTCGAGCCAGCACAATTAGAATTCAAAAATACATAGCAGCATTTGACACGGCCATTTCTCGATATGATAAAAATGAGTAGCTGAGATCACAGAGAGTGATTAAGTGGCTACAATACAGTACTTGGGATGACAGATGCTGATGGGTGCAAATGGTCTTCAATCAAAGTGTTACAATCAATGTGCCATCAGTCTGTAACATTATGGATCAGAATATTTAAAAATATGTTATTGCGCTGGAAGCACAGTCAATACATCTCAGAAGGTCTGTTCATTTTTTGTGAGCACCCTTGAAGTAAATACAATTAGAAAATGGCATTTGCAACATGAGCTGCTAGATATTTAATGCTTTCGTACTCCTCAACTCCTTTTGAATTAATGACTCCACTGAGTTAACAGGCATAAGAACACAGAAATGTGCTAATTATTGCTGTTTCACAAATTTCATATTTACTTTGCTTACTGAGTCACCAAAAAGAGATTCCAACAATTATTATCTTCAGCTGGCGTTCTGACAATGATAACCAATACCAAGTCTTGCAGATCGTAATTGCCATGTTTATAAAAACAGAAATTGCAGGAAAATATCAGCGGGTCGGGCAGCATCCATGGAGGGAAATCAGAGTTAACGTTTCGGGATGAGTGACCCTTCCTCAAACAGCATGTTTGCATGCTGATGCTCTACCTGCAATTTTAGCAGCAGTGTTAACCCATTTAAAGTTAAGCATTGGGTGAAAGTAGTTGTGCAAGCCACATTAAAGGGCTATGGGGTGTGTTTGATAAGTGATCTGTTACCAGCCTTGGATACAAGCTATCAGAATTGGATTGGTCAGCCTCAGCTTCGAGTCATAGAGTCATACAGCACAGAATCAGACCCTTCAGCCCACTCATCTCTGCCTAAACTGAACTAGTCCCATTTGGGTGGAATTTGGCCCATATCTTTCTAAACCTTTCCTATCCATGTACCTGTATTTTTGTTAATGAATGATTCTACCAAACAAGAAATTCCTCACCTCTTTGATGCAAGGTTTGTGAGTCCACTGATTTGTTTAAACAATAGATTACTGTCTTTTGCAATGAAAATTCCTTCTGCTCTACATTATCCCTGTGTACCTGCAGTACATTTCATGATTCAACAAATACCTGCATATAAAGGGATTGGAGAGACTGGCAAACATTTCATAAGAAGCTCCACCATTTCTATCATATCATATCGAGAGTTACTGTCTGACTGCTGTTTGTGACTTGGTAAATAATAGCTAGTTATGTTGCTGCCTTCATTTTGTTGCTGTGCTCCGTCAATTCCATTAGTTAGCTCAGTTGGCTGGATGATAGGTTCACACTGAAGAGTATTGGCAGTAGTGAGGTTCAATCCCCACACCAGCTGAGGCTACCGTGAAGGACTCTTTTTCTCAACATCTCCCCATACCTGAGGAATGATGACCCTCAGGTTAAACCACTATCAGTCACCTCTCATATATATATAGACTTGGGGAGTTTACCTTTACCTTTTATGGTTTAACAATGTCCATTGTGTGGATGAGCCGGTGTTAGACTGGGGTGGACAAAGTTACAAATCACGCAACACCATGATGGTTGTACTCCCCAGCTACCTGATGAAGAACAGCGCTCAGAAAGCTAGTGCTTCCAAATAAACCTGTTGGACTATAACCTGGTTAGATTAAATTAGATTAGATTGCCTACAGTGTGGAAACAGGCCCTCCGGCCCAACCAGTCCACACCGACCCTCCGAAGAGTAACCCACCTAGACCCATTTCCCTCTGACTAATGCACCTAGCATTATGGGCAATTTAGCATGGCCAATTCATCTGACCTGCACATCTTTGGACAGTGGGAGGAAACCGGAGCACCCAGAGGAAACCCACGGAGACATGGGGAGAATGTGCAAACTCCACACAGACAGTCACCCAAGGTTGGAATCAAACCCGGGTCGCTGGCGCTGTGATCTTTAACAATGTCCATTGTAGCATTCTTGTTTGTCACTGGAGATGCAGGACTGACTTTGAACATTCCATCAAGCCCATATTGATGTCCTCAGGTAGGAGGTGGAACTCCTGAGGGAGAAAGCACGGTAGGGCAAGCAGCAAGAACTCACTCACATTCGGCCCAAAGATTACTTTGTAAAAATCAGCAATAGCTATTATAAAGTGTTCTTAACACAGATCTGCAATGTCTGAGCCGATTGGAATTACAGAAGTGAGCCATTTGGATTAACTGAAAAAGTCCAGAATGTTCAAGTGTGAATGCATGAACACAGCTACGAGTGACCATCACCAACACTCTGTCCTGGTCCACCCTATGTTGATGCAATGTTCAAGAAAGCACAACAATGCCTCTACTTCCTCAGGAGACTACGGAAATTTGCTATGTCCAGAAAAACTCTTACCAATTTTCATAGCTGCACCATAGAAAGCATCCTATCCAGATGCATCATGGCTTGGTATGGCAATTGCTTTGTCCAGGACTGTAAAAAACTGCAGAGAGCTGTGAATACAGCCCAGTTCATCAGACAAGCCAACTTTCTATCCACTGACTCCATTTACACTTCTCGCTGCCTTGGAAAGGCAGCCAATATCATTAAAGACCCTCCCACCCCAGTTTTAATCTCTTCCAATCTCTTCAATTGGGCAGAACATACATGAGCTTAAACACATATACAACAGATTCAAGAACAGCTTCTTCCCTGCTGCTATTAGACTTCTGAATGGACCTCTCCAATTTTGATCCCACTCTCTGCGCACCTTCTCTGCAGCTGTAACACCATATTCCTAACATTCTATTACCCTAGTGCACGTTGTATGGTATGATCCGCCAGTACTGCATGCAAAAGGAAACTTTTCACTGTACCTGCATGTGTCAATAATAAATCAAATCAAATCAAAGAGCTTTGGTCCATCACTGACTGGTTTTGATCAACCTTTGCACTGAATGTCTTCCCATCCTTGACGTTTTCAATCTCTTTCTTAATTCATCATGTTGCTTTTTCCTCTAAATTCACTGCTCCATCCTCCCTTAATTTTGCTACCAAGATAAACTGATCAATCTATTGTTATGGACACAGTCTGGAGTTTGCCATCTCACATGTTCTTCACTGTTCCTGTGGTGAGTGTGTTGAGGAAAATTATCTCTGATTTCTTTGCTTCTTGCAGCATCTAATCATACTCTGTACCAGCTGCCAGCAAAATATATATTAGTGGAGCTACAATATCATCTCAGGAAATATCCACCAAAAAGATATGTCAGTTATGTAGCAAACATATGCGTGCAACTCATCAAACAAGGTAGGGACTTAACATGAAAAGAACGCTATCTATGAAAAGGAAGGCAGTGTGTCTGGTCAGTGTATATCGCTGAAATGAGGTCAACATCCTGAGATGTAACTTATTCCAGATGAAGTCGAAAATGTTTCACCAGCAGGCAAGGCAGGTTTCAAATTGTAATTTTAACAAATGATTTTTCTAGACCACCTGCAAAGTCATGGATGGCTGAAAATCTCATTATGAACAGAAGGTTTAGATGCCACGTGTGTAGAGTTAATTGGGTGTGGATTGGAAGGCTAACATTTTGCTCAGCTTGCTTTTGGCCTTTTATTGGAATGCATATAGGAAACAAACCTTTCTATCTGACACAACTTGAGGCTTGCATTGCTCGACAGGAGGTCTACACATCTTACCATTATGTGCTCAAAAGCCCCATAGCCAAAAGACGGAGTTGTGTTAAGAAGAATTGCAGAAGCATTTGAATATATATAACACTTTCAGTGATGCTGCAGCACCTCGAATCTATTTACTTACAGTGAAATGCTTCTGAACTGTCATCACAATTATAAGAGAGCTAACGTAGTGCACAGCAAGCTCCCACAATCAGTAATTGATAACATCACAACCAAAACCTTATCAATGATGTTGATTGAGAGGTAAGAGGCCAATGAGGGACTATCACCTTCCGCCCAACCCTGACTGGGAGGGCTAGCATGCTGTGCACCAACTGAAACGTGGTGACTTTTCCCAGCAGGGTTACAGGGTGGACCTCCTTGGCACCTGCTCCAGGAGCCACAGAGGACTCTGCCAACAAGAATGGCTGCCATGCAGCAATGCACCACTGTTGCACAATGACATCCCTGACTAGATGGTGGATCCGACTTATAATGAGCCACTGCTGCTTATGAGCCACCTCAGGATCCTGCCATTTACCAAAGTGAGTTAAAAATGTGGTGCTGGAAAAACACTGCAGGCCAGGCAGCATCCAAGGAGCAGGAGAATTGATGTTTCGGGCATAAGCCTTCTTCAGGAATGAGGACTTCCTGAAGAAGGGCTTATGCCCGAAACGTCGATTCTCCTGTTCCTCGGATGCTTCCTGGCCTGCTGTGTTTTTCCAGCACCACATTTTTCAACTCTGGCACTCCAGCATCTGCAGTCCTCACTTTCTCCTAATTTACCGAAGTGAGGCCGGTCACACATTTGGCCCTACTTTATGACTTGAACCCAGACCTCTCTGACCCAGATGTGCTGTTGCCACTAACTGAGTCACAGTCAACATGGTCACAGCTGGTGGGGGAAAAAACAACATCTGCCCCAAGTCTATCATATTGCACCAGAACATCTGGATTGTTAGTTTTGCATGAAAATACACAAATGTTTATGGAATGAATTTCTGCCTTACTGTTTAGTTAATCTGGTGCAGTAAGATTGTATGTCTTTAATGGAATCCATCTAACCTTCATTTCATTCATGATTATCCGATTAATTTCAATGGAATCAGAATCAGATGAGTTCCATAAACAGTGTATGATTTGCCAAAGTGGCACAGCTAAAGGTTTGCCCCAATATGTCTTCCCAGATACAGAGAGGTTTCTACAAACTAAAGATACTCAAAGGTTGTAACTCTTTTCCATTAAGATCAGTTCAATTAATCTTAGACAAGTAATTTACAGATTTTATTATCCATAGTACTAAGGGATAGGGACCAAACAGGAACATGTGAAGTGTTATATTCTCACAAGAACCTGGGAATCACTGACCCAAGACCATTGAAAGCGAAGATGGAGCATCTGGGAAGGTGTTAGGCATCTCGAGACTTGTCGTCAGGAAAAAGCACAAACCAGGAGAAAACAGCGCAAGGAGCACGCTGCTACACCAATGTCCCAGCCACCCCTTCCCATGACCACCTTCTGCCCAAGTGTAATGCAGCCTGAGGTAGCTGCATTGCTCTGTACAGCCACTTACAAACTCACCCTGAGTGTGCAAATGTGTCATCCTCAGCTAAAAGGGATCGCCAATGAATGGAGTAAGAATGCAGATCGACATTAATCCCATTGAATGCTTTGAGGGGCTAAATGGTCAAATTCCATTCCTATGTTCTCTGTCTTCCATCATGAAATGACCTATGTAATTAGTAATAAAGGAGAAGCATTTCTGCATCATTGTGTTGGTTACTTTTGGTTTAATTTGCCTGAAATGGACCGAGTCAGTGCAGAAGATAAAGGAATTTCGCATGCAAATTACATTCAGTGCAAGTCAAGTTTCCACAACTTTCTGTACTAATGTAAAGATCATTATCCAGAAAAGTAGTCAAACCTTCTAGTCAATTTAATCACTAAACTCACCCATTTGCTGGCCTCAGTTCTTAAAGATAGACTTTTAGGTATAAATGAATTAAGAAGAAACTTTCCAAAGTTTGTTACATGTTAGTTTTATTTCAAATTATTAAAGCACTAACTTATTGTAGAGGTAAATTGCTCACTATAATTTGGGAGCAATTTTCAGTTATTTGGAATTAGGCTACTCTGGTTGTGAAGTGATTAAAATAATACCTTTTGCAATACATTTCAACTTTACGAACAAAATCACATCACTTTTACTATTTCAAGAATTTTATTTCAAAACAATTAAAAGATAATGGAAGTTTAAGCAAATAAATCATTCATTGAACAAGTGCAATATTGAGTGCAAATTGTCCCCAGATTGTCAGAGTTTACGGAAAAAGTGTGCAAATATTTAACACTTCATTGAAATGTGATATCTTCAACAAATCAGTAAAATCCATCAATTACTGATTTATCAACTTGGATTATAGTCTCAAAATCCTGTATGAGGCTCAAACTCAGACAGCACTTGATTCAAGGACAGAATACTATAAACAAATTACCAAATAATTTGCAAATTTTCATTTCACAGTTTTAGAACATCTCCCCATTATGACAATATTTTAGCCAGTCACTTGACACATAATTGGCAAATAACTGACCTGCTACAAATACACCTCCCATTAACCAAAAAACACAAGATTAAAATAATGGGATGAAATCCAGAATTTGACTGCTCTTGCTGCCATTTCTCACAAATTAAAGGCAGGGTGTTGAACAGTAACTATGAGGCAATAAAATCGCATTATAAAAAAATGTTCTGATGTTTGGTTCAAGTTTGTTTGATGCATAGTTCGAGCAGAGAGCACTAGCTAGTGCAAAAGTCATGGGAAAAAAAATTGGCGACATCATTTAAAAACCTATCAGCTTCCGCATGCACACTGATAACCCTGATCTACTCCACTATCAACTTCATGATTCCTCTAATTCCTTTGGTTTGCCATGCTGTTTGTTTGATTTCCATACCTGGAAGAATAGAAATATTCTCCAGCGAAATATTGGGAAAACCAAAACTATTACCTTCTGCCTGTGTCACACTCAAGTGTGTAACTATTGTTTCACCCTCTTCCTTCACTGAATCCTTACAGTGTGGAATCAGGCCAAACAGCATCCTACCCAGACCCAACCTCTTATTCCTGTAACCATGCATTTACCTAGTCTGCACATGCCTGGACCCTATGGGCAATTTGGCACAGCCAATCAATCTAACCTGCACATCTTTGGACTGATGGAGGAACCCCCCACAGACATAGTCAGTCGCCCAATGGTGGAATCAAACCCAGGTTGCTGGCACCGTAAGGCAGCAACACTAACCAGTGAGCCACCATGTCGAAACCTGGCCCAGACTGATTGGACCCTCAGCATCTTATTTGATTATCTTCTGTCCTCTCCATCACAAAGATGCACTGATTCCAGCACAGTAACACCACCTCATTTACTCAGCGATCTCATCTACTGCAGCTCTACAGTCTTCCAAACGCTCAGCACCCTTCTAATGTTGACCTCTGTGAATCTTAATACTCATTACTTCAGTTGGCAACTGGACCTCCCACTTAGGGAAAAGTACTTTCCTACCTTGGAGGGGCTGAGAGAGGTGGTAAGAAAGGGAAATAATTAAATAAGTTTGACCTGGTGACATAGTCTCCCTTTTCTTGCCACGTCACCTAGGTGGGACAGTCTATTGTAAAGATTTTTGACCTGCTACTAATTCGGTGCTTAAGTGGATAATTAAAGGCCATATCAGAGCACTGACTGTCCAACTCCGGAGTGACCTGTTTTCTGAGGGGAGTAAGAAAGGTGTTTGTTTTCCCAACTAGGAAGCGACAGTGGCCTATCTGCTTTGTAAATAGTAAGGAGGGAATCTTCAAGTTCCCAAATCTGCGCCCACTGAAAACCAAGTCCCCCTGCCTTGTTTCCAACCCCACTCCCAAACATTCTGCTGCCTGCACCCTGCACAGGGTTCTTGTTGAGGGTTTCCTGAAGGAGAAGGCCTTGACGGGCAGACTGGACAGAAACTGGCAGTCTCTTAACCAGCTGATTGGTGCATGATCAGGTGTGCCACCCCAATCATGAGAGAGTGGAATGTTCATCGCCACTGAATATGAACACTCCACGCTTTGATTAAAGATAAGAAACTCATGTCCTGGAAGTCCCCTCCTAAACATCCTCCCCATTTCTCTCTCTTTCTTAGGAAACTTCTTGAAGCATATTTCTTTGATCAAGCTACTTTTCTTTATTCACTCATGTGCAATGGGTATCGCTGGCTGGGCCCAGCATTTATGGCCTGTCCCTAGTTGACCCTTGAGAAGGTGATGGTGAGCTGCCTTCTTGAACCACTGCAGTCTACCTGCTGTGGGTTGACCCACAATACCTCAAGGAGGGAATTCTTGGATTTTGACCCAGTGATGCTGAAGGAGCAGTGATATGTTTCTAAGTCAGGATGGTGGGCGGCTTGGAGAGGAACGTAGTGGTTGTGATGCACTGCCCTTTTCCATCCATATAAAAGTAGTTAGAAAGAGCTTTCCTTCCATTTCCCACTGTTTTACCCTTCGTGCTGTGCTGGTGAATAGTTGGTGAATTTCTGCCATGCATTTTGCCATTACTGAGCATCGCTGGTGGAGGGATTGGAGGTTTGTAGATGTGGTGCCAATCAAGCGGGTTGCTTTGTCCAGGATGGTGTTAAGCTCCTTGAGTGTTGTTGGAGCTGCACCCATCCAGGCAAGTGGGGAGTATTCCATCACACTCCTGACTTGTGCCTTGTAGATGATGGACAGGTTTTGGGGAGTTAGGAGGTGAGTTTTTCACCACAGTATTCTTCACCTTTGACCTGCTCTTGGAGCCACTGTATTGATATGGCATGTCCAGTTGTGTTTCTGATCAATAGTAAACACCAGGATGTTAATATGGGGAATACAGTAATGGCAACACTATTACATGTCAAGGAGTGGTAGTTATTTTTGTCTCCTATTGGAGAAGGTCATTGCCTGGTATTTGTGTGACACAACTGTTACTTGTCACTTGTTAGCCCAAACCTGGATATTGTCCAGATCTTGTTGCATTTGAAACGGACTGTCTCAGTATCTGAATGGTGCTGAACATTATGCGATCATCAGTGAACATCCCCCACCTCTGACCTTAGGATGGAAGGAAAGTCATCCAACTTAATGTGTTCATGTGTGTCAAACTGTTAGAAAATCGCTCCTGCAAAATAACTTGGAGCATTTTACTGTGCCTTTGTAAATCTGAGTTGTTAATGTTGAATGAATAATAAAACTGCTTGCACTTTTAATACATAAAAATAAATAAAAACAAATAAACATTTCATTGCCTAAAAATTCACGCCAAACTGGTGACTGTTCTTGTCCTTGTTCACGTGGAGTGTCAAAAGTCCATCTCATCCACTAAGTGTTGTTTCTCAGTGATTCTAACTTAATTAATCTGCTGCAGACTAAGCAAATTAGTCATCTGGATAGAAGGCAGAGGCTCATCCTAAAGTAACCAGGCCAAGAGGGAAGGACCTGTGTGGGAAATCCCCATCAGCACTGGGTGAAGTGTCCACCACTGGGGGATAAAACGATAGAAAGAGCAATAGTGTCACTATCAAGGAGGTTGTGTGAAGCCATTTAATGGGATCGTAGAATCCCTACAGTGCGGAAAGAGGCCATTCAGCCCTTCAAGTCTGCTTCAAACCTCTGAAGAGCATCCCACCTAGACCCATTTCCACTCTATCCCCACATTAACCATGTCTAATCCACCTAAACTGCATATTGGGGGAAACTGGAGCACCCAGCAGAACCCCATGCAGGCATGGGGAGAACATGCAAACTCCACACAGTTCACCCTGGCTGGAATCGAACCCGAGTGCCTGCCACTGCCCCTCCCTCTTTCACCAGGAGACAGAGCAATAACAAGGGTAACAGACCCAGCATCCGGTGATTGAAGACAAAAGGCAGCAATTGAGCTGAAGGAAGCCCTGATATGAGCTGGAGTTCTTCCTGGTCTACACGAGGTGTTCTGCAGAGCTGATATACAGCTCCTTTCTTGGCCAGGCAGTTTCCCACCTCAGATCTGTGTCTGGGAATCTTACAGGAGAAAATGAGGTCTGCAGATGCTGGACATCAGTTGAAAAGCGTGGCGCTGGAAAAACTCAGCAGGACAGGCAGCATCTGAGGAGCAGGAAAGTCAACGTTTTGGGGATTAGCTCTTCACAGTACAAGCATTAAAATCTAATCATGGGGTTAATGATCAGGTTGTGATGCAATGTTAGCCAGGCCTATTGGCTCAGCTTTTGTGGCACGACATCATTGACCTGCAGTGTGTTTGCAACATTTTAACTGAGCAGAAACAGAGTTGAGTTGGGGGTTAGTTGCTCAATCACAATATTCTAACACCCTGTTTAAGATTATGGATAAAAAAGAAAGAGAAAGAATGTTTAGATTAGATTACTTACAGTGTGGAAACAGGCCCTTCGGCCCAACAAGTCCACACCGACCCGTAACCCTTACATTTACCCCTTCACCTAACAATACGGGCAATTTAGTATGGCCAAATCATCTAACCTGCACATTTTTGGACTGTGGGAGGAAATCGGAGCACCCGGAGGAAACCCACGCAGACACGGGGAGAATGTGCAAACTCCACACAGAGTCATCTGAGGCAGGAATTGAACTCCGGTCTCTGGCGCTGTGAGGCAGTAGTGCTAGCCATTGTGCCACCGTGCCACCCATAAATGAAAACTAGACACTTCATTAGTGCATTAGATGGCCACACCTTCCCCATGTTTGATTAGATCAGATTACTTACAGTGTGGAAACAGGCCCTTCAGCCCAACAAGTCCACACCGACCCTCCGAAGAGCAACCCACCCAGACCCATTCTCCTACATTTACCCCTTCACCTAACACTACGGGCAATTTAGCATGGCCAATTCACCTAACCTGTGATTTTGCTGCTGAAATCAACCAAGTAAAAAGAAAAAAAAAACTGCAACTTCTGGAATGTAAATCACTTTCCCTCAAATTCAGCTGCACACCATCAACTCTTTCCATTGCAAGTGACCTTTAAAACTCACATTTTTTTAAACTAAATAACTCCAAACCTACCTCACAATAATCTTCGCAACTAACCTGTGATAAAAAACAGATAAATTACTAAAGCTCAGGATTAAATTCTGACTTTCTGCAAACATGTAAAACAAGTGATAGCAAGTTAGCAGACCATTTTATATCTCTACTTTTATTTCTATTGACTTCGATGGAGATTAAAATCAAGAGAGCTGTAAAACAGGCTGCTAGTTTGTGCCGGCTGTTTTACAGTCTTTGCACACAGTTGAAATTATCCCAGCTGCCTGTGAAAAGGCAATAAAATGATTCATATGGCCAAACCATTCTTGATAGTTTATTTTTTAATGATCCACCAAGACCACCATGTCTTGTCTTGACTCCTCCAGCGCCAAGAACATTACTTAAATAGTTGATATTTAAGTGAATTCTAGAGAATGAAAAATATGGAATGCTTGAGACCTCCTACATCAAAGGGTGAATTAGCACTTTTTGTTCTTTCTTCAAATTGGTATGATTGAGCTACTTTCACAGATTTCAAAAGTACCCTGTGACCCTACATGCTGTCAATATTGAACACTGAATTCTGATTCATCAGAGCAGTATGCAATGTCAGTGTTCTTGTTCTTAAGTAAAAACAGAGTTATATTATTTAGCGGATTGATGCTCTGGTTGATCTAGTCATGGTTTGGAAATGCCGGTGTTGGACTGGGGTGTACAAAGCTAAAAATCACACAACACCAGGTTATAGTCCAACAGATTTAATTGGAAGTACTAGCTTTCGGAGCAGCACTCCTTCATCAAGTGATTATGTCAGGACAATCACCTGATGAAGGAGCGGTGCTCCGAAAGTTAGTGCTTCCAATTAAACCTATTGGACTATAACCTGGTGTTGTGTGATTTTTAGCCTGGTTGATCTGCGAGAACACAGGCCAAATTCTTAAATTACTCAGCTCTTCTCAGTTCTCCTTTGTACACAGGCATAATCCAACTTTGTCAGTGAGTCTTCCTTTCCATTGCTGAATTGCTTTGAATTTATTTTACATTTTGCAATAAATTTTCCATCTGTTTTCTCTGTGAACTGCTCAGTGGATAAAAGACATCAAAGCCTACCATAAATTCATTAGACAATTAGAAATTTGCTCGATAGCTCAAGAAACAAGTCAACCTTTTAATACAATATGTAGATCATCTTATTGAAGATAGTCAGGAAAGAAATGTTTCTTCCTATCACAAGAAGGTGAATGTGTATGAGTTTGTCAATATTGGTCATCATGAAGTCAGTGTTCTCTCCTTTCATCTTTGAAATCCAGGCTTAAATCCATCCAATGCTAATAGGATGAAAGCAACATGAAATAGATTTGAGTTGTTTTAAGCTCAGTTCTTAATCAACAGGAGCCCACTTCTTGTAATTTGGCATTATATTGTCAATGGTGCAGTACAGCTGCTACAAAGTTCAACTGAAGGCGCATTGTTAAGTGAACAGAAGAATCACCACCATTCACTTACCTGGACCAACCCTTTAAAATGAAAAAAAATTGTTCACCATTAATGTCTGCATTTTGAAAGGTGCAAAATCAGAATTGCAAAGCTTGAAAGCCAAAAGATGTAATAGCAAGCAAGAATGACAATTCAGTAATACACACAGTAAATAAAACAGGAGGAAATTAGGCTTTATTTTTCCAAACTGTGAGAATCAGCAAGTTGACCAAGTTTGCGCAGGAAGCTGGCAGCTTTAAACTGCCCGATGTAAAGGTTGTTTCAAAATTGAATGGCTGTTGGGTGTCAGATTCATGCTGAACAAAGAAGGAGGAGCAAATTCACACAACAAAAAAAAATAGCAGAAGTTGCTGGTTGAACACAGCAAATCTGGCAGCATCTGTGGAAGGAAAGCAGAGTTAATGTTTTGGGTCCTGTGACCCTTTTCCAGAACTGCTCTGAAGAAGGATCACTGAGTTTGAAACATTAACTCTGTTTCCCTCTCCACAGATTGCTGCCAGATCTGCTGAGTTTCTCCAGCAATTTCTGCTTTTTATTTAGATTTCCAGCTTCAACAGTTCTTGGTTTTATCACAAAAATAGTCGGTTATATGTGATAACAATGCAAAGCCAACAGAACAAATTCAAAGTAAGTCTCAGGCAAAAGAAAGGAATACTAAACACAGCGCAACAAGCACAGAACAAATGTACAAAGTTAAATGTGAAGTGAAAAGACACAATAAAAAGAGTATAGTCTCCCAGATTGTTCACAATGAACTAGGAAAGCCACAAATATCCTATCTGAGTTCAACCTTTTCAATCAAGGATTGCAGTAAAGCTTCATAGAGCAAGCATTTGTAGACAAATGGTAAATTTTGAAAATACTCGCAACAGTTGGCAATGAGTGCTTACAGAGAGTCAATACTTGAGGGGGCTTGACAGGGTAGATGTTGAGAGGATGTTTCCACTAGTAGAGGAGTCGTGCACCAGAGTACATTGTTACAGAATAAGGGCCAGGGGATATTGTTACAGAATAAAGGGATGTTCATTTCAAACTGAGATGCAAAGGAATTTCTTCTCCTCCAGGCAAAATGAATGTTTGGAGTCCTTGACCCCAGAGGATAGTGAAGGCTAGATCACTAAGTACTTAAAGATTGATTGAGTTTTGAAATATCAGGGAGTAAAGGGCTAGAAACAGTCACCACGAAAGAGGAGCTGATGCATGAGGTAGATCCACCACAATTTCATGGAATGGGTGGGACAGGATTGAGGATCCAAGCTCCACTTTCTGTATGTGTGTCTCTGACTGTCTTGACACTGCATTCAGGATTACTAATGCACCATTCACACCTCACCCAGACACTTCTATTCTACAATTGGGCTAGCACAGTGGCTCAGTGGTTAGCACTGCTGCCTCACAGTGCCAGGAATCTGTGTTCGATTCTAGCCTCGGGTGACTTTGTGGATCTGCACATTCTCCCAGTGTCTGCGTGAGTTTCCTTCCCACAGTCCAAACATGTGCAGGTTAGGTGAATTGGCCATACTAAAGTGCCCATAATAATCAGCAAAATGTGGGTTTGATGCATTAGTCAGTGGTAAATGTAGAGGGGTAGGGGAATAGGTCTGAGTGGATTACTCTTCCTAGGGTTGGTGTGGACTTGTTGGGCTGAATGGCCTGTTTCCACACTATAAGGATTCTATGATACATTTAAGGGCAGCATGGTGGCTTGTGGTTAGCACTGCTGCCTCACACTGCCAGGGTTCCAGGTTCAATGCCAGCCTTGGGTGACTGTCTGTATGGAGTTTGCACATTCTCCCTGTGGGTTTCGTCCGGCTGCTCCGGTTTCCTTCCACAGTCCAAAGATGTGCAGGGCAGGTGAATTAGCCACGTTAAATTGTCCATAGTGTTAGGTGCATCAGTCAAAGGGAAATGGGTCTGGGTGGGTTACTCTTTGGAGGGTCGGTGTGGACTTGTTGGGCCGAAGGGCCTGTTTCCACACTGTAGGGAATCTAATCAAGAAAAGTGGTCTACTCTTTCAGCTATTTATTATAGAGTTGTACAGCAATTCATCCATGTTGACCAGAAATCCCAAAATTAATCTAGTCCCATTTGCCAGCTTTGGTCCATATCCCTTGAAACCCTTCCTATTCATATATCCATCCAGATGCCTTTCAAATGTTATAATTCTACCAGCCTCCACCACTTCCTCTGGCAACCTGTTCCACATACATATCACTCTTTGTGTGAATACATTGTCCCTTAGGTCCCTGTTAAATCTTTCCCCTTCAATCTTAAACATATGCCCTCTAGTTCTGAACTCACCTACCCTTAAAAGACTCTGGCTAGTCACCCTATCCATGCCCCTCATGATTTTATAAACGTTTATAAGGACACCCCTCAGCCTGCAGGGAAGACAGCTTATTCAGGCTCTTGCTATAATTGAAACCCTCCAATCCTGGCAACATTCTTGTAAATCTTTTCTGCATCTTTTCAAGTTTCACAACACCTTTCCTATAGCAGGGAGACCAGAACTGAACGCAGTACTCCAAAAGTGGCCAAACCATTTGTCCTGTACAGCCTTATCATGACCTCCCAACTCCTATACACAATCCACTGACCAATAAAGACAAGTGTACCCAATGTCTTCTTCACTGTCCTGTCTACCTGCCACTTCACTTTCAAGGAACTATGAACCTGCACTCCAAGATCACCATTCCAATGCAATATTTAGCTTCTCTGGATTGGACCAAAATAATCCCATGCCAGAAGATAATCTGCATGCAAGGATTAAAATTTGAAACCATCAATTAGAGTTGATGTCTTATAGGAAAAAAGCAAACAGGAATCAATCAATCAGTTCATCACTACGTTTCATTACAAGGGCCAAGAAGGTGATTTTTTTCAGAGGCTGAACGGTTGGAGCACTGAAATGAGTAGCTTGCTGTAGACACAAATCCTGCTTCAGAGCAGGGCAAAGCCTGCACAGCCAGAGGCTATGAATGTCACTCGCTACAAACTTCTGTGCACCTTGGTTGGAAGGGGAGATACTTACAAAACCTCAGAGGTTTTTGTAGAATCATAGAATCTGACAGTGTAGAAATTCAGCCCAAAGTGTCACAATTCCATTATCCCCTGTGGTATAAGGAGAGGCTACTTCAGCTCTCCATGCAATGAGAGCTAACCACATTTCACTCTCTCTTGCCAGTGAGCATCTGGTGCAGTGACTATGTAATTTTGCTAAGGTTTCACCTTCCCCAGGGTGCAGGGTATCATTCCTTGTGCACACATCACTTTGCAAGGGTCACATCTTAATTACGCCAAGTACTGGAACAATTCACAGAAGATCCAGCTGGTCTATGACCACAGGCAGTAAATCACAGAGCTCAATCCCCAGTGATCTGCCAATATCCGGGGCGTCTTCATTGTGCAGCAGTCTGTTTGCCATCTCAGAAAGCCAAACGACAGCCTCTGGGCGACAACAGATATCTGCTAATAACATGATAGATTACTCTGGTGCAGAACCCAGGCACATGTTCACTGAGTGTACACATGCTGTTAAAACTATTTTGCCTCTTGAAATGAGATCAAACAGATCACTGTTAAGTTGAAATAACACTTTGGTTTCCTATACTGTGCCGAAAGAGCCCAGCATTACTCGGTAGAGCAAGGGTGAGATCTATCATGGCGTCTGCTGCACAAATTCATTCATATGAGAGAAACCCTTTGCCACTAGATTTGTGATGTTAGGACCAGGGTAAGAGGATTACATTTGGCCTGAGGTAAGAAGTGCTGCATTGAGCCAAGCCTGGGGATCAGGGATAGAGTCGGGGGGAGCTACATGAGGAGGAAGAGGAGTTACGAGTAGGATGGGGAAGAAAGAGGAGGAAAAGGAAGGGAAATCCAAACTAGGCATTCATTTTCTGCCCGGACTTCCCATCATGGAATCATCTGGGCATGATTACCCGGAACTTCATGTAGAAGTGCCTGTCAGTTATATTGAAATTTTAAGTGTAATTAAAATTTATTTATTGATGGATTCTTCCAATTCTATTTCTGTGGGAGTTGAAATACACCACTTCTAAGATAAAAGGTAGGGAGGAGGGACTTGGGGGAGGGGCTTTGGAAATGCGATAGGTGGAGGGAGGTCAAGGTGAGGGTGATAGGCCGGAGTGGGGTGGGGGCGGAGAGGTCAGGAAGATGATTGCAGGTTAGGAAGATGGTGCTGAGTTCGAGGGATTTGACTGAGACAAAGTTCGGGGGAGGGGAAATGAAGAAATTGGAGAAATCCGAGTTCATCCCTTGTGGTTGGAGGGTTCCCAGGCAGAAGATGAAGCGCTCTTCCTCCAACCGTCGTGTTGCCATGGTCTGGCGATGGAGGAGTCCAAGGTCCTGCATGTCCTTGGTGGAGTGGGAGGGGGAGTTAAAGTGTTGGGCTACGGGGTGGTTGGGTTGGTTAGTCCGGGTGTCCCAGAGGTGTTCTCTAAAACGTTCCGCAAGTAGGCGGCCTGTCTCCCTAATATAGAGGAGGCCACATCGAGTGCAGCAGATGCAATAGATGATGTGTGTGGAGGTGCAGGTGAATTTGTGGCGGATATGGAAGTGTCCCTTGGGGCCTTGGAGGGAAGTAAGGGGGGAGGTGTGGGCGCAAGTTTTGCATTTCTTGCGGTTGCAGGGGAAGGTGCCGGGAGTGGAGGTTAGGTTGGTGGGGGGTGTGGACCTGATGAGGGAGTCACGGAGGGAGTCGTCTTTTCGGAACGCTGATAGGGGAGGGGAGGGAAATATATCACTGGTGGTGCGGTCCGTTTGGAGGTGGCGGAAATGGCGGCGGATGATACGTTGTACATGGAGGTTGGTGGGGTGGTAGGTGAGGACCAGTGGGGTTCTGTCCTGGTGGCGGTTGGAGGGGCGGGGCTCAGGGGCGGAGGAGCGGGAAGTGGAAGAGATGCGGTGGAGGGCATCGTCGACTATGTCTGGCGGGAATTTGCGGTCCTTGAAGAAGGAGGCCATCTGTGTTGTACGATTTGGCAACTGGTCCTCCTGGGAGCAGATGCGGCGGAGACGAAGGAATTGGAATATGGGATGGCGTTTTTACAGGGGGCAGGGTGGGAGGAGGTGTAGTCTAGGTAGCTGTGGGAGTCGGTCGGTTTATAGTAAATGTCCGTGTCGATTCGGTCACCCGAGATAGACCTGCTGCGCTTTTCCAGCAACACATTTTCAGCTCTGATCTCCAGCATCTGCAGCCCTTACTTTCTCTCGAAATACACCACTTGTCAACTCACGTACAGAAACCTACACATAGTTACACCTGCCTCCAGTTGTGTGTCAATGATGGAATGAATGTGGTGACTAAGATGTGCCTGAGACCCATAGTGAAGTTGGCACGATATGGTATTTGAAGAAGGTTTTGTTCTTGATTGTTTTTGTTTGGTCTTAATGTCCTATATGAAGATATTGAACTTTTTTGTGACAGTGCATACTGTTCTTCAAAGTTGATGGTCAGCCATTCATTTTCAAAAGTAATCAGCTCTTTCTTGTCCCATGCTAGTATAGAATATTTCCCAAGTTTCCAAACCTCACATGCAGGTGTCTTCAAAGGAGCATCCAAAAGAAAATCCTGAAGCCCAGGTTCTCCCATGTTGTTCCAGTTCTCCATCTATTCCAAATCAGATTTACTTCTTGCAACTCCACCAGCGCTGATACCTGCCTCAATGTCTGCATTATATAGACTAGCTTTATGCAGTATATGTAGAGTAGTGGCTTTGCTTCTTATGGTATTGATTCCCTGCTGTTCAGCTCAGCTCATCAATGTCAAAGGTAACGTTGGCTGAACTCATCCAAGTCAGCAGTAGCATGAAACAGTTGTGTTGCCGACATTGTAAAGAATCGCTGTAGAATCATTTGCATGGTAATCCACACATCTATTTTCAGGAATAACTTAACCCACAAATTACTAGTTTGCATTAATTAAACATCATAAAACTTCAACCATGTACAAGCATCTGTCTATGATGGTCATTAACGATCAGCTTATTGGGTGTTTCTGAATCTGTTGAAACTCAAGCTCTCCTGATAATATTATACTCCAAAATATTCATCTCTGACCAGTTGCCTTCCTTGCCAGAGATTTCCACAGAAGACCAGAACATTTTGTGTTCTGTGCAGCATTCAGATTTTTTTCCGTCTCAGCTATCCTTATAACCTTCAGTGGTTGTAAATGATCAGATGTTCACCCAACTGCTTTTAAATATGTCAAACAGCATTGCATTAACTGTTTTGGCTTTGAGCGCAATCTGCCTAATTCTTTTGCTCATATATTTCAATCATGACATCTCTGAAGGAGTGGTAATGTCATTATCACAGTGATATCTTCAAAGTCTTTTGTTCCAAACTGCATCTAAGACATTTGAAACCTGCTTTAAAATAGCTCACTTCATTGTAATTTGTTGCGACAAGTCTCTGGCAAACTGGTGCCAACCAAAAGTTATTCTACCACTTAATTGGACACAATGAATGAATGTCTTTGGAATATTGAGCTCATTATATTCCACTGAATAAAATATAAAAGCTATATTTCACTCTATAGAGGAAGAGATAATTTGTGCCTATTTTGTAATAATGACTAGATAATAATACTTGATGAGTCAGGGTCACAAACAAGCTATGTTTTAATAAAACTGAATTTACGTGCTTGACAAGGTATCAGATGCCAGTGTGTGGGCAGATGTCTGTTATCATTTTCAGGTTCCAAGTGCAGGCATTCACAACTGAATGATTAGCCATAGCATGACCAATGAGTCCTTGCATTTGTAATTAACAGGAACACATTGACAATTTCACTGGAAATTGCAATCAGACCAAATCTGAAATTAAATGAATTGTTTATGTAAAATAGAATCTGAAATTTGGCAAATAACTGGAATTCAAATAATTGGCAGCTATGCAAATTGAGATGTAATTAAGAGTGTTTGCATAGTAAATGAACGGTGTATATTTTTTCAAATATCTTTTAACATTACCAATGTGATCTGCTTCTTTGGTGTAGTGATAACTTTGTTTGCCTGTTACCAAAAAGTAGTTGAAATTTCCTTTCCAAATAGAGGAGTCATATAACTGAGCAGCCTTTTGGAGCACCTTCATGATATGAACAGCAAGCGGCCCACCACCAGCTTTAGGGATGGCACAGTGGTTAGCACTGCTGCCTCACAATACCAGGGACCTGGGTTCATATCCAACCCTGGGTAACTGTCCGTGTGGAGTTTGCACATTCTCTCCGCCCTGTGTAGGATTCCTCCAGGTACTCCAGTTTCTTCCCAGCCCAAAGATGTGCTGGTTAGGTGGATTGGCCATGGTAAATTGCCATCGTGTCCAGAAAAAATGTAGGTTAGGTGGATTAACCACGGAAAAATGGGAGGGTTATGGGAATGGTGTGGGGCTGGGTGGGATACTCTATGGAGGGTTGGTGCAGATGTGATGGGCTGAATGGCCTCCTTCTGCACTGTGGGGATTCTATGATGGGATTTATGATTCAGCTTCTCGAAAACACTTAGAGATGGGCAATAAATGTTGGTCTTGCCAGCAATGTCCACAACACAAAAATGTATAAAAGGAAGAATGCAAATATACCTGCGTAGAATATAGGTTCTGACAACAACATGGAGTTCCAGTGCTGGCTAAATGCTTTATTTTGTGGTTCATAGGAGTCAGAAACAGGTTGAGAATGAGGTCTATGGAAAGCTTTGTGCACTGTCCTTTCATTCATTCCCCAGACTGCAGTGGGGACAGTACTGGAGGCTACTAGTGTGACTAAAGCCAATGCAATTGCCCGATTTATAGCCTACAGACATTCAACATTAAGAATTTTAGCTTTAAGTTATAAAGAGTTTAAGCTTGATTTATTGTTATCACATGTACCAAAGTACAGTGAAAGGTATTGCTTTGCGTGCTATACAAGCACATTACACCATACATCAGGGTAGCAGAACAGAGTGCAGAGAATACCGTGTTACAGCTGTAGAGAAGGTGCAGAGAAAGAGATCAGAATTAACATTTGACAGTTCCATTCAAAAGTCTGATAACAGCGGGGAAGAAGCTGATCTTGAATCTGTTTGCATGTATATTAAGATTTTTATATCTTCTGTCCAACAGAAGAGGGTGGAAGAGAGTATAACCAGGGTGGGAGGGGTCTTTGATGATGTTGGTTGCTTTCCCAAGGCAGCAGGAAGTGTAGATGGAGTCAATGATTGGAAGGTTGGTTTGCGTGATGGACCGGGCTGTACTCACAATGCTCTGTAATTTCTTGTGGTCTTGGACAGAGCAGTTGCCAAATCATGCTGTGAAACATCCAGATAGGATGCTTCCTATGGAGCATCTATAAAAATTGGTAAGAACCCTTGTGAACATGCTGAATTTCCATAGCCTCCTGAGGAAGTACAGTCATTGCTGTGCTTTCTTGACCATCGCATCAGCCTGGGCGTACCAGCATGTATTGTTGGTGATCATCACTCCCAGGAACTTGACGCTGTCAACCATCTCCACCTCAGCACCATTGATGCAGACTGGGGTGTGCCTTCACTCCATTTCCTGATGTTCAGCTCCTTTGTTTTGATGATGTTGAAGGAGACATTGTTAACTTTACATCATACCACGAAGCACTCAATCTCTTGCCTGCATTCTGTCTCATCGTTGTTTGAGAATCAGTCTACAATGGTGGACTTGTCAATGAACTTATAGATCGAGTTAGGATGGAATTTGGCCACACGGTCATAAGTGTATAAGGACTATAGTAAGGGTCTGAGTACGCAGCTTCGCGAGGCACTGGTGCTGATTAGAATATAAAATATTACTGTTCATTAGTTGTATCTCTGCTGGACAAACACGACACAGTATGTGTTTGCAGTGACAACAAAGCTGAACAAAGGTATTTGTATATGTTGAATTTCTTCAGCAATTTGAGCAACAGCTCACTTTAGGGATATATTCATTTCCTCGGTAAAACAATTTCTGTAAAGTGTCTGAGAAATCATTTAACAAAAAAAAATCAAAAGAACTGCAGGTGCTGGAAATCACTGGAAAGACTCAGCAGATCTGACAGCATCTGAGGACAGAAAACAGTGTTAACATGTTTGGGTTTAGTGATTCTTCTTCAGAACTGATGGTAGCGAGGAAAAGTTTGGTATTGATGCAGAAGACGGAGTGGGAGGTGTGGGAGGGATGGGGGGAGGTTGGTAAGGAGTAAAATGATGGTTTGAGAAAAAAGCTAAAGACAGTGAAAAGCAACTGGACAGACAGAGGCATGGGTAAAGGTCAGCCTCGGAGAAGGAATTGCTGCTAATGGGGACAATTAATGACTAACAATGGGTTGTACATAGTAGCGGCCCATGTGATAACAAGTCCGGGTGTGTGGGGGCTGGGGTAAAGACATGGGAGAAGATACCTCAAGCACTAAAATTGCTGAAGGTGAATTGAGTCCAGAAGGCTGTAGAGTTCCCAAGTGGACAATGAGGTGCTGTTCTTCCAGCTTGTGCTGACCTTCGCTGGAGCAGCTTTTAGTTGGGGTGGAATGACTAAATCAATCACACAACACCCAGGAGCACTTTGTTGCCAAAGAGCATTATTCTTTTACATCGGTGGAAATTAAAAGTTCTGGAGGGCCAGAAACTGCTTCCCTGAACAACGGCAAACATACACTTTTTGTACACTTGCTTTTAGCCCGTTTTTGGCTGTTTTTTGGAAGAATACTGTAAAATAGGATGAAGACTGCACAGTGCCATCAAGGGCAGGTCATGCCTGACAAATCCATTAGAATTCTTTGAGGAGGTATTGACCTGGTTCAACAGTGGACAGCAAGTGGACATGATCTATTTGGATTTTCAGAAGGCCTTTGACAAGGAGCTGCACAGGAGGCTGCTGTGAGCCCATAGTGTTAGGGACAAGATACTGGCATGGATAGAGTATTGGCTGACTGGTAGGAGGCTTTTGCCCGAAACGTCGATTTCGAAGCTCCTTAGATGCTGCCTGAACTGCTGTGCTCTTCCAGAACCACTAATCCAGAATCTGGTTTCCAGCATCTGCAGTCATTGTTTTTACCTACCTGACTGGTAGGAGGCAGAGAGTAGGGATAAAGGGGTCTTTTTCAGGATGGCAGCTAGTGACTAGTGGAGTTCTTCAGGGGTCAGTATTAGGACCACAACTATTCACATTATACAAAGGAACAGAGGGCATTGTTTTTAAATTTTCAGATGACACAAAGGTAGGTTGAGGGACAGGTAGCATCGAGGAAGAAGATGAAGGCTATTGGAGGACTTGGACATGCTACGAAAGAGATCAAAAAGGTGACAAATAGAAGACAATATGGGAACGTGAGAAGGTTATGCACTTTGGTAGGAAGAACAGAGGTATAGATTACTTTCCAAACAAGGAAAGACCTCAGAAATCTGAAGGACAAAGGGACTTGTGAGTGCTAGTTCAGTATTCTCTAAGGGTCTTAGGAGGGATGTGCCAGCATTGGAGGGGTCCAAAGGATGGTCACAAGAAATGATCCCAGGGATGAAGGGCTTGTCATATGAGGGGCAGTTGAAGACTCTGGGTCTGTACTCAATGGGGTTTAGAGGTATAAGGTATCCTCATTGAAACTTTGCTGAATACTGAGACTGAAAGTGAGGTCTGCAGATGCTGGAGATTAGAGCTGGAAATGTGTTGCTGGAAAAGCGCAGCAGGTCAGGCAGCATCCAGGGAACAGGAGAATCGACGTTTCGGGCATAAGCCCTTCTTCAGGAATGAGGAAGGGCTTATGCCCGAAACGTCGATTCTCCTGTTCCCTGGATGCTGCCTGACCTGCTGCGCTTTTCCAGCAACACATTTCCAGCTCTGAATACTGAGACTCCTGAATAGAGTAAATGTGGAAAAGTTGTTTCCAATAGTTGGAGAGACTAGGACCCATTGTCAGCCACTAACAGTCCCCATTATCCTCTATACCTGATGAAGGGCTTTTGCCTGAAACGTCGATTTTCCTGCTCCTTGGATGCTGCCTGACCTGCTGTGCTTTTCCAGCACCACTCTAATCTTCATTAACAGCTATTCACCCTCCCAGCCAGATCGTTACCTACTCATTTGTCAGTCCAACCGTCTTCTCTTTTTTGGGCTCTATCCCCACCTATCGTTTACTCGTCACCCCATTCCCCATCCTATCTTTTGCATATAAACTGACATTTTCCTCGCTAATATCAGAGGAAGGGTCACTCGACCTGAAATGTTAACACTGATTTCTTTCCACAGATGCTGCCAGACCTGTTGAGTTTTTCAAGAAATTTCGGTTCTTGCCACCTCATTAAAAGGGATTCAACAAGTTGTCATCCCCTTAATTGGCAACTTGGCATTACTTTATGTAAAAGTTGTCTCACCATTTAAGAAAAGCATAAAAGATGCAGTGAGATGCTTCCAGTATCAAAATAAGCCTTCAGCCACAGCTTTTGCCCACATTGCTCAGACCCCTGTAATATTTCACCTAAGGTGATCGCAGTGGGAAATTTGCCCTGAGTGAGCAGAGGGTGAACAGATTGTTTTTTCAGCTTGTTCTGAAGCTCACCTGAATTTGTTTGGAATCATCAATTGTAATTAAGTCAACAAAACAGGGTCCCTGTAAACTAAGCTTTATTTTTGCAAGTAGGCATTAAAACAAAGCCACATTCAATCATTTACATTGTCTTTAAAGTAGAATCATCATGTTTTCATGAATGAATAAGGGTAAGTTTAATGAAAATGCATCCTTAGCCCACTGCAACGGTACGTAGTTGGAGGCTTGTGATGACTGCATATCCCTTAGTTCTCCATGTATGGACCTGACATGAGCCTCAATGTCAGTTTTATAGAATTAGCCTGATGAAATTTATCAAAACTACTTTTATTTCAAATGACAAATGGCAACAAATCAAGGAGGAACATTTGATTAATTCATGTTCCCAGCTTGCAGATTTGTTCACTGGCAGTGCATTTGAATTCCAGCAGAGAGTTTCTAATATCTACACGAATATGTCAATCAAGAAAGACAAACTCTAAAACAATCTTTTGATGTGCATAAAAATCTAATGTCTGGTGTACCTCTGCAGCAATCTAAACATTGCAATTAAGTCTTACACAGTGTGACCACTATAAATCAGCCAGGGAAAAATATAGTCTAATTTCATAACCAGTTCTGCTGGCTCGAAATGAAAATTTAAAAGTAGTTAGGCTATTTAGTATGAAGAGGTTACAAGTCATTAAAGTTACTTGGATTTTCCAACTTATACAAGTTCTGGATAAGACCATAAATGATAGGAACAGAATTAAGTCACTCGGCCGATTTAATCATGGCTGACATGTTTCTCAACTCTCTTCTCCTGCTTTCTCCCCTTGGAACCAAATCCCCTTATGAATCAAGAAACTATCGATCTCTGCCTTAAATACTGTCAATGACTTGGCCTCCATAGCCTTCTGTGGTAATAAGCTCCACAGAGTTATCACCCTCTGGCTGAAGAAATTCCTGCTCAGCTCAGTGCTAAAGGTCACCCCTTCACTCCAAGGCTGTGGCCTTGGGTCCCAGTCTCTCCCACTAGTGGAAACAACTTCTCTATGCCCACTCTAGCCAGGCGTCCCAATATTCTTTAAGTTTCAATCACATTCGCCTTTATCCTTCTAAACTACATCTAATAAAGACCCAGACTCCTTCGTTCCCAGGAATTTTGTTAAACCTCCTTTGGACACCCTCCACCACCAACATATCAATTCCTTAGAAACCGGGCCCAAAACTGCTTACAAACTTCTAAATATGGTCTGACCCAGAGCCTCTTTTATTCTAACCCTCTTGAAATAAATGCCAAAATAGCATTTACCATCCTAACTTCCAAATGAAACCTCAAGAGAATCCTGAACTAGGACTCCCAAGTTCCTTTGTGCTTCAGAATTTTGCAGCCTTTCCCTGTTTAGAAAATAGTCAATGAAATTAGTCATCCTACCAAAGTGAATAACATCACGTTTTCCCATATTGTCTTCTATCAGCTACTGATTTCACCTCTCTCCTAGCCTGTCCAATTCCTTCTGCAGCCTCTCAGTTTTTTCAATACTACCTGTTCCTCCACCTATCTCTGGGTAATCTGTAAAATTAGTGACAATGCCCTCAGTTCCTTCATCCAGATTGTTAATGCATAATGTGAATTTTTGTGGTCCCAACATCAACTGTTTCCAATAGTCACTGGCTGTCATCCTGTAAAAGTCTCTTTTATTTTCACTTTCTGCCTCTGCCAGTTGGCCAATAATATCCATGCCAATGCCTTCCTCCTAACACCATCGGGTCTAATCTCATCCAGCAGCCCCAGTGCAGCACCTTGTCAAAGGCCATCTGGAAATCCAGATAGATCACATCCACTGGCTCTCCTATGTCTAACTTGCTCATTACCCCCTAAAAGAATTCTAGACATGACACCCCATTGATGAAGCCGTGCTGACTCAGCCCTATTTTACCATGCACTTCCAAGTATTCCACAATCTCAACCTTAATATTGGACTCCAAAATCTCACCAACAAGCAAGATTAGGCAAACCAGCTTATAATTTCCCATTTCCTGCTCCTTCCCTTCTTAAACTGGGGCACTATATTAGCCATTTTCTAGTCCTCTGAGACCCTCCCTGACTCGAGTCATCACTGCCAATGCCTCTACAAATCTCCTCCAGAACTTTGGGCTGTAGTCCATCTGAGCCAATTGATTTATCCACCTTTCAACCTTTCAGATTCCCCAGCAACATCTCCTTCGTGATGGCTGCTACAGTCACTTCTGCCTCCTGACTCTCTTCAAGTTCTGATATGCACAATATTGTACATGCACAATTTTGAAGTGCACCACCATCTTGTTTATCTTGTTTTGTGTACTGTGTGCAATAACCTCAGTCCTGTGTTGACTGCTCCCTTCTCATAGTTGTTCCCTTTTCTGCTGTGCCTAAATTTAGATTCCTGACCCTTTCCATACTCTCTGTTCTATTGTTTTTTTCATGGAACTTTATAAGCTCACCCCACACTCCTTGTTCCCCCTACATTTAACTAGTTTAACGTGCATGTGACTGCCTTATTTTGCCTTTATGCATATCCTTGTCCCAGATTGGTTTAGGTGGAGCTCACCTGACAGTATAATCCCCTCCTATCCCAACGCCGATGCCAGTACCCCACAGAACAGAAACTCTCTTTCGCACACCAATTTTAGCCACTTGTTTTCTTCCTCAATCTTCTTATCCCTTTTGCAAATTTGCATTTAGCTCAGGTAATAATGCAGACATTATAACTTTTGAGGTCCTGTTCTTTAATTTTGTCCCTAGTATATCCCAGTCAGGACCTCTTACCTCCTTATGTTGTTGGCCCCAACATCGACCATAACGGGATCTTCGCTGTCCCACTCCAATATCCTTTCAAGTTAGTTCAGGATGTCACTTACCTTGGCACCAGGCAGGCAACACACCATGTGGAACTCTCAATCCTGCTTACGAAAGAATGCTATCTGTATCCTAATTATAGAATTTCCTAACACTATCTCTTTTCGTTTTGATCTCCCTGATTGAATGGTGTCCTGTCCCAAGGAGCAGTGGACAGTTTGCCCATTCTCCCTAAAGTCCTTGTCCTCATCCACACAGGGAGTAAGGACTGTGTACCCACTGGATGAAGTCAAGAGCTAAGTCTCCTTCAAGGCTAATTTCAGGATCCCTCCACCTGCCTCACATGTTGTCACATCCTCCAGTCTCTGACCACTGGCCGGATTTGCAGTACTGACAAGGTGTGAGTGCCACCTCGAACATAGCATCCAGATAACTCTGCCCTTCCCTGATTGAGTCATGGAGACATACAGCACAGAAACGGACCCCTTCAGTCCAACTCATCCATGATATATCACAGCATTTAAACCTCAGGCTCCAGCTAATATACTCTGAGCCTATGTTCCTCAAGCAACCAACACTTGTTACAGATGTGGTGACTATAAACTACAATGAGGCCCACCAGCTTCCACATCCTGCATGTATAACATAATGCCTAAACCTGTAATTTCCAAGTTAATTAGTCTTCAATTTCCATCATTTAAAAGTTTCTACTAGTCTTTCATTTTAAGTCTGTAAAATATTTTTCCATTTAACCTGAATAAACTTGGAATAGAGGTATTTAAATTAGCAGTTACTTACCAATTAATGAACTTACAGCTTTTCTTGTGATGTCACCCTGTTTGGTTTTCACTGTTTCTGACCCTTGAGTCTCCTCCACTATTGGCTCCTTTCGTTCTCTCTCAGGGCTCACGGGTAAACATGTTGGCCTCGATTTTTATTTCCTGCTCAGATTGGTGTCCTCCCCTGCTAGCCCTTCCTTCCTCTTATGCCCCAAATTACCAAAATTGCCCTCCAGTTCACCTACAAGTTCATGACATTGAAGATTTTTTTTGTCTTTTCTTAAAATGAAAGTAATTGCACATCTTGATTGACTTTATTTCATTTTTTTTCACAGTCGGATTCATTATCCCATCTGTTTACAGCAATGGAATTTAGGGAGAAGACATGAAATGTAAGAAAGCTACATATCATACTAAAAGATGAACAATATCATCAGATGTGCAGAGTGGATTGACAAAATAGTTCAGAAGTTGACATCCTGGTGAATTCTCATGCAGTCATAAAGCATGAAAATGAAACTGCACAGAGAGCATCAAACACAGAAATTGTTGGAAAAGCTCAGCAGGTCTGGCAGCATCAGTGGAGAGAAGTCATTGGTCGTGTTTCAGGTCTGGTGACCCTTCCTCAGAACTGGGTCACCGGACCTGAAATGTTAACTCTGATTTCTCTTCACAGGTGCTGCCAGACCTGCTGAGCTTTTCCAGCAAGTTCTGCATTCATTTCTGATGTAAAGCATCTGCAGTTCTTTCAGTTTTTGTTTTGTATATATAGGGTGCCTCACTTCTCCATCATCAATCATATGTTTTAAAAAGTGAAGATAAACTATTTGAAAAAAATCCACTGTGGTGATTGCGTAGTGATAGAATACATTGGGTCACTGAGAGTGTTAATACAGTTTTACACAACTCAATGTTTCATTTTTATTCGTTCAGGGGATGACCATTATTTATTCAAAGTTTGGGTGAAGATTTGTAGCTCGGGTGCTCGTTGTTGTGGTACTGTTCGCCGAGCTGGAAATTTTTGTTGCAAATGTTTCGTCCCCTGTCTAGGTGACATCCTCAGTGCTTGGGAGCCTCCTGTGAAGCGCTTCTGTGGTGTTTCCTCCGGCATTTATATATACAGAAGCTTTGCCAAACAGGAAGACAGCTAACGATCCGCATCCATAAACATCAACTAGCCACGAAACGACACGACCAGCTATCCTTAGTAGCCACACACGCAGACGACAAGCAACATGAATTCGACTGGGACAACACTACCATTATAGGGCAAGCCAAACAAAGAACAGCAAGGGAATTCCTAGAAGCATGGCACTCATCCACAAACTCCATCCACAAACTCCATCAACAAACACATCGACCTGGACCCAATATACCGGCCACTACAGCGGACAGCTGAAACTGACAACCGGAAGCGGCAGGGACAGGCCACTATAAATGCCGGACAACTCATTAAACTGGGAGGAAGGGAGTTCACAACATTGCCCCTGCAATTATGAAGGTAAAATAATATAATTCCAAGGCAGGATGTTACACAAAATCAGGTTATAGTCCAACAGGTTTATTTGAAATCACAAAGCACTTCACCTGACCACGGGACTGAACTCCGAAAGCTTGCAATTTCAAATCAACCTGTTGGACAATAACCTGATGTCCTGTGACTTCTGACTTTGTCCACCCCAGTCCAACACCGATAGCTCCACATCAAGGCAGGGTAGTGTGTGACTTTGACAGGAAATTGCTGCAGCTTTTTCCATCCATCAGCTGCCCTTGTCCTTCTCGGTGTTGTAGGTTGTGGATTGGAAGAAGCCTTGTTGTCTCACTGAAATGCGTTGTGTAGATGGTGCACACTGTTGCCATTGCATGCTGCTGATGGAAGGACTGAAATGTGCAAAGTGATTGACTGAGTATTAATCTAGTAGGTTGGATTCTCTTGGATGGCATTGAATTTCCTAAATGTTGTTGGAGTTGCAAGCATCCAGGCAAAGAGGAATGCTCTGTCAGACTTCTGATTTGTACCTGTAGATGTCAGCAGGGTCTGGGGAGTCAACACTTGAATCAATAGCCAAGAATTTACAGTCTCTGATCTCCTCTCTTAACCACAGTATTTTCATGGGCTGGTCAATTTCCAGTCAGCCAATGGTAACTCCAGGATATTGATGGTTAGAATTTACCATTAACAATGACTTTAACTGTGACAAGGAGATGTGTTGACTCTGTGTTGTTGGAAATGATCATTGTATTGTAGATATATGACAGAAATGTTACATTAGAGTTATCTGCCCCAGACTGGTTGTTTCCTAGCTCCAGCAGAACACAGGTATAATCTGCTCCTTTATCTGACGGGTTACAAGTGGGACTGAGCAATCATCAGGGACGTTGCTATCTTAGAACATAGAACAATAGAGTGCAGAACAGGCCCTTCAGCCCTCAATCATGCACCAATCTGTGAACTAATCTAAGCCTATCTCCCTACACTATCCCATTGTCATCCTTGTGCTTATCCAAGGACTGTTTAAATGCCCCTAATGTGGCTGAGTTAACTACATTGGCAGGCAAGGCATTCCACGCCCTTACCACTCTCTGAGTAAAGAACCTGCCTCTGACATCTGTCTGAAATCTATCACCCCTCAATTTGCAGCTATGCCCCAACGTACAAGCTAACATCATCCCAGGAAAAAGCCTCTCACTGTCCACCCTATCTAATCCTCTGATAATCTTGTATGTCTCTATTAAATCCCCTCTCAGCCTTCTTCTCTCCAATGAGAACAGACCCAAGTCCCTCAGTCTTTCCTCATAAGACCTTCCCTCCAGACCAGGCAACATCCTGGTAAATCTCCTCTGCACCTTTTCCAATGCTTCCACATCCTTCCTGTAATGGGCCGACCAGAACTGTACACAATATTCCAAGTGAGGCCACACTAACGTTTTGTATAGTTGCAGCATGACATCATGGCTCCGGAACTCAATCCCTCTACCAATAAAACCTAACACACCATATGTCTTCTTAACAGCACTATCAACCTGGGTATCAACTTAAGCAGACCCTCTGCAAAAATACAGAAAACTGCAATCTACCTGCTCCACAGGGTAATTTACAAACAATCATTTAACTGGAAGCAGTCACAATCCACTCCACCAGACCATCAGACCACTCAAATGTAAGAAACCTGTGAGGAAGCGGGGTAAGTGTACCAGCCTGCTAGTAAGACTGAGACTACGCGGTTTCAAGACCCCCCTTCCTCGCTTACTCCAAGCAAATGAACAATCTCTTGGAGAACAAGATGGATGAACTCAGATCACGGCTCAGCTTCCAGCGTGAACTGTGGGACTGCTGCGCACTCTGCTTCACGGAAACCTGGCTCAACCCGTCCATTCCCGGTTGCGCACTTCAGGCTGATGGTTTTTCTATCCATCGTATGGACCGTACAGTGTCCTCAGGTAAGACAAAGGGTGGAGGAGTTCGCTTTTTAATCAACAACTTGTGGTGCACGGACATTGCAACCCTGGGCTGCCATTGCTTCCCAAACCTTGAACTCCTCACCATCAAATGCTGCCCCTTCTATCTACCACAGGAATTTACCGCTGCTATACTAACTGCTATGTGCATACTGCCACAAGCAAAGGTTGAGGAAGCTCTGGATGTACTGTACTCCAACACTAATCCCCTGGAGACACAACTACCACAATATTAGGAAGGAACTGGGAAATGTCATCTTGGGGCAGTTGCTTAAAGGTAGATCTGGCATGTGGGAATCTTTTTAAAGTCAGTTGATTGAAATTCAGGACCAGCATGTTCTTGTGAAAATAAAGGATAGGAATAGCAAGATTTGGGAACCAAAACTGAGCGCTCAACCAACAGGAAAGAGGGGCATATGTAAGGTTTAGGAAATTGCAGACAGACAGAGCCCTTGAAGAATACAAAGATAGCAGAAAAGAACTCAAACAAGTAATTAGGAGCCAAAAGAGAAAATGCTGGAAAATCTCAGCAGGTCTTGCAGCATCTGTAAGGAGAGAAAAGAGCTGATGTTTCGAGTCCAACTGACCCTTTCTCAAAGCTAAGTAATTAGGAAGGCTAAAATGAAATATCTTTGACAAACAGGATTGAGGGCAATCCCAAGGCTTTTTGTATCTACGTCAGGTGCAAGAGTATAGCTTGGGAAAGGGAAGGTCCTTTCAAGGGCAAAGGAGGAAATTTATACATTGAGCTGGAAGAAGTGGGTGAGGTCCTTAATGAATTCAGTATTCACAATGGAGAAGAACATGGTGGAAGGTGAGTCTATATTGATATTCCAGGCCATACCAATATCAAAAAGAAGGTCATCATGAGTGTTTAAAAAGCATTAAGGTAGACAAGTCCCCAGGACCTGATAGGATCTATCCCAGAATGCTGAGGGAGACAGGTGAGAAAAATTGGTGGAGCCTTGTACAAAATCTTCGTATCCAAAGAGGTCCGAAAGGACTGGAGAATAGCCATTGTTCCTACTTTGTTTAAGAAAACAACATGGATAATCCAGGAAATTACTGCCCAATGAGCCTTACATCAGTGGTATGAAAATTACAGGAGAAGATTCTTAGAGATAGAATTTATCCAAATTTGGAAAAATATGAACTTACTAGGGATAGGCAACATAGCTTTGTGTGGGAAAATTCATGTCTCCCAACTTGATTGAGTTTTTTTGAGGCAAAGATGATTAATGAGGGCAGGGTAGTAGGAGCTATCTATATGGACTTTCGCAAGATTCTGAGCAAGACCCTATATGGCAGGCTGATACAAACAGTGAATTAGAATTAGAGACCCTGCACTGTGAAAACAGGCCCTTTGGGGTCCACACCAACCCTATAAAGAGTAACCCACCCAGATCCATTCCACTACCCTATATTTACCTCTAACTAATAACCGAGCTTATGGGCAATTTAACCAGGCCAATTCACCGAACCTGCACATTTTTGGATTGTGTGAGGAAACCGGAGCACGCAGAGGAAACCCATGCAGACATGGGGAGATTGTGCAAACTCTACACAGACAGTCATCCGAGGCTGAACTCAAACCTGGGTCCCTGGTGCTGTGAGGCAGCAGTGCTAACCACTGAGCCACCATGTTGCCCCAAAGTCGTATGGGATCAACAGTGAACTGGTAAGATGGATATAGAACTGGCTTAGTCATGAACAGAGAGTAATGCCAGAAGCATGTTTTTCTGACTAGAGATCTATAACTGGTGGTGTTCCACAGGGACACCACAGTTGCAATTCTATAGATCTTTAATTAGGCCACATTTGGAATATTGTGTACAATTCTTGTCACCATACTAACAGAAGGATATGGAGGCATTGGAGAGGTTACAGAAAAGGTTTACCAGGATGTTGCCTGGTGTGAAGAGTACTTGCTATGAAGAGAGGCTGAACAAATTTGGTTGTTTTCACTTGAACATCAGAGGATGAGTGACAACCTGATAAAGGTTTACAACTTCATGAGAGATTTGGATAGGGTGATAGTTGGCGTCTCTTTCCTGGAATAGAAAGATCAATTATTAGAGGACATAATGAAGGTAAGTTTAAAGGAGATCTGAGAAGCAATTTTGTTTTACACAAAGGGTGGTAAGTGCCTGGACTGTGCTGCCAGAGGTGGTGGTGAAGACCGATACAATAAGAAAGTTAAAGATCTTGATAGATACATGAATAGGCAAGGAATAGAAAGATATGGACTATGTAGAGGCAAAAGGTTTTCAGTTTAGAAAGGCTCATTTTGACAGTGAAGCCTTGGTGGGCCAAAGGGCATATTCCTGTGCTGTATTGTTCTTTGTTCTTTGTTCTAAGGACAGCACCAGCCAATTGAGAGTTTTGTTCAATTTTTATTAATTCCGGTTGTACTGGGGCTCCTCAATGCCATACTGAGTCAAATGTGGTTTCAAGGGTGGTTATTCTCGTTCTACCTGTGAAATTCATATCCCTCGTCTGTCTTTGGTTAAGTTTATAATATTATCAAAAGTCGAAAAACATTGTACAGTCCGTTCTGCTGTAACGTGGCACTTCCTTTCTTATGCAATCCTGTGTTATAAGAAAATCGTGTAATAACAGCACCATTTAAACTAATGGGGCTGGAATCGTGTTATAACCAAATACACGCTTTAAAACTTTGTGCTTTAGAAAGTGTCCCAAATTCGTCAATAGTCTTGCAGCGAATTCGTGTTAACGAAATGTGCATTATAGCAGAACGATAACGCTTCACGGGGGTAGCATGCTCAAAGTCAAGGCTTGCTATTCTCAAAGTTATTGTAAAAGTTTAATGCTTATTAGAGTATGCAAAATTCCCCAGCTGACCTGACCAGTTAGACACAAGTCAACAGGAAACACAGACCAGATTTCTATAATGAACAAGAATTGTTAATTCTTACAATGTGTTTTGTGATGTGACTGCAACTGGTCACATGGTACATAAACCTTTGAAATATTCAACATGTTGCCAACTGGTTTCAAGTGTGGTGTCACAGGAGGTCATTTCTGTGATCGCAATTTGTTTGGGGGTGCTGGTCAGCTTGTGTTGTTCAGATATTGAATGTGGGAGAGGCGACATTCCCCTGATTTTATCTTTGCATAGATCTATTAGACAACCAGGAGAAGGAAAAAACTGCAGGTCGAAACAGAACAGGCTGAGGAGGGGAACTAGCTAAGTTACTCTTGCAGACAGTATGCATAGATATGATGGGCTGAATGGCCTCCTGTACTTCCAGTACTGGAAAATACTAGCTTCCTACATATTTCTTCTTCATTGGTTGCATATCCTCCCCACTTTACCCTGCAACGATAGTCCATCTGGACCATACTGAAACACTACACCACATGCTGCTAAAGCCCGGAGACAGTATGCACTTTTCTCAAGCTGAAAATGTGTTGCTGGAAAAGTGCAGCAGGTCAGGCAGCATCCAAGGAGCAGGACAATTGACGTTTCGGGCATAAGCCCTTTTCTCAAGCTGCAAGGTTCCTGGAATCAAAAGTGACGCAGCAGCTTGACAACTGACATGTGAGGAAAAGCAGTACAGGAAGTAATTGAGGCCTATCTTCAAAGATACACATGCTGAGGGAACAGAGGCAGGTGACAGCGTCACCGACAGTCAGAGACTGTGCAATCGATCAGCTGTTGGTGATCTGTGTTGGAGTCTACAGCCCTAGACATGAATGAGAAGCAGTGACATATAAAAAGACGACAGAAATTCCATTGACTATGACTCTGCCACCTCATCTCGATTTAGTGGGCCATCAAATACAACGAGGCAGAAGTGGGTACTGCAGATACTGGAGATTAGAGTCAAGATTAGAGTGGTGCTGGAAAAGCACAGCAGGTCAGGCAGCATCCAAGGAGCAGGAAAATCGATGTTACAGGCTTGAGCCCTTCATCAAGAATGAGGCTGGGAGCCTCAGGGGGTGGAGAGATAAATGGGAGGGGGGTGGGGCTGGGGAGAAGGTTTTTGAGAGTGTGATAGGTGATCACCTCCATCCATCTCTTCCACTCTCAGCTACCTTCTCCCCAGCCCCACCCCTCTCCTATTTATATCTCCACCCTCCAAGGCTCCCAGCCTCATTCCTGATGAAGGGCTTTTGCCCCGAAGCATCGATTTTCCTGCTTCTCTGATGCTGCCTGACTTGCTGTACTTTTCCAACACCACTCTAATCTTGGCTCTAGTCATCAAATGCATCTGTCCATCCTGAAGCCAGCTCCACCAGCATTCGGGTCAATCTCCTGCAAAGATCAACTTTTGATAGACTGCACGTACCCAAATGGCCATAAACAAATCCCCTTTGTCGATGTTAGCAGTATCACCTGATTTTTGAGCCATTCCGAATCTCTTTATTTCTGCAAGGGACTAAGTCTGCCTTTGAATGGTAATTGAAATGAATCTTATTTGTCAATCCATACCTGATCAGCCGAACATTCCACTTTTCATATGCGTTGAATAAGATTCTCTGGAACATGTTGAATACTTTCCTGCTCACCTCTCTCAATAGGCCACCATTGGAGAACCACATCCAACACAGGATCAGCTGCACCAACTCAATCTTCCAAAAGCTATGGATACAAACACTAAGCACAAGGGTCTGCACAACTCAACCCATGTCCTCATGTACAACCTGCAGTGGCTCAGCACGCCCTGACGCCACATTGTTGGTCTGTGAAGCCATCGCAAAATTACACAGAAAGAAAAGCAGACATTATTGGAGAAACTCAGCATCTGTGGAAATAAAGCAGGGTTAATGTTTCAGACCCAGTGGCTCTTCAATCTCTGTTTTGGTTTCAGATCTCCAGCATCCACAGGTCTTTGTGTTTTGTAATTACACAGTGATTGACTTCTGGAAATCTTTTATGTTAAGTGGAATTTGTTAAGATTTGTTCTTTTGTTTCGGTCATTTGATTCAAAAAGGACCTTACAGTTAATTGAAACATTCAGTTTCAACACTTGGAGCAGTGAGAGGAGATGAGTGACATTGAGGTAGAACCGTTTTGGATGCTAACGGTATACACCACTCATCACTTTACCCTCAGTGGGAGGCATTGGTAGCACAGTGTGCTCTACTGTTAGAACATTCAGCTTTGACACCACAGATCTGAGTACTGTGCCCTAAATGTATTACTCAATGTTATTTCTGTTACATTTTCATTTCTTTTTGCAAAGTATTGTCAGATGCATGTAAGTGTGACTGCCTTTGTCACCATTTCGATTGCTAACCTGCCACTGGATTTAAAACAAATGAAAAGGATTGCTTAACAGGAGATGCATTTAAGCCATTCACTCCGGTTTGCGATCACAAGGATTCTGAGGTTACAGTGAAACCAACACAGATTTTGAGGAAACAAATTTACAAGTAATTGTGGTGACAGCTGGATCACACAATGACATACCATTGATCAGAGCAGCTCATTTTAGTGTGCAGCCGTTTTGCAGTTCACTCAGTCAGATACAAACAAGCATTTTCAACTCCTTTTAAATTAGCAAAGAAATTAAACAAACAACATCTGAAAAAAACTGTAGCAACCAGTGAATGTCAAAGTGACTCATCTCCCTGAGTTTATTTCAAATTGATCCACTTACATTGTTGCTCAGAAGAAGAGACAGTAAAGTTCTTACTGAAGCAAAAGCATTAATGTCCCCTTTCAGTCCTTTTGTGTTGGGTGAAAGATTTTTTTTCTTTAATTTGTTGACAACGTTTAACCAATGATTATTCATACACTTTATTGGGAATCTGCTGATCTTCAAAATGATATATTTCATGATTCTTTTTTCAGGTCTTTATAATTTGAGATCTGTGTGATCAAAAGTTGGGATCACATCCAAAGGCTAAGTTGTTGGCACTATGTGAAATTAATTGCTAGGAATTCTGAATCAGCTCAGGCTTATTGGATTTTGTCGGATGGGGAAGGGGGTTGGAGAATGGAAATGTTCACTTCAGTGAAAAATGCTGGACATGACCTTGTGAAAAAAATTGGAGATGAGACAATTTTACATTTATTATTGATTCTGTTACAGTGATTTCAAATCTCTCTCAGGTCAGGTCAGCAAGGCTTGAACTAGATCAGGTATTTAAACTGGGATTTGATTTTTGTAGCCCTCATATTGTGGCAGCTATTTCAGATGACTGACATCATAAGTGACTCACAGGACAGGCAGGTATCTCACTAACCAAAGTATTTAGAGTCATAGAATCATAGAGATGTACAGCACAGAAACAAACCCTTTGGTCCAACTCGTCCATGCTAACCAGATATCCCAACCTAATCTAGTCCTATTTGCCAGGATCGCCCATATCCCTCTAAACCTTCCTGTTCATATACCCATCCAAATGCCTCTTAAATGTTGCAATTGTACCAGCCCCCACCACTTCCTCTGGCAGCTCATTCCATACACGTACCACTCTCTGCATGAAAATGTTGCCCCTTAGTTCCCTTCTATATCTTTTCCCTCTCACCCTATCCCTTTTATATCTTTCCCCTCTCAAGGAGTTAGTTGATATTTGCTGAGGGCAGAATAGATTTAAAATTCAGTTCAGCGAGGAACAGTGTATGAGAGCTTTGGAGTGAGGGGGTAGGGAGGTAGATTTCAACAAACTATCAAGGGCACATGCATGCAGTTTTGTTCTCCTTACCTGAGGAAGGATGTTTTTTACTATAGAGGGAGTGAAGCAAAGGTTTACCAGATTGATTCCTGGGATGGCAGGACTGAAGTATGAAAACAGGTTGAATTGATTAGGATTTCATTCTCTGGAGTTCTAAAGAATGAGGGCTATCTCATAGAAATCTATAAAATTCTAACAGGACTAGACAGGGTAGATGCCAGCAGGCTATACCCGATGATGGGCAAGTCTAGAGCTGGGGTCACGGTCTAAGGACACGGATAAATCATTTAAGAGGAGAAACTTCTTCACCCAGAGAGTGAGGCGAGCCTGTGGAATTCTCTAAAACAAAAAGTAATTGAGGCCAAAACAATGTCTGATTTCAAGAAAGAGTTAGGTTTAGCACTTGGGGGTAAATGAACGAAAGGGTGTCGGGATAAAACAGGAACAAACTATGATTTGGATGATCACCCATGATCACCATGATTGGCGAATTGACTGGCCTATCCCTGCTTCTATGGGGAGAAAGTGAGGTCTGCAGATGCTGGAGATCAGAGCTGAAAATGTGTTGCTGGAAAAGCGCAGCAGGTCAGGCAGCATCCAAGGAACAGGAGCATCGACGTTCCTGAAGAAGGGCTTATGCCCGAAACGTCGATTCTCCTGTTCCTTGGATGCTGCCTGACCTGCTGCGCTTTTCCAGCAACACATTTTCAGCGCTTATCCCTGCTTCTATGTTCATCTTTTTCAATTCACTTGTGGCACATGGACATTGCTGGTTGGCCAGTGTTTTTATTGTTCCTCCCTTGATGCCCTTGAGAAAGGGGTGGTGAGCTATCTTTCTGAATCACTGCAGTCCACAATCTAAACTCAGATATTTTTATGAAAAGATTTTGGAACAATTTTGAATTCTTAAAAGCAGAAAGGACAATTCGCCGATAGCTTCAGCATTTGAGGATCAATTAAGTGACCTTCTCGCAAGGCTGAATGTCTCTGAATTTAGCAGCCAAGTGGAAGTAAAATTTGCAGGCTGCAAGCATTACAACTGCTGAAATGAGCAGGTAAGTGGTGTTGTATTATGGCATGAGTTGCAGACGACACAGCACTGGAGCTTTCAGACAGTTACATGACATTGCAACCTGTAACATTCTGATACTAAGATATCCATAAATGCATCAGAGAGCTTTCAAAGGTGCAGTAGAGAACATACCAATAAGAGGATAAAACAGAAAGTTTTATAATAGATTAGTGGCTGAAATGAATACTCTTTAAGATAACTTTCGTAGTAAAAGTGCATTCCAAAGAAGTTTGAAAAACAAGTGACCAAGAAGGCGATCTTCTTACAGAGGAATATAAGATGAGAAAGAGGCCAAATAATGCCTTGAGTCTTTTCAATCATTCAATGAGATCATGCTTGATTTATGAGCTAACTCCATAAACCTGTCTTTGTCTCATTCTCTAAAGCATCAATTTATCAATCTCAGCTTTAAAGGTTTACCCTTGTTCTAATGTCAATTTCTATTTGCAGATAAGGGTGCCAAACTGCTACCACTTTTTGTGTATAGACATATTTCCTAATTTCATGTTTGCATGCTCAAGCTGGAAAATGTGGACATTGCATCCTCCTGTTGGAGTCTGCACCAGCTCGAAGTATTTGCAATGTGCCTTTCCAATCTATTCCGCTTACTAAAGCAAATCTTAGCAGGACTTATAGACTTAATGGTAAGGTCCTCGGGAGTGTTGCTGAACAAAGAGACCTTGGAGTGCAGGTTCATAGCTCCTTGAAAGCTGAGTCACAGGTAGATAGGATAGTGAAGAAGGCTTTCCTTTATTGGTCAGAGTATTAAGTACAGGAGTTGGGAGGGCATGTTGCGGCTGTACAGGACATTGGTTAGGCGACCGTTGCAATATTGCATGCAATTCTGGTCTCCTTCCTATCGGAAAGATGTTGTGAAACTTGAAAGGGTTCAGAAAAGATTTACAAGGATGTTGCCAGGGTTGGAGGATTTGAGCTATAAGGAGAAGCTGAACAGGCTGGAGCTGTTTTCCCTGGAGCATCGGAGGCTGAGGGGTGACCTTATAGAGGTTTATAAAATCATGAGGGGCATGGATAGGATAAATAGACAAAGTCTTTTCCCTGGGGTGGGGGAGTTCAGAACTAGAGGGCATAGGTTTAGGGCGAGAGGGGAAAGATATAAAAGAGACCTAAGGGGCAACTTTTTCACGCAGAGAGTGGTACGTATATGGAATGAACTGCTAGAGGAAGTGGTGGAGGCTGGTACAATTGCAACATTTACAAGGCATGTCGATGGGTATATGAATAGGAAGGGTTTGGAGGGATATGGGCCGGGTGCTTGTAGGTGGGACTAGAATTGGTTGGGATATCTGGTTGGCATGGACGGGTTGGACCGAAGGGTCTGCTTCCGTGTTGTACATCTCTATGACTGTATGACTCTACCTTGAAATCTCAGTAATGTGATCTTGCTTTGTGCACCTCCAGGTCAGCTTTAACCTTGCATGCCTTAATCTATCTAAGCACCCTGTAATCTGTATGCCCTTGTTTGCCTGTACTGCTCACAAAACAAAGCTTTTCATTGTACTTAGGTTAATGTGACTACAATAAATCAAATCAAATCAAGGAGGGTCAATGCAGGGAACAGTGGGTTATGTTGGCAGAGATATAGGAGTAAGAATGGGAGGAGACTCAATGCAGCATTGGTTTTGTGGGCGTTTTGGCCCATTTCTCTGCTCTATGGTCTGTCTAATTCTGTGCAATTGTCTAATTTGAAGCTAAAATGTTTCTAACTTACTTTAGTCAGATGCACTTGATTAGAAGATTAGAATATAAATGTATATTGATGACTGGTTTTGGAATCTTTATGCTACCGTCCAAAAATAGAGATAAGGAGGATTGAAGGCCTGATCAACATTCTCCTGGCCTTGCAAGAGGTAAGTACAGTCCTCTCAGGGAGTCTCTCTCTCACTGCAACTCCCAGGTCATTTCCTCAGCCCTGAAGCTCTTCAACCATGTCCTGAAACAAACTCGCTATCACAGCCACATTTGCTTCCTCAGTGCCTGTCTCCGTAACCATCTCACCCCACACGGACTCCGGACCACCTTTAAACCAGCAGAGTTCGGACCCGAACAGGACAAACAGTAACCTCCAGCAACTCGATCCCCTGACCTGTCCGGACTTGTCCGACCTGCCCAGCTCCTTTTCCACCTATCCACTCCACCCTCTCCTCCCTGACCTATCACCTTCATCTCCTTCCCCACTGACCTATTGTACTCTATGCCACTCTCTCCCCACCCCCACCCTCCTCTAGCTTATCTCTCCACGCTTCAGGCTCTCTGCCTTTATTCCTGATGAAGGGCTTTTGCCCGAAACGTTGATTTTGCCTGTCTTCGGATGCTGCCTGAATTGCTGTGCTCTTCCAGCACCACTGATCCAGAATCTGGTTTCCAGCATCTGCAGTCATTGTTTTTACCTATTTGCTGACATCTGGCAGGATCAAATGAACACTAACTGGTGCCTTGTAACTGAAAAAAAATGACACATTACCAACATTTGAAGTCATGTTTTTCCAACAAGTGGCAGCACACTGCTAATTCTAGGCATATTCTTACCTACAAGTGGCTCATAACAGTTAAATGGAACTGAACATGATCTGAGCCAATTCACTTCACACACTTGCATACCTAGCCGAAACCAGAAGATTAAAATAAACTTTAATTTCTCTGTCATCCTGCTTTAAATTGATTCAAAGTTAAAAATCACACAACACCAGGTTATAGTTCAACAGGTTTATTTGGAAGCACTAGCTTTCGGAGTGCGCTCCTTCATCAAGTGATTGTGGACCGTCCCACAGCTACCTGATGAAGGAGTGGTGCTCTGAAAGCTAGTGCTTCCAAATAAATGTGTTGGACTATAACCTAGTGTTGTGTGATTTGTACACCCCAGTCCAACACCGGCATCTCCAAATCTTTAATTGATTCAGCTGCTTTAGTCATGCATTAATGACTCCTCCAAACTCAGACTGTACAACCACTAAAAAAGAAGCTTTCTGTCACTGAGGTACATGAAACACTACCTAACCTTTTTTTAAAACTTAAGAAATAGTTCAATTTTTCCCTGTATTTTTAAATTAGGATTTCAGACTGCATCTCTCCAACATATAAATGCAGTGGATGAAGTACACTAATCAGAGACACTGACCAAGCATTAGAAAGGCAAATGGACTTGCTCATGGCTCTCATTCACATGCTACTTGCATGCTTGATGAAGCTGCTGATGAAGAAGAGGGGAAATGATTGTTGTGAATGAGCAGCCCTAACAGAAATATACCTGAGCTGTATTTTCACAAGGGACCGGATGGAACTGTCAGGCATTAAATTTCTTAGTGCCTGCTTGCTCTAACTCCTGATTGCATTAATGATATAGCCCAAAGGAAAACCATTCCTTGTGATATGTATTTTTTTCAACTCACTGTTTCTAGGCAAGCCTGAACAGCCATCGTAGTGATGGGAAAGTCATGTATATACATTTTATTCACTTCACTGAGCTGTCTTAAGGTTCAATTTGAAGTTGGAGATTTAGCAGGCCTAATACACAGGCCCAAGATGTGTGATATGCCATGAAATTTCAATGTGCTATTTGAATCAAGTGATAATGCCGGTGAAAATATCTTGATCCAAAGTATTCTTAAACATTCTTAGCTGACTCCAGCAACAGACCTCAGTAAGATGGCTGGAAAAAAGGTAAATTTATCCATGTGATTTGGTTCTTATTTCAGAAGTAAAAATCAAGCATCATATGTTCTTATATGTCTACAGAGGAACCTCAATTATCCAAATGACAAATGGGAAGCATTTTGTTTGGATAACTAAATGTTCAGATAATTGAATGTTCGGATATTACGGATTGGCTAAGCATTGGAATCTTGCAATCTTGTTTGGATAATCCGAAATTCGGATAATTGATGTTCACCTGATTGAGGTTCCTCTGTATTTGATGATGTCAATATTGAATTTTGTTAACTTTCTGCATTTCACAAAAGCAGGGCAAAAAGTTTGAATGTTATGTCACATATTGAAGTGGAGAATGTTATATCGTCATGTGATTTTAAAAAAATATACATTCAGATTTGAGCTAAAGTATGGAGTATGTCATGTTTCTCCATAGGTGGCTTTAAAATGTTAAACTTTAGAAGTTTTAACTACAACTCAGACTGTTTGGATATATTATGTTCTGATGGTTCATGTTGAACTAAGAAATGTCCTTGCCTCAATCATGCATTCGCTAATGTTTGCACAATAATCATCGCTATATGTGACTCCCCTGATACTGAAGCAATCTATATACAAATGCAGCAAGACTTGGACAACATTCAGGCTTGGGCTGACAAGTGACAAGTTATATTTGTACTATCCAAGTGCCAAGAAATGACCATCTCCAAAAAGAGAAAATCTAACCATCGCTCCTTGGCATTCCATAGTTAGACCAAAAAAAAACTGCAGATGCAGGAATCCAGAGTAGACAGGCAGGAGGCTGGAAGAACACAGCAAGTCAGGCAGCATCAGAAGGTGGAGAATTTGATGTTTCAGGTGTAATCCTTCTTCAGTACTAGGAGTAGGGGTGAGGGGAGCTGAAGATAAAAGGGTGGAATGGGTGGGGAGAGCTTTGGGTGTGGAGGGGCAGGATGGTGATTTTGGTATAGGTGCGCACAGGTAGAGGGTATGGCCTGGTTGATTGATGGGAGGAATGAATCCGGTTGGTGGCTAGAAGGAAGGGTCAGTTAGAGGAATGGAAGAGAGAAGGGGGAGGGGCTGGAAAGGGAGTCAAGGGATGGGAAGCAAAATTATTTGAAATTGAAGAACTCAGCATTGAGTCCTCCAAGCTGTAGGCTGTCCAGGGGAAGATGAGGTGTTCCTCGAATTGGTGGTCTAATTCACTGTGGCAATGGAGGAGACCAAGGATGGGTATATATAGAACTTCCATATCCGCCACAGATTCACCTGTACCTCCACACATATCATCTATTGCATCCTTTGCACCCGATGTGGCCTCCTCTATATTGGGGAGACAGGCCGCCTACTTGCAGAGCGTTTCAGAGAACACCTCTGGGACACCCGGACCAACCAACCCAACCACCCTGTAGCTCAACATTTCAATTCCCCCTCCCACTCCACCAAGGATATGCAGGTCTTTGGATTCCTCCATCGTCAGACCACAGCGAAACGACGATTGGAGGAAGAACGCCTCATCTTCCGGCTAGGAACCCTCCAACCACAAGGGATGAACTCGGATTTCACCAGTTTCCTCATTTCCCCTCCCCCCAGCCTGTCTCAGTCAAATCCATCAAATTCAGCACCGCCTTCCTAACCTGCAATCTTCTTCCCGACCTCTCCGCCCCCATCCCAGTCTGACCTATCACCCTCACCTTGACCTCTTTCCACCCATCACATTTCCGACGCCCCTCCCCCAAGTCCCTCCTCCCTATCTTTTATCTTAGCCTGCTGGACCAACTTTCCTCATTCCTGAAGAAGGGCTAATGCCCGAAACGTCGATTCTCCTGTTCCCTAGATGCTGCCTGACCTGCTGCGCTTTTCCAGCAACACATTTCCATCTCTATATATAGAACATAGAACAGTACAGCACAGAACAGGCCCTTCAGCCCACGATATTGTGCCGACCACTGATCCTCATGTATGCACCCTTAAATTTCTGTGACCATATGCATGTCCAGGAGTCTCTTAAATGTCCCCAATGACCTTGCTTCCTCAACTGCTGCTGGCAATGCATTCCATGCTCTCACAACTCTCTGTGTAAAGAACCCACCTCTGACATCCCCTCTATACTTTCCTCCAACCAGCTTAAAACTATGACCCCTCGTGTTAGTCATTTCTGCCCTGGGAGATAGTCTCTGGCTATCGACTCTATCTATGCCTCTCATTAACTTGTATACCTCAATTAGGTCTCCTCTTCTCCTCCTTTTCTCCAATGAAAAAGTCCGAGCTCAGACAACCTCTCCTCATAAGATAAGCCCACCAGTCCAGGCAGCATCCTGGTTAACCTCCTCTGAACCCTCTCCAAAGCATCACCAGAACTGTATGTCGGAGAGGGAGTGAGAAGGGGATTTAAAATGGGTAGTGCCCGGGAGGTCAGGTGGGCCTGGCTGAGATGCCTGGTGTAACGTTCCCTTAGTTTACATTTGGTCTCTCCAATGTAGAGAAGACTATATTAGGAGCATCGGATACAGTAAATTAGGTTGGAAGAGAGGCAGGTGAACCTCTGTCTCACATGGAAGGACTGTTTGGGGGTTCTGAAGAAGGATTACACGTGAAACATTGACTTCCCCACCACCCGTTGCTGCCTTGCTTGCTGTCGACCTTGATGTTCCATGACATTATTATTGCTGAATGGCCCACTGGGGGCTGCCATTGACAAGAAACTGGACTGGATAAGCTTTAAAAATGCTAAGACGGCAACAGAAGTTTGGAGGCTAGGGATCCTGCAGTGAGTAGCTCACCTCCTGACTCTCCCAAAGTCTGTCTATCACCTACAAGTCAGGAGTTTAATGGAATACTCCCCACTTGCCTGGACGAGTGCAGCTCCGACAGCACTCAAGAAGCTTGATACCATCCAGGACAAAGCAGTCCCTGCTTGATTGGAGCTACATCCACAAGCATCTATTTCACCACTCAGCGTTGTGTATCGTGTACAAGATGTCCTGCAGAACTTCATTAGACAGCAATTTGAAAACCCACAATCACTACCATCTAGAAGAATGTGGGCAGCAGATACATGAGAACATCATAACTTATAAATACCACTCATTATCCTGACTGGAAAATGCATCACCATTCTTTCAGTGCCAATCGGTCAAAATTTTTTTGACATAGCTAAACTGCAGTAACCCAGGTCACATCCTGGTGAATCTCCTCTGCATCCTCTCTCATGCAATCCCATCATCAGCCTTCTACGCTCCTGTGGAAACAAGCCCCACCTGTCCAACCTTGCATGGCAAGACAATCCCCTCATTCCAGGTATCAATCTAGCAAACCTCTTATGAACGTCCTCCAAAGCATTGACCTCCTTTCTTTACTCCATAAGATACTTCAGTAAGTGACGTCTAACATCAGAAACTTCATGCTTAATTAATCTCATAATAAAGAATGGTATTTCCATTAGCCCAAGTAATTACTGACTGTATCTATACATTGACATCTATGATTCATGCTCTGGAATATCTAAATGCGTTTGCAACTTAGAATTCTGCCATCATACTCTATTTAAGTAATATTTTGGGTTTTCTCGTACTCTTACTGTCAAAGTGAACAACTTCATGTTTTCCCACATTACACTCCATTTGCCAGATTATTGCCTCTCAGTCAAACAATTTTCCTTCATGCCCACTTCCGAATATACTTCCCATCATCCTTTGTATCTTTGGTGAAATGAGCTTCCTGACTTTGCTCCCCTCAGTTGATTAATATAAATTGTAAAACCATTGAGACCACAACACAGGCCCCTGTGGGACTCCATCCATCACCCTGCCAATCAGAAAGGACCCATTGATGTATACTGTTTGTATTTTCCATCCTAAAATGTTCCCCCCTTCACTATCAGCTGATACTTTACACAAGAACCTTTAATGTAGCTCCTTTTCAAACACATTCGAAAGCCCAGCTACAGGCTTCGCTTTCTCCATAGAGTTCCACAAACTCAATAAATTTGTTGAACATAATTTAACTTTTGCAAAGCCATCGTTATGTTTTCTTTGAATGTTTCGAAGTACCCAGCTATAACCTCCTTAATGATTGATTTGAATGCCTATTCCACTACAGACGCCACACTAAGGGAGTCAGGGGTGACAAGTGTAAAGCAGGAAAGTGGAGTTGAGGTTATCAGATCAAAGAGGAGAAAGTGAGGACTGCAGATGTTGGAGAGTCAGGGTCGAAAGAATGGGGCTGGAAAAGCACAGCCAGTCAGGGCAGCATCCGAGAAACAGGCGAATCGTTGTCCCTTTTTGACTTGATTATCAGATCAATCATGATCTCATTGAAAGGCAGAGCAGATTTGATAAGTTGAATGGCCTGGATTTATCATTGTAATGTCAGGTTTGGTCCTATCCAGTTTCTCTCTGCTATGTGAGACAGTAGCAAACTGGATATAACTGAGATAGGCTTAGGGAATGATGACACATTAGTGCATTCAAACCAGCCATTGTCACTCACTAGTCAAATGCTCCTCTAACCTTTGCAACCTTCGGTGGAAAATCGTATATTTATGTCAATGTTTGTGAGTAATTTTCCCTTCTTGCCATATTTTACCAACTGACACACCACTGACCACATCATTCAGATGCTGGGAAATTCCACCCAGAATTTAGTTTTTCACTCTTTCTTCAAATAAACCCAAATTAATAAAGTCAAGCAATGTTGTTTTCTTATTTTAAACCACCTTTTCAATTTATCCTGAAGATTTGTGTAAATCTACATCAAGGATTCTCTGTTCCTGCAGCCACTTCAAATTGCACCATTTATTTTTGTTATACAACCCTATTGGTGAATGTCAATAGTTTTGCATGCAGAATATTCCTTACAAGATTACATAACCATGTCAAGCACACAACTTCCTCAGCTGATCACTTTTCTGATAATAGTTTAACAATCACTTCTCTGTTTTCTTTACATTCAGTAAGGATTCACAGTCACAACAACGCAAGATAAATGAGGATAAGGAAGACCTTTTGATTCACCTTAGCTCATTTATCAGGAAGAGACTGACAGTCTTTTACTAGATGTAACTTTATTTTTAACAAATCAAAGATTTTCATTTTTATGGTATATCTCAAGCTAGTTCTGCAATAAGAACTTCATGACGTAGGGCTGATTTGAGCCAATTACTTGGAAATCCTACAACTGAAGCTGAAAGTGGGTGATTTCTCCATTTTTTTGTTGGGAGCTGGAGTTGCCTATGAAGTTGTCCCCATTATCCCTGTGTAGATATATTTACCATCCTATTCAGATGTTCATGGACACACCTCTGTAACAGATGAAATTTGAACCTATGTCTCTGGCTCAGACGTAGGGACACTACCACTATGACAAAGGACCCATCAGGGAGTCAGTGTATTGCAAGTGGTGGTTAATTATTAAGTCATTGGGCTGCTCAGCCAATGATAATGGCCTGATCCCAAGAGCAGTGGTCCAATCAGTGGACAGGGTAGAATTGGCTACTGCAGATGCTGGAAATTAGAGTCAAGATTAGAGTGGTGCTGGAAAAGCACAGCAGGTCAGGCAGCATCTGAGGAGCAGGAAAAATCGACATTTCGGGCAAATGCCCTTCATCAGGAATCAGATGACAGACAGCTCAGCAGCACCACTGCTAGAGGTGGCCATTACTGTGGTTATGATAACAGGGAAAGGATACCTTGTCTCTATACTCACTTCGTAATTGGAATTTTCTCTTCCTGGCAATGTCTCAGTAAATAAACCAGAATAGCCAGCCTGACTGGCTTTAATCTCATTCCTAAAGTTTTAATAGTCTCTTCCCCTAGAAATAAGGCTAAAATATTTGCTAATACTTCTAGCTAGAAGTGCCAACTTAATGATACCTGTCAGTCTTTTACTGGTCTCCCCACCGTGACAGAGACTAATCTTCAACTCTATTCATTTTTGTCTTTTGATAACAAAAAGTGTGCATTGGATACAGCAAAGGCAATTGATCGTGATAATATTGTTGCTGTAGTTCTTAAGATCTGTGCTGTAGAAATAACTGTTTTTGTACACCTTGTTAAAGTATTCCTGTATAACAATGGCATTCACAACACAAAGTGTAAAATTGCCTGCCCTCAAAAAGTGAGATCAATCTAAAAAGAAAGTTACTTCCCTGTCAGTTCACAACAAATCATTAGGAAAGTGATTTCTCAACAGTACGGCACTTATTTATCAATTCCCTACTCTCCAAAGGAAGGTTTGAGTTTCACAAATGCCATTTGGCTTCAGACTTCAAGTTTTGATCCAAAAATGTGCACAAGATGAATTGCAGAGGGGAAGTGAATGCAATGTTAAGACAGCGTTTGAAAGCCTGCAGTACCAAACAGCCAGCGTAAAACTGAAGCCAATCGAACAATGAGGAAATTTCCCCACTCTCTCACTGAACAAAAACACAATGTGCCAGTGTTAGACTGGAGTGGACAAAGTTAAAAATCACACAACACCAGGTTATAGTTCAACAGGTTTATTTGGAAGTATAAACTTTTGGAGCGCTGCTCTGAAGTAATCACTAGCTACTTAATGAAGGAGCAGCACTGCAAAAGCTTTGTCCTTCCAAACAAATCCACTGGACTATATCCTGGTGTTGTATGATTTTTAACTCAGAACAAAATCAGACAGTGTGAATGTTGGAGGTCAAACATCTCAGCACTAGACATCACTGCTAGTGTTCCTCAGCATAGTGTACAAGACCCATTCATATCTAACCCTTGGATCGATGACCTTCCCTTTATTATAAGGTCAGAAGTTGGGCTGTTTACGGATGATGCCAAATCAAGTCACTGAGTTGTAGAGTTATACAACACGGAAACAGATCCTTCAGTCTAACCAGCCCATGTTAACCATAATCCCAAGCTAAACTACTCCCACCAGCCTACACTTGGTCTATATCCTTCTAAACATTTCTTATTCATGTACTTATCCAAAGTCTTTTTAATGTTATAACTATACCTACATCCATCACTTCATCAGAAAGTTCATTCCACACATGAACCACTCTCCATGTAATAAAAAAATTGCTTCTCTTGTCTTTTTTAAATGTCTCTTCTCTCCCTTTAAAAATATTGTTATAATCCAGTCCAGACCACCTCAAAGTATTTGAAGAATATAGCCAAGACACTAACTTGTTATTTTCTTTTAGTCAGACGTAAAGTGGATATTCCAGGAGTGATGCAGCTGGCCAAACCACTCAGCTTTAAACAAAACAGAATTTATTTAATCATTATGGATGAAACACCGACAAAAGAAAACAGAATTTAGAATAACTTAACTTACTTGATAGCCCAACTGACACAATATCGCAACTTAACGAAGCTGTTCCAATCCCTGCAGCATCCCATAAACACACTGCTGGCAAAAGGTAAATTCAAACACAAGCTCTTACAGGCAGGAAGGGTTTCAGAGAGAAAGTTTAGGCAAGAAACATTTGTTGAAGCATGAAATCTCTTTTCACTGTAGCTGCTTCTCTAGGACACAGCAGTTTCTGATTGCCTGCTAAACAAAACCAAACTAGAAAAAAAAAACATGAACTGGGTGAACTCACCTGCCATTGTTCAAAGTAACCATTTCCAGACAAATTGGTACCTCTGCCTTTATGAGTCCTCTTGAAAAAGCCCCAAGGACAACATAATCTTGTTAAAGGGGCAGCATCATCACAATATGCAGTTTTGAACTCCTCCACCTCAGCGAAAAAACACCTGCCATTCACCTTATCAATGTGGCAAATTATTTTATAAACCTCTACAAGGTCACCACTCAACCAACTGAATCCACCCACAGTAGGGTTATGATTGAGAGTGATCTTATCAGTCTGAAAGCTGGTTGCCAAAGTTTCTTCCAAACCCATCTCCCTGTCACATTTTGCCTGTAGTTGTAGGGCGAAAAGAAAGGATAGAGCCAATCTGGGATAAAAAGGAAGCCTTCTTGTTAAGACAGAGTTATATCTGTGTAACAGAAGAGCGTGTTGTTGATGTAACATCAAAGAGGAGACAGGTTAAAAAATAGCCAAAGAGAAGGTACTTAAAAGGCGGACAGTCTTCAAATTAGAAAACATCACCTTGAGAAGATTGGACGAATCCAAGGTAAGTGAGGGAAATAAAGCTGGAAATTACCATCCCAGACTTGTGTAATAACTCCAACTTGATTGTATAAAATGTGGAGATTTTTAGCCAATTCTTGCAGAACCAATGGCATGATGAGGGATCCAAGTTATGACTTTGACTGTCTTTAGCCCAGAAGTACACACTTCTGTCTCCAGAACTTTGCTCATACCTCAACACCAAACCCTGAATCTTGACTTTGGAGACTCAGCACTTTAAAGAATAGCAATTTCATATCGAGAGATTTTTCTTCCTGTTCATATAAGTGTGGTACATAAGGAAACAATTTAATTTAGCTGTAAACCTGCAGTGGGAAAATAAAATACTTTTTAATTTTGCAGATCAGAAATTATAAAGTACTTATTTCACAGTCTCTATGAGGTCAATCACAAAAACATCTCTCTAAATTACTTCAGTAGAATTTTGTCTCCTTTCACATCTCAGCAGTTTCCTAATAATAGAGTCTCTGACTCACCATGAGTAAAAACCATGGGATATCTGACAGGATCTTTCTATATATATATATAAAACTCCTCATCTAGTTGATGCTCTGTCACACTCACAACATCAAACTTTGTTACATATGCAAAACAACCCTAATAAAAATTAGAAAACCAATCATTCACCTGGCACTCACTGTTACGCACACTTATAATCTGTCTTCTGATTTGACTTCTTCCCTACAGAGAGAGAACGTGTGTGTTTCCCTTAATGGGCAGATAGGTTTAACAGCCCAAAATCACCAATCATGCTCAGACTATTCAAGAGCTACCCTACAGGAGATCTGCTAATATATAGCTAAGTTATATCCAACTAGTCGCTGTTACACAGTAGGTATCACACATTAAATTTCACACATCAGATGTCATACTTGAAAGTGTCACTCTTTGTTCAAGAAGGCAAATAACTTCATAAAATGAGAATTTGAAAAAACCTACTCTGTACTTGGAGCCATTCCATATCTCAATTTATGCAGTCCAGCACCAAGATGAATAAGGACAGTAATGACAATTTCTATTTGTACAAAACAACCTGACCATGTAATGAAGCAACATTCGATATTGAGTCATACAAGGGGATATCAGCACTGTTCAAACAACCTGATCAACGAGACAGATTTGAAGGAGGGAGCACATAGGGAAGAGTTTTACAGCAGGAAGAGATACAACCACAAATAATAATGATTAGAATCAGGGATGCTCAAGTGATCCAAGTCACAGGCAGCTCAGAGGGATTTAAAAGCAAGGATGGGAATTTGAAATTCGTGCATTGTTTAACCAGGAACCAAAGGAGGTCAGTGTGAATGAAAAGTGAATGGGGTTTGTTCCAGGTGAAGCCATAGATCACAGAGCCATCGATAACCTCCAATTGACAGAGGTACCGCTGTGCAAGTCATTCAGAAGTGCTTCGGAATAGCCAGATAAGCGGAAGAAAATGCATAGCTGAGAGTCATGATAGCAGGTGAGCTAAGGCAGGGACAAAGTCATTTAATATTATTGAGCTAGAATTAAGTGCTTCTTTGTTGTATGTGCTTGGACACCCGAAGAGCTTTACAGCTAATGGATTGTTTTTGAAATGGCTGGTCTTCTCTGCACTAAGTTAGCAGGATTACAAGAGGCCAAAGCAAAATACATCAGATGCTGTCAATCTGAATTGACAGAAAATGCTGGTAGCACTCAGAACAATAATCTGTGGACGGGGGGTTTTAAATCACGACCCGAAATATTAAACAGAATGTTTTCATTTCCCTGAGTGCTGTTTGGAAGGCAGACAGAGAGGGTAGAAAAAGTGAGAGCAATACCTTAGATAGGAGTCCTGGTGAGCAGCTGCGCACAGCACTCTAGTTTTACAATGTGGGGGAAGGTAGTCGATGGCCAATCTTCCCTTGACTGTGCCTAAAGGCCAATGTGATTTATTGTGGTAGAGTAAGACCACTGCTGAGTCTTATGAGATGAGAATTTTGAATCTTAACAAGATTTATTTTCTGAAGGTAAAGTTGCTATGGTCTTACCAGACCATAAGGCTTCTCTCAGCTAAGCCTGAAGGTCACCATCCTCAGGTGAAAAGGAGAGTCCTTCATGGTAGACATCAGCTGGTGTGGGAATTGATCCCCTGTTTTTGGAATTTTCTGCATTGCAAGCAAGCTGCCTAGTCAACGCCTTGGGAAAGCAGCCAACAGAAATCTAAGATATAGAATGTAGGGAAATAGGTGGTAACAACTTGAAAAATGTCCATATTACAGAAGAGGAAGTGCTGGATGTCTTGAAATGCATAAAAGTGGATAAATCCCCAGGACTTGATCAGGTGTACCCTAGAACTCTGTAGTTAGCTAAGGAAGTGATTGCTGGGCCTCTTGCTGAGATATTTGTATCCAATCTCTCCCCTGACTGTGAACCCCCTATCTGTCCCCTCACTGTGAATCCCCTATCTGTCCCCTCACTGTGAACCCCCAATCTATCCGCTCACTGTGAACCCCCCATCTGTCCCCCTCACTGTGACCATTCTATCTATCCTCCCCACTGTGAACATCGATAGTCACAGGTGAGGCGCTGGAAGACTGGAGGTTGGCTAAGGTGGTGCCACTGTTTAAGAAGGGTGGTAAGGACAAGCCAGGGAACTATAGACCTATGAGCCTGACGTCGGTGGTGGGCAAGTTGTTGAAGGAGATCCTGTGGGACAGGATATACATGCATTTGGAAAGGCAAGGATTGATTAGGGAGGGTCAACATGGCTTTGTGCATGGGAAATCATGTCTGTAATGGAAAATTAACATTTATTGTGAAATCTGTAAAACAATACTTCGCAAAGTCTTGTAGGCAGGCAGAAAAGCAGAGTCAGGAAAAATGTAACCAGACTCACAATAGCCTCACAAGGACAGTCACTACCACATCAATAGTCCAGGAATGATAAAAACAATTCCATATGTGGAAAAGAGCTCGAATGTTCCCAGCTCTTGACCTTGAGATGCGATGAGAGTAAGCAAAGTTTAGTATCAAGGGAATATGTGAAAGCTATTCAGGCACCCCTTATATGCGGCATCTTGCCAAGCCAATGTATTGGGTCAGCTCTGCAGAGCTTCAAAATAAACTTTTTCTTTGCTCTTGCTAGCATTTGAGTCAAGTCAATTTAATTTTCACGACATGTCTCACAAACTTGATTGAGTTATTTGAAGAAGTAATAAAGAGGATTGATATGGGCAGAATGGTAGATGTGATCGATGTGGACTTGAATAAGGCATTCGACAAGGTTCCCCATGGGAGACTGGTTAGCAAGGTTAGATCTCATGAAATACAGGGAGAACTAGCCATTTGTATATAGAACTGGCTCAAAGGTAGAAGACAGAGGGTGGTGATGGAGGGTTTATCGGACTGGAGGCCTGTGCCAGTGGAGTGTCACAAGAACTGGGTCCTCTATTTTTCGTCATTTATTTAAATGATTTGGACGTGAGCATAAGAGGTACAGTTAGTATGTTTGCAGATGACACCAAAATTGGAGGTGTAGTGGACAGCGAAGAGGGTTACCTCAGATTACAACAGGCTCTGGACCAGATGGGCCAATGGGCTGAGGAATGACAGATGGAGATTAATTTAAATAAATGCAAAGTGCTACATTTGGGAAAGCAAATCTTAGCAGGACTTATACACTTAATGGTAAGGTCGTTGGGAGTGTTGCTGAACAAAAAGACTTGGAGTGCAAGTTCATAGCTCTCTGAAAGTAAAATTGCAGGTAGATAGGACAGTGAAGATAGCATTTGGTATGCTTTCTGTTATTGGTCAGAGTATTGAGTACAGGAGTTGGTACATCATATTGCAGCTGTACAGGACATTGATTAAGCCATATTGGAATATTATATGCAATTCTGGTCTCCTTCATATTGGAAGGGCGGTGTGGAACTTGAAAGGGTTCAGGAAAAGATTTATAAAGATGTTGCTAGGGTTGGAGAATTTGAGCTATAGGGAGAGGTTGAATAGGCTGGGGCTGTTTTCCCTGGAGCATTGGAGACTGAGGGGTGACCTTATAGAGGTTTATAAATCATGAGGCGCATGGATACGGTAAATAGAGAAGGTCTTTTCCCTGGGGTTTTGGAGTCCAGAACTAGAGGGCATAGGTTTATCATGAGAAGGGAAAGATATAAAATAGACCTAAGGGGCAACTATTTCACGCAGAGGGTGGTGCGTGTGTGAATGGGCTGCCAGAGGAAGTGGTGGAGGCTGGTACAATTGCAACATTTAAAAGGCATCTGGATGGGTATGTGAATAGGAAGGGTTTGGAGAGATATGGGCTGGGGGCTGGCAGATGGGACTAGATTGGGGTGAGATATCTGGTCGGCATGGACAGGTTGGACCGAAGGGACTGTTTCCATGCTGTACATCGCTATGACTGCATGGCTCTATGACCCCTCCCGCCCTGGCCAATATGGTCTTCCACTCCCTTCCATTGGGCAGAGCACACAAAAGCTTTAACACACATACCAACAGATTCAACAACTGCTTCTTCCCCCAGTATTAGACTTCTGAATGGACTTTTCAAATTTTAAATTTAATGTTGATCCTACTCTTTGAGCACCTCCTCTGCAGCTGTAACATTGTGTTCTTCGCTCCATTCTATTACTCTATATGGTGCCTGGGTACATATGGCAATAATAAATCAAAGCAAATCAAATGAAATCACTATCGCTCAGAAATTGCAAGCGAGAGAACACACATCAAACTCTGTTAAAGGTGCAAAGCTAATTTTTGAAGATAACTGTTATTTACATGAAGCTCAACTGTCCTCTGATTCCTGTCAAGGCATACATAAATTCAATCTGATTCAACCTTTATTTTTGATCGTTGATGTTTATTAATACAAGATAGAAAAGCCTAGTGAGCTGCATTTGATCTGTGAATCATTGTTACACATTCCTATCCCTAATGGTTGTGATTTGGATACAATGAAGAGGGGTGGAAACAATCATTTGTTCAGATCAATAGATAATTACAATTAAACCCGATTATGTCTGTCGTCAATGAGTAGTCAATAAGCTGAATGATAATTTGTATCTTGTAAACGTTTCCACCTAATGAAAAAATTCTACCATGATTAGTTAAAAGCAAAGCAGTAATGTTATTAATGAAGATAGTACTTAAGATTCAGTTTGGATTGTGCTTGAGACCGAGATAGCATTACAGGCAAAGAAAACATCTGAAGTCACTTATTAGGATTTGTCACGAAATACGTGGCTAGTTAATGGGTTATCTGTAAGTACTTTAGAGAGAAACAGTCAAGACAAGATGGTAATCTCAAAAGCACTTCTCATCCAGCAGAACTGGTACTGTCAATTATAAATTACGCTGTCACTATGTGTAAGTAATGCTCACCATGGCTCGTAGCTATCAAGTGCTAGAATTGTCCTTATTCATTGTCATGTCAGAGAAAAAAAAATACGGTTGAACACCAGCTAGACAGAAACTAATGGCAGTTAAAATGTTAGTGTCTACACAGCTTTAGATTTCAATGGTGGTTCACATCACAGGCTGAAAAACAGAATTTTAAGTGTTTCATGAATCACTTTGTTTCACAATCTCAAAGAGGTTCACCCTGTTAAAGTTTCCATTATTTAAATACTTCAATTTTTTAATTGTAATAGAATGGAATGACCAAAAGTATTAATTTATAAAGAGCCCCAATAACAAAGTGCAATATCGAAAATTCATGAGCAAAATCTTCATATTTATGGTTCAAGTCCAGGTTGCGTTGCTGTTTTTGAGATGTTTGTTGTCCCAAGGCCTTGCACTTTCTCTCACTGTAACTTACGACACAGACATCGTTCATTACCTTTCACATCCCAAAGGCATCCCTTATGTCTGACACCAGCCTCAATTTACTGGGCACTGCTCCCAGAATTCACTACTCTTCTGATAACCCAACTTCCTTTCCATTTTTGCCATCTTTGACAGATTACTGAGTACCTTGACAAGCACTGTGAGTCTGAAGTTGCCCTGCACGGTTCCATGCATTGACATTGGATATGGTGGATGGGGAAATTTAGGCCCCACTTTGTTGGAAGGATCCTAGAGGTGCTGATGGTGTGGAGGTGGGACTTCCACTTCATCCAGAAACTGGAAAAATGGACTGAGGAGAGCTAGGACGGGACAGGAAAAAGCCTTGGCTGGAAGGATTAGGGAAATCCCAAGGGCATTCTTACATGAAGAATAAGAGAATGATCAGAGACAGGGGAGGGCCGATTAGGGATAGTGGTAGGGTCTTGTGCCTGGAGAGCGAAGAGGTAGGGGAGGCCCTAAATGAGTTTTTTTGCTTCAGTATTCACTAGAAAGAGGAACCTTGTTGATAATGAGAACACTGTGGACCAGGTTAACTGGCTTGAAGAGATTGATATTAAGAAAATGGATGTGCTGGAAATTCTGGGAAACATCAAGATAGATAAGTCCCCAAGGCCAGACCAGATATATTCAAGATTACTACAGGAAGTGAGGAATGAGACTGCTGTACCTCTGGCGATGATCTTTGTATCTTCACTCTCCACGGAAGTAGTACCAAATGATTGGAGGGAGACAAATGTTGTAGCTTTGTTCAAGAAAGGGAATAGGGAACTTACTGGGAATTGCAGACCAGTCAGTCTTATATCTATGGTAAGCATGGTACTGGAAAGGATTCTGAGAGATGGGCAGCACGGTGGCTCAGTGATTAGCACTGCTGCCTCACAGCACCAGGGACCCAGGTTCAATTCCATCCTCGGGCGACTGTCTGTGTGGAGTTTGCACATTCTCCCCGTGTCTGCATGGGTTTTCTCCGGGTGCTCTGGTTTCTTCACACAGTCCAAAGATGTGCAGGTCTGGTGAATTGGCTATGCTAAATTGCCCATAGCGTTAGGTACACTAGTCAGAGGGAAATGGGTCTGGGTGGATTACTCTTCAGAGGGTTGGTGTGGAGTTGTTGGGCTGAAGGGCCTGTTTCCATACTATTGGGAATCTAATCTCAGATAGGAATTATGACCATTTGGAAAAACGTAATTTGATTAAAGATAGTCAGCAAGATTTTGTGAGGGGCCTTACTGAGTTCATTGAGGATGTGATGAGACAAATTGATGAAGGTAGAGCAGTGGATGTGGTCTATATAAATTTCAGTAAGGCATTTGATAAGGTTCCTCACGGTAGGCTCAGTGAGAAGGTTAGGAGATATGGGATACAGGGAAACTTGGCTGTCTGGATACAAAATTGGCTGGCCGAAGGAAGACAGCGAGTGGTAATGGATGGAAAACATTCTGCCTGGAGGTCAGCCACCGGTGGTGCCTGTTTGTAGGCTCCTCCTCTTTGTAGATTTTATAAATGAGTTGAATGAAGAAGTGGAAGTGTGGGTTAGTAAGTTTGCCGATTACACAAAGTTGGTGCTGTTGTAGATAGTGTCGAGAGCTGTTGCAGGCTATAATAAGACATTGACAAGATGCAGAGCTGGGCTGAGAAGTGGCAGATGAATAAATGTGAAGTGATTCATTTTGGAAGGTTGAATTTGAATGCTGAATACAGGATTAAAGGCAGGATTCTTGACAGTGTGGAGGAACAGCAGGATCTTGGGGTCCATGTATATAGATCCCTCAAAGTTGCCACTCAAGTTGAAAGGGTTGTTATGGTGTTTTGGCTTTCATTAACAGGGGCATTGAGTTTAAGAGCTGTGAGGTTTTGCAGCATCTCTATAAAATCCTGGTTAGACCACACTTGGCTATTGTTCCCAGTCCTGGTCACCTCATTATAGGAAGGATGTAGATGCTTTAGAGAGGGTGCAGAGAAGATTTACCAGGATGCTGCCTGGATTGGAGGGCTTGTCTTATGAAGAGAGTTTGAGTGAACTAGGGCATTTTCACACTGGAGAGAAGAAGGAAGAGAGGTGACTTGATAGAGGTGTACGAGGTAATGAGAGGCATAGATAGAGTACTTAGCCAGTGACCTTTCCCCAGGGCAGAGATGGCTGTCACAACATGTCATAATTTTAAGGTGATTGGAGGGAGGTATAGAGGGGATGTCAGAGGAAGGTTCTTTACACAGAGAGTGGTGAGCATGTGGAATGCACTGCCAGTAATGGTAGTAGAGTCAGAGATATTAGGGACATTTAAGCAACTGCTGGACAAGCACATGGTCAGCAGTAGATTGAGGGGTGTGTAGGTTAGGTTGATCTTAGATTAAGATAAATGCTTGGCGCAACATCATGGGCTGAAGGGCTGTACTGTTCTGTGTTCTACGTTCTATGTTCTATGTTCTGACACCATGCCAGCCCGGTCGAAGGTTACCACCTGGACAGTGCAGTCTCAGCTGTCTGGAGAAATGCCCAGCACTGTCGGAAAAAATGTTTAGTGACCTTTACCACTAAGTGCTGCTGCAACTCATGGTGTAGCATGGATGTGCAAAAGTGAACTGTAAGTGGTCAGAGTTGTGTTCAGAGGCTGGCACTTTTTGGATGCCAATGTTCATGGAGTGTGAGGTGTTTGTGGGTGGTGCCATGGAATGTGAACTGAGATATTATTGCCCAGTATCCAACATAACAGTCACTCCCAACAAGCAGCAAGCTGAATCTTCCAGGGACTCACTTTGGCTTCCATGTTGAATTTTCACTTGTTTGGTACATTTGGTAAAGTAGGAAACTGAATATTATTGAGGGTGTGGAGGAACTGGTGTTGGACTGGGGTGGACAAAGTCAAAAATGACACAACACCGGGATATAGTTCAACAGGTTTATTTGAAAACACAAGCTTTCAGAGTCGCATTCCTGCCTAAGGGAGGTTGGGCTACCAACAAGGCATTGAACAAGCCATCATCCTCCTTAATCAGCGCTGCCTCGCAAGAAACTCACCGCACCACTTACCAAAAGCAAAAAAAAAAGGTGTAAGGGGCTCCCAATGATGAAATGGACCTTGTCACACTTCTTATCGGATTCTGCTATACATCAGGTATCATGGTGTCTCAGTGGTTGACACTGCTGCCCCACAGCACCAGGAACCCAGGTTTGATACCAGCCTCTGGTGACAGTTTGTATGGAGATTATCCATTCTCTTCATGTCTGTGTGGGTTTCCTGAGAGCGCTCTGGTTTCCACCCACTGTCCAAGATGTGTAGGTTAGGTGGATTGGCCATGGGAAATTGCCCATAGTTTTCAGAGACATGCTGTTTTGGTGGATTGGCCATGGTAAAAGAATATTGCCCCTTGGTCTCCAGTGGTGTGCAGGTAAGAGTCATAGAGTCATAGAGATGTACAGCACGGAAACAGACCCTTCAGTCCAACCCGTCCACGCTGACCAGATATCCCAACCCAATCTAGTCCCACCTGCCAGCACCCGGTCCATATCCCTCCAAACCCTTCCTATTCATATACCCATCCAAATGCCTCTTAAATGTTGCAATTGTACCAGCCTCCACAATATCCTCTGGCAGCTCACTCCATAATCATATGAAAAAGTTGTCCCTTAGGTCTCTTTTATATCTTTCCCCTCTCACCCTAAACCTATGCCCCCTAGTTCTGGACTCCACGACCCCAGGGAAAAGACTTTGTCTATTTACCCTATCCATGCCCCTCATAATTTTGTAAACCTCTATAAGGTCACCCCTCAGCCTTCGACGCTCCAGGGAATACAGCCCAGCCTGTTCAACATCTCCCTGTAGCTCAAATCCTCCAACCCTGGCAACATCCTTGTAAATCTTTTCTGACCCTTTCAAGTTTCACATCTTTCTAATAGGAAGGAGACCAGAATTTCATACAATATTCCAACAGTGGCCTAACCAACAACATGACCTCCCAACTCCTGTACTCAATACGCTAACCGATAAAGGAAAGCATACCAAATGCCTTCTTCACTATCCTATCTACCTGCGACTCCACTTTCAAGGAGCTATGAACCTGCACTCCAAGGTCTCTTTGTTCAGCAACACTCCCTAGGACCTTACCATTAAGTGTATAAGTCCTGCTAAGATTTGCTTTCCCAAAAATGCAGCACCTCACATTTATCTGAATTAAACTCCATCTGCCACGTCTCAGCCCATTGGCCCATCTGGTCAAGATCCTGTTGTATTCTGAGGTAACCCTCTTCGCTGTCCACTACACTTCCAGTTTTGGTGTCATCTGCAAACTTACTAACTATACCTCTTATGCTTGCATCCAAATCATTTATGTAAATGACAAAAAGTAGTGGACCCAGCACCGATCCTTGTGGCACTCCACTGGTCACAGGCCTCCAATCTGAAAAATAACCCCCCACCACCACCCTCTGTCTTCTACCTTTGAGCCAGTTCTGTATCGAAATGGCTAGTTCTCCCTGTATTCCATGAGATCTAACCTTGCTAATCAGTCTCCCATGGGGAACCTTGTTGAACGCTTTACTGAAGTCCATATAGATCACATCTACTGCTCTTCCCTCATCAATCTTCTTTGTTACTTCTTCAAAAAACTCAATCAAGTTTGTGAGGCATGATTTCCCATGCACAAAGCTATGTTGACTATCCCTAATCAGTCCTTGCCTTTCCAAATACATGTACATCCTGTCCCTCAGGATTTCCTCCAACAACTTGCCCACCACTGAGGTCAGATTCACCGGTCTATAGTCCCCTGGCTTGTCTTTACCTCCCTTCTTAAACAGTCTCACCATGTTTGCCAACCTCCAGTCTTCCGGCACCTCACCTGTGACTATCGATGATACAAATCTCTCAGCAAGAGGCCCAGCAATCACTTCTCTAGCTTCCCACAGAGTTCTCGAGTACACCTGATCAGGTCTTTGGATTTCTCCACTTTTAACCGTTTCAAGACATCCAGCACTTCCTCCTCTGTGTAATCTGGCCATTTTGCGAGATGTCACCATCTATTTCCCTACAGTCTATATCTTCCATATCCTTTTCCGCAGTAAATACTGATGCAAAACCTTCATTTAGTATCTCCCCCATTTTCTGTGGCTCCACACAAAGGCCGTCTTGCTGATCTTTGAGGGGAGAAAGTGAGGACTGCAGATGCTGGAGATCAGAGCTGAAAATGTGTTGCTGGAAAAGTGCAGCAGGTCAGGCAGCATCCAAGGAACAGGAGAATCGACGTTTCGGGCATAAGCCCTTCTTCAGGAATTCCTGAAGAAGGGCTTATGCCCGAAACGTTGATTCTCCTGTTCCTTGGATGCTGCCTAACCTGCTGATCTTTGAGGGGCTCTATTCTCTCCCTAGTTACCCTTTCGTCCTTAATATATTTGTAAAAACTCTTTGGATTCTCCTTAATTCTATTTGCCAAAGCTATCTCATGTCCCCGTTTTGCCCTCCTGATTTCCCTCTTAAGTATACTCCTACTTTCTTTATACTCTTCTAAGGATTCACTCGATCTATTCTGTCTGTACCTGACATATGCTTCCTTCTTTTTCTTAACCAAACCCTCAATTTCTTTAGTCATCCAGCATTCCCTATACCTATCAGCCTTCCCTTTCACCCTGACAGGAATATACTTTCTCTGGATTCTTGTTATCTCATTTCTGAAGTCTTCCCATTTTCCAACCGTCCCTTTACCTGCAAACATCTGCCTCCAATCAGCTTTTGAAAGTTCTTAGAGGTAAAAACAATGACTGCAGATGCTGGAAACCAGATTCTAGATTAGTGGTGCTGGAAGAGCACAACAGTTCAGGTAGCATCCAAGGAGCAGCGAAATCGACATTTTGGGAAGGGCTTTTGCCTGAAACTTCGATTTCGCTGCTCCTTGGATGCTGCCTGAACTGCTGTACTCTTCCAGCACCACTAATCCAGAATTTTGAAAGTTCTTGTCTAATACCGTCAAAATTGGCCTTTCTCCAATTTAGAACTTCAACTTTTAGCTCTGGTCTGTCCTGTTCCATGCAGAGGTGGGTCTGGGTGGGATGCACTTCAGAGGAATGGTGCAGACCTGATGGGCCAACTGGCCTCTTTCTGCACTGTCGGACTTATATCTCATCGTAGCCCATGTCATTCACACCTCAATAATACTCCACCTCGTATTCTTCCGGTAAAATAGGAAAGGCATTTAATTTTGGACAAGCTGGCAGGTTTTGTTTTGAAAGCAAGTGTAAAACTATTCTCATATACTAGGTTGATCAGTACACTGGGCATAATGGGTCAGAAGAATTGGCAGGCATCAAAATCTTGTCTTTTCAGAAAGATCTGAAGCAAAAGCAGGCAGCATGTTTAAGGAAGGTGAAACATGCCAAATATAAATACTGCGTATCTGGTTAACAGCCCAAGATACCATGCCACCATGTTAGCTGTAAACCTGTTTCCCATTTACCCACAGTTACTGTCAACCTCAGTGAATGATAACACTCAGGGGTTCATAGGCTCAAGTCACATTTTTAGATTTTAAAGAATATTATGTTGTCAAAGATATGATGATCCCATCATCGGTTGTGCACTACATTAAAAGATGGAAATGTGTTGCTGGAGAAGCGCAGCAGGTCAGGCAGCATCTAGGGAACAGGAGAATCGACGTTTCGGGCATTAGCCCTTCTTCAGGAATGAGGAAAGTTTGTCCAGCAGGCTAAGATAAAAGATAGGGAGGAGGGACTTGGGGGAGGGGCGTCGGAAATGTGATAGGTGGAAAAAGGTCAAGGTGAGGGTGATAGGACAGATTGGGGTGGGGGCGGAGAGGTCGGGAAGAAGATTGCAGGTTAGGGAGGCGGTGCTGAATTTGATGGATTTGACTGAGACAGGCTGGGGGGAGGGGAAATGAGGAAACTGGTGAAATCCGAGTTCATCCCTTGTGGTTGGAGGGTTCCTAGCCGGAAGATGAGACCTTCTTCCTCCAACCGTCGTTTTGCTGTGGTCTGACGATGGAGGAGTCCAAAGACCTGCATATCCTTGGTGGAGTGGGAGGGGGAATTGAAATGTTGAGCTACAGGGTGGTTGGGTTGGTTGGTCCGGGTGTCCCAGAGGTGTTCTCTGAAACGCTCCGCAAGTAGGCGCCTGTCTCCCCAATATAGAGGAGGCCACATCGGGTACAGAGGATGCAATCGATGATATGTGTGGAGGTACAGGTGAATCTGTGGCGGATATGGAAGTTTCCTTTGGGGCCTTGGAGGGAGGTGAGGGGGGAGGTGTGGGCGCAAGTCTTGCACCTCCTGCGGTTGCAGGGGAAGGTGCCGGGAGTGGAGGTTGGGTTGGTGGGGGGTGTGGATCTGACGAGGGAGTCACGGAGGGAGTGGTCTTTATGGAATGCTGATAGGGGAGGGGAGGGAAATATATCCTTGGTGGTGGGGTCCGTTTGGAGGTGGCGGAAATAACGGCGGATGATGCGCTGTACATGGAGGTTAGTGGGGTGGTAGGTGAGGACCAGTGGGGTTCTGTCCTGGTGGCGGTTGGAGGGGTGGGGTTCAAGGGCGGAGGATCGGGAAGTGGAAGAGGTGCGGTGGAGGGCATCGTCGATCACGTCGGGGGGGAAATTGCGGTCCTTGAAGAAGGAGGCCATCTGGGATGTGCGTTTTTGGAACTGGTCCTCCTGGGAGCAGATGCGGCGGAGTCGAAGGAATTGGGAGAATGGGATGGCGTTTTTGCAGGGGGCAGGATGGGAGGAGGTGTAGTCCAGGTAGCTGTGGGAGTCGGTCTACTACAAACCGACCGACTCCCACAGCTACCTGGACTACACCTCCTCCCATCCTGCCCCCTGCAAAAACGCCATCCCATTCTCCCAATTCCTTCGACTCCGCCGCATCTGCTCCCAGGAGGACCAGTTCCAAAAACGCACATCCCAGATGGCCTCCTTCTTCAAGGACCGCAATTTCCCCCCCGACGTGATCGACGATGCCCTCCACCGCATCTCTTCCACTTCCTGATCCTCCGCCCTTGAACCCCGCCCCTTCAACCGCCACCAGGACAGAACCCCACTGGTCCTCACCTACCACCCCACTAACCTCCATGTACAGCGCATCATTCGCCGTCATTTCCGCCACCTCCAAACGGACCCCACCACCAAGGATATATTTCCCTCCCCTCCCCTATCAGCATTCCGTAAAGACCACTCCCTCTGTGACTCCCTCGTCAGATCCACACCCCCCACCAACCCAACCTCCACTCCCGGCACCTTCCCCTGCAACCGCAGGAGGTGCAAGACTTGCGCCCACACCTCCCCTCTCACCTCCCTCCAAGGCCCCAAAGGAAACTTCCATATCCGCCACAGATTCACCTGTACCTCCACACATATCATCTATTGCATCCTCTGTACCCGATGTGGCCTCCTCTATATTGGGGAGACAGGCCGCCTACTTGCGGAGCGTTTCAGAGAACACCTCTGGGACACCCGGACCAACCAACCCAACCACCCTGTAGCTCAACATTTCAATTCCCCCTCACACTCCACCAAGGATATGCAGGTCTTTGGACTCCTCCATCGTCAGACCACAGCGAAACGACGGTTGGAGGAAGAAGGCCTCATCTTCCGGCTAGGAACCCTCCAACCACAAGGGATGAACTCGGATTTCACCAGTTTCCTCATTTCCCCTCCCCCCAGCCTGTCTCAGTCAAATCCATCAAATTCAGCACCGCCTCCCTAACCTGCAATCTTCTTCCCGACCTCTCCGCCCCCACCCCAATCTGTCCTATCACCCTCACCTTGACCTTTTTCCACCTATCACATTTCCGACGCCCCTCCCCCAAGTCCCTCCTCCCTATCTTTTATCTTAGCCTGCTGGACAAACTTTCCTCATTCCTGAAGAAGGGCTAATGCCCGAAACGTCGATTCTCCTGTTCCCTAGATGCTGCCTGACCTGCTGCGCTTCTCCAGCAACACATTTCCATCTCTGATCTCCAGCATCTGCAGACCTCATTTTCTCACTACATTAAAAGGCAGAACCTCCAAAGTAACAACTTCTAGATATTTAATTGAGCCAAAAAGCAAAGGGTCAAGTGACGGAAGGTCCGATAAATTAAAGAAAGCAGAGAGGGAAAAAAGTTATGTGCCCATAACAGAAATGAAATCACAGCCTGCAGGAAGGGATAGTGCGTCAAGATTTAAAAGGTCTGCCAGCGGTTAAAGATTGAAAAAACTAGTTTGAAAAAAGGTAAAAATAAAGGCTCTTATCTGAATACATTGCTCTGACCATTCCCTGAGTAAAGTCTTCCACTGAATTTTACTCTCAATTGGGATAGCCCAATTGCCGAGCCCCAGAATGAGAAGCGATGAATTGGTTCCTTCTCATGTTCACCTGTTCCCCTGTCCTGGCCTAGGTTGATCACAACAAGGTCAGTTGAAAAGGATCCCTTGTGGACTCAGACCAAGGGAATTTATGTTTCAAATGGAGTCAATCTAAACCAGCTTTCTTAAGTTAATGAATGAGTATGTTTATTAATTGCTAAACCTAAGAAGAAATAATAATGCACCCAGATTTTTTGTTAAAGATGAGAGATGAGTCCTAAAATGATAAATAAATTTTTGATGAGACATATAGTTTATTCTCTGAGTTCTATGAAGAGTAGATTGAAATAACTCCATAGAGGCCAGTATGCCATCACCAACTCACCCTTTATTTACACTTGCACAGTACATGGCACTGACCCAGCTAGCTCAGATCTGGCTCCTAGAGTAAGCAGAAGCCCTGCTTATTTTTGTTAAGGAAATAAAGCAGCTTTATGGATTGGTCTCTGAATTCTTTGTGTAAAACAGAGAGTTTAACATTGCAGCTCTGCACTGGAGGTTACCATTTGCACTGATCTTGGAAATTGAAAAGTCAATCTGAAGCTTCTTAATTCTGCAGAGTGTGCTGGGATTCTGTTGTTCTTATATTGGCTTCTACCTTCAAGTGAGAATCACTTTCTGACAGTCACCATTTCAGCATTTTTCAGAAGCCCTGCTTATATCTGTCAGCCGGGACTCCCTAATTGGACCAGATTAACAGCCCCAGTTGGGGAACTCATGTTGTATGAGTCCACCTGGCTGACCTCGTTCCAATCACTGTGTAGATATTGGGGTGTTGTAGTCTTTACTTTAAGTGTTACTAATAGTGCTGGCATTTGGAGGCAAGCCATTTGAGATGCTTTGTCTTTTCAAGTCAATTGTGGTTTCACTTACTTCCTGGTTTTGCAGCTTTGCTTTTTCAGATGAAGAGTCATATCAGACCCAAGGTCTTAACTCTGTTTCTCTCTCCACTGAATCTGCCTGATTTGCTGTGTTTCTCCAGGACTTCCTGTTTTTTAAATTCAGATTTTCAGCCTCTGCAGTGTGTTGCTTTTAATTAAAACAAAAAAAATCAATCAGAAAACTGAATTTATCTTTAATAATTCAGCAGCTCAGAAACACACTAAGTCTTGTCAGCTTCTATTGATAGAGTCATAGAGTGTTCTCCAGCACAGAGACAGGTCCTTCGTCTGTGCTGACCAAAGTGCCCATCCATGCTAACCCAATTTCCTTGCACTTGGCCCATATCCTTCTAACCCTTTCCTATTCATGTATTTGTCCAAATGCCTTTTAAATGTTGTTAATGTACTCGCCTCAAACACTTCTGCTGGCAGCTCGTTACATATGCGTACCATCCTCTGTGTAAAAAAGTTGACCCTCAGGTTCCCTTTTATTCTTTCCCCTCTATCCTTAAACAGATGCCCTCCACTCCACAATTCCCCAACTCTGAGGAAAAGACTGAGTGTATTCACCCTATCCATGCCTCTCATGATTTTATACACCCCCTCAGTCTCCTAAGCTCTGAAGAAAAATGTCCTAGCCTGTCCAATTTTGCCCTATAATTCAGATCATGGCGCCCTGGCAACATTCCTGGAAATTTCTTCTTCCCTCTTTCTAGTTTAATAGCATCCTTCCTAAAACAGCAGTTTACAGCTAAAACAAAAGTCAGCAATTTAAAGAAAAATAACAGCAATGATAAGTGTATCAAGCAAGCATTAAAACAGCTAGAAAGAGTGAAAATTAACGTAAAAGCAGAAAAAGACCATGGTCTTTGCACTGATGTAAGAAGAAAAGTTTGTATCATAAAGTTGGGAGACAGTGGTTGTTATTGGAGACTTGATTCAAACTAAGTCCCTTAGGGGAGAGTTATTTTTACACTTAAGGAGAAGTTAAAAGAAGGTCTAACCCTAAACAAATGAACACTGTTCTGGATGTAGGTTTGCTCACTGAGCGGGAAGGTTCGTTTTCAGACATTTCGCCACCATACTAGGTCACATCACCAGTGAGCCTCCGGATGAAGCACTGGCGGCATGGCCCACTTTCTATTTATATGTTTAGGTTTCCTTGGGTTGGTATGTCATTTCCTGTGGTGACACCATTTTCTGTGGTGATGTCATTTCCTGATCTTTTTCTCGGGGGTGGTAAATGGGATCCAAGTCAATGTGTTTGGTGATAGAGTTCCGGTTGGAATGCCATGCTTCTAGGAATTCTTGTGCATGTCTCTGTTTGGCTTATCCTAGGATGGATGTGTAGTCCCAGTCAAAGTGGTGTCCTTCCTCATGTAAGGGAACTAGCTGCCAGAGTAAAGAACGTCTACAGAACTGAGTCTATCCAAACTAGACGTAAATATGCTGTTCTGAATACACACAAAAGTCACAATTAGCAAACCCCCTTTGAAACAGATTACAAAAGAGGGTCAGATGTTTACAGGTCCAAGTTAGAAGGGCAGAAGAGAGAGGTTCCACATAGCTCACTGTTGAACTCCCAGCCAGTTCTGGACTGACCTGAACTGCTCAGCTCAGTTAGAGAGCTGACCACTCCCCTTTCATTCTAAAGGTCAATTCTAAAACAAGACCACTTTGGCTTGAAGTCTAATCTGTTTACATATAAACAAAAAGACCTCTCAAAATCCTTTTCATCTCTGTACTAAACCAGACTAATTGGACCCCAGCCTGGTCTATTGCCCCTCTGAAAAATAGTCAAGGACATAGTCTCCTTGAGCCAAGGAACAACTTTGAAAAAAAAGGATGAGCTTTGTGACAACTGTTATAATTATTTCGATAAATTGGAAAAGCTTACAAACTAAATCCATATGAGAAAGGATAGTATTTAAGCAAAATTTAAGGCAGAAGTGTAAGCTGACCAAGCATGAAAAAATTTAAGGTAGATGAAGAATTTACTAAAAGCAATGCTTTGAAGAGAAAAACACATGTTTATTGTTCAAGTGAAAAAAATTCTTGAAGAAGTGTTATTAGTGCAATGTCACTTATTTTGATGGATAATGATCCAAAAAGCTCAGAGAAGAAGTAGAAAAAGCATGAATCGTTCATAAGGTAATTAGGATACGTTAAAAAGGGAAAATCAGTGAGAAATTAAATTTTCTTCCATCTTGAAACAACATACGAAATTCAGTTTTACTTCATTCAAAAGCTTTTTGATAATATTTTAATAGTTGTGGACCGATTTTCAGCAAAAATGAAAGAAAAATTCTCAAACATTTAGAAATTTGCAACTTTGCAAAATAGTAATTAAAGAACATTTCTGAAAAGGAAAACAAAATGTTAGAAATTAAAATTCTTTTTCACAGACAACAAAGCTCTTACTGATAAATATGATTTGGAGGTGCCAGTGTTGGACTGGGGTGGACAAAGTTAAAAATCACACAACACCAGGTTCTAGTCCAACAGGTTTAATTGGAAACACTAGCTTTTGGAGGGCTACTCTTTCATTAGGTGGTTGTGGAGTAAAAGATTGCAAAGACACAGAATTTATTGCAAAAGTTTATAGTATGATGTAACTGAAATTATATATTGAAAAAGACCTGGATTGTTTATTAAGTCTCGCATCTTTTCAAATGCGCATGTTGGTTTCAATTCTTTCATATGTAAATTCCAAAACTTTCTTAATGTTACATTCTCAAGTGAACTTTAACAATCGATGCCATGTTGGCTCAGATAATGCATTGAGGGTGTGAGATGCACTGTGTGAGGCTGTCTGTGCCCCAATGTTCAGACTGATTCTAATCTGGAAAAGGCATTTACAAAATCTTAAATGGATTCATGCAGTTTTTGAGCAAAATAAAATGTAATTCTGCAAGTACAAATTCACTGCACAAACTTGTGTGTTTGTGTGCGTGTGAGTTTGCGGGGGGTATGAGTGTCTGCGAGAGAGTGTGTGTATGCGTATGTGTGAGTGTGAGTGTAAACAGGATAAGTCTGTGAGACGGTGCATGTGTGAGTGTGGGAGTGTACATGTGAGCGAATTTTGAGAAGCGCTGTAGCTCAGGTTGAGGCTCTGGATGTAGGTTTGCTCGCTGAGCTGGATGTTTCGATTTCAGACGTTCGTCACCATCATCATCAGTGAGCCTCTGGATGAAGCACTGGTGGTATGGCCCACTTTTTATTTATGTGTTTAGGTTTCCTTGGTTCTGTAACATCATTTCTGGTGGTGATGTCATTTCCTGTGGTGATGTCATTTCCTGTTCTTTTTCTCAGGGGTGGTAAATGGGATCCAAGTCAATGTGTTTGTTGATAGAGTTCCAGTTGAAATGTCATGCTTCTAGGAATTTTCGTGTGTGTCTCTTGTCCCAGAGTGGATGCGTTGTCCCAGTCAAAGTGGCATCCTTCCTCATCTGAATGTAAAGATGCTATTGAGAGTTGGTCATGTCTTTTTGTAGCTAGTTGATGTTCATGTATCCTGGCGGCAAGTTTTATGGTAGCCCACAAACTCACCAACACACAAAAACAGCAGCAAAGGACTTGAAGGACCCTATACAGATAACAAACAAAACTAATGTCATTTACAAAATACCTTGCAAGAACCGTAACAAACACTACATTGGACAAGCACAATAAACTAAAAACATAAATAAAAATCAGGCCATACCACCAGTGCTTCATCCAGAGGCTCACTGATGATGTTACCCAGTATGGAGAAGAAATGTCTGGAAATGAACCTTCCAGCTCACTGAGCAAACCTACATCCAGGACGCAACCTGAGCTACAAATCTTCTTCAAACTCGCAAACAACTACACAATGATATCAATGAGTTTCATCCCACTATCAAACTCACCATGGACAACTCTCTAGTATCTGTCTCATTCTTGGACAGATGCATATCCATCAAGGATGGACACCTCAGCACCTCACTCTACCACAAACTCACAGATAACCTCACAATGCTACACTTCACCAGCTTCCACCTGAAACATATTAAAACAGCCATGCCCTACAGACAAGCCCAAAACATACACAGGGTCTGTTCAAATGAGGAAGAACATGGCGGGCATTTGGAAGTACTCAAGGATGCCCTCATAACAATGGGGTAAAATGCTCAACTCATCAACCGCCAGTTCCAATGTGCCACAGCGAGAAACTGTAATGACCTCCTCAGGAGACAGAAATGAGCTGCATCTGACAGGGTACCCTTCGTTGTCCAGTACTTCCCAGGAGCCGAAATCTACGTCATGGTCTTCGCAGCCTGCAACACACTATCAATGAGGATGAGCACCTCGCCAAGACCTTCCCCACGCCTCCACTGCTCGTCTTTAAGCAACCACCAAACATCAAACAAAGCATTGTTAGTAGCAAACTGCTCGGCTCTCAAGACAACACCATACAACCCTGCCACAGTAGATGCTGCAAGACACGGATACCACCATTACACATGGGGACACCTCCCACTACGTACATGGCACGTACTCATGTGACTCGGCCAATGTTGTCTATTTCATACACTGCAGGCAAGGATGCCCTGAGGCATGTTTCATTGGTGAGACCAACAGAGACTACTGCAATGGATGAATGGACAATGCACAAAATTCAACAGACAGGAATGTTCCCTCCCAGTTGGAGAACACTTCAGCAGTCCAAGACATTCGACCTCGCACTTTCGGTGACCATCCTCCAAGCCAGACTTTGGGACAGGCAACAATGTAAAATGGCCGAGCAGAGGCTGATAGTTAAGTTCGGTACCCATGGGAATGGCCTCAACCGGGACCTTGGGTTCATGTCACACTGCAGGTGACCCCACTGTACTACACACAACACACACACGCACATGCACACATACACACACACAGGCATATACACATTCACAGACACACGCACGTACAGATGCCACACACTCCTACAGACTCATACACTCACAGAGACCCTCTCTCACACACAAGCTCTCTCTCATACACTCACATGAACACTCCCACACTCACACATGCACCCTCTCACAGACTTATACCCCTTTACATTCACACTCACACACATACACATACACACACTCTCTCACAGACACTCATACCCTCCCCGCACACATCCACACACAACATACACACAAGTTTGTGCGGTGAATTTGTACTTGCAGAATTATATTTTAATTTGCTCAAAAATTGCATGAATCCATGTCAGATTCTGTAAATGCCTTTTTTAGATTAGAATCAGTCTGACCATTGGGGCGCAGACAGCCTCACACAGTGTACCTCACACCCTCAATGCATTATCTGGGCCAACATGGCACCGATTGTTAAAGTTCACTTGAGAATGTAACATTAAGAAAGTTTTGGAATTTACATATGAAAGAACTGAAACCAACATATCCATTTGAAACGATGTGAGACTTAACAAGCAATCTAGGTCTTTTTCAATATATAATTTCAGTTACATCACACTGTAAGCTTTTTTCTATAAATTCTGCATCCTATGATCCTATACTCCACAACCACCTGATGAAGGAGCAGCGCTCCAAAAGCTACTGCTTCCAAATAAACCTATTGGACTAGAACCTGGTGTTGTCTGATTTTTAACTGAATGATAAAGCTTTTTAAGAAATAGAGAGTCTTTTCTATTCATGCATTAGACGCAGGCGTGGCTGGTTAGGTCAACATATATTGCCCATCCCGAGTTGCCCAGAGGGGGCAACCACATGGCTGTGGGTCTGGAGTCACATATGGGCCCGACCAGGTAAGGATGGCAGCTTCTTCCCCTAAAGGTCATTCATGAACCAAGTGGGATTTTCTCTGACAATCCACAACGGTTTCACGGTCATCATGAAACGCTTAATTCCTGATTTTTTTTTGCCTGAATTTAAAGTTCATCATTTGCCATGATGGGATTCAAGAGCAGAGTCCTCAGAATATTAACTAAACTTCTGGATTAATAAACCTAGCAATGATACTACAATGGCAACACCTCCCTGGTCAGTCCCCAACCTTCCCCATGTCCTGTCTCTCAATCAGGCACTAAATAGAATATACAGTATCCTTTATTGTCACTTGTACTCCAGTACAGAAGAATAGGAATGCAGTGAAAACTTTTAATGGCACCATCTTAGGTACAAGTAACTCAGTACAAATCTGATAGAATAAAAAAAGGTGTTGTTATACTTGAGGATTAAAAGGAAAGCAGCAGTAATTACATAGTGTCTGAGACTGTAGAGAGGAGAACAAAAAGAAAGGTAAAGGAAAAGGAATGGGCAAGCTGATGAGCTCCGATCAGAGCGTATTACCCTGCCGCCATCTTGACCAAGGGAGTCTTTAATTGCGGGAGCCCCTACAATCTCCTCAATAGGTGAAGAGCTGGCTGCTCCCTTTCATGTACCTGGCACACCACATGGAACCATATGGCACCACATGCCTTTGTACACCTTGATTAATCACAACAGCAATGGTGTGAAGGGGCCATGGAGTTAGCAGGTTTGCCCTGGCCCTCCCTTCGTTCAGATGGCTGCAGGGTTCAGATACGACCATCCCACACCCATCTCACCTTCCAAGGTGGCCACAGTGAGAGCAGAAAAGCCACTCCGTTAATTCTCTTTCTCTCTTCACAGATGCTGACTGACTCGTTGAACTTCTTTTGCATTTTATTTCAGATTGGAAGGGGATCCAAGCTCAATGAGGAACAAGTTTTTGTTTTACATGTTTTGAACACCCTTGTATACAGTCAGAAAAGATTTTCATCACATTCAGTGTCAATGAGATGCTGTTAAAATCGCTGGTTTTCACTCCTACTCGTTGCCATCACCGATGACTTCCATTCCACATCAACTGAGTGACTTCTTGACAACCAAGGGTATATGTAGCTTCTGACTTTATATTGTAAGAGAAACAGCATGGGGTTTAAAACAGCTTTTTCAGTAAGGACCTGTTTATACTGGCACCTCATTCACTGCACAGCAGGATGCTTATTCCTTTCAATCTCTATTCCCCACTGTGTAGCTTCTAATTACAGCCTTTACCTTGTAGCTCCATTTAAATAACATCCATTCAAGAAGGAATGCTACCTTTACTGAAGAATTCAAAGTCCAAGGTGCTATATATATTGTGCAGATGCTCAGTGTGAAACTCAGATGAGGCCAAAGGCTAATAACTATCTCTTTAATTCTCAGATTTTTAAATTTCTACAAGACTACAGGATGCAAAGCTACATGTCTTTGGTAAGAAAATGCCCATTACCAGAATAATTACCCAACACAGGACCATCGTGTGCATGTTCAGCTTTAACACTCTCTAAAGAGACTCATGTAGCGGAAGCTAATTCCAAAAATTCAATCATTAACCTGAATTCCAAAATATGTGTTCCTATGATACATTGGGCTCTGGGATCATAAAACTACCCCTGATGTAGAATCATAGGCTTAGGATTTTACTGGTCTTCAGGAGAGGTTAGGGGGTGGAGGGCTATCATTCTCACATATTCCTACCCCTTTACCCTCATTTTAATAGCAGCCAGAAGGGCAGAGGTAAGCAGACGTTAACTGAAAGGTTGATTTGAAGGTCAATGTCCCAAGGTGATGGCATTACGCCATTCACAAAGCAACTCCCAATCTCAAAGGAACATCAGAACAGGAGTAGGCCATTCAGCCCTTTGAGTCTGTTCCACCTTTCAACAAGATCATGGTTGGCCTAACTCCATATACGTGCCTTTGGCTCATATCCCTTAATGCCTTTGCTTAAACTTTATTACTTCAGATTTAAAATTAACAACAGATCCAGCATCCATTGCCATTTGTGGAAGAGTTCCTTTCTATGTCGAAGCCCTTCCTAACATCTCTCCTGAATGGTCTGGCCCTAATTCTCAGACTATGCCCCCTATCTCTAGCATCCCCAACCAGTGGGAATCAGATCACCCCTTAACTTTCTAAATTCTAGAGTAAATTGGCTTGAATTGTATAATCTCTCCTCATGACTTCTGGGCAGTAAGAGGCTAGGAATACTGTAGCAGGTAACCCACCTCCTGACTCCTCAAAGCCTGTCCACCATCGAAAATGCACAAGTCAGGAGGGTGATGGAATACTCCCCACTTGCCTGGATGGGGGCAGCTCCAACAACACTCAAGAAGCTTGATAACATTCAGGACAAAGCAGCCGCTTGATTGGCACCACATCCACAAGCATCCACTCCCTCCATCACTGATGCTCTGTAGCAGCAATGTGTACTATCCACAAGATGCATTGCAGAAATTCACCAAAGCTCCTTAGAGAGCCCCTTCCAAACCTACAACCACTTTCACCTAGAAAGACAAGGGCAGCAGATACTTGGGGACACCACCCCCTGCAAGTTAGCTTTCGTGCCACTCACCATCCTGACTTGGAAATATATCATTATTCCTTCACTGTCGCTGGATCAGAATTCTGGAATTCCCTCCTGAAGGGCATTGTGGGCCAACCCACAACAGGTGGTCTGCAGCAGTTCTAGAAGGCAGCTCACTCCTACCTTCTCAAGGGCAACTAGGGACAGGCAATAATTATTGGCCAGCTAGTGACTCCTACACTCCACAAATGAATACATTTTTAAAAAATGATCATAAGACCATAAATCATAGGAGCAGAAATTAGGCCATTCAGCCCATCGAGTCTGCTCCACCATTCAATCATGGCTGATAGGTTTCTCAACCCCATTCTTCTGTTTTCTCCCCATAACTCTTGATCTCCTTGATACTCAAGAGCCTATCTATCTCAGTCTTAAATATACTCAATGACCTGGCCTCTACAACCTTCTGTGGGAATGAATTCCAAAGATTCACCACTCTCTGACTGAAGAAGTTTCTCCTTAGCTCTGTTCTAAAAGGTCTTCCCTTTACTGTGAGGTTATTCCCTGTGATCCAAGTCTCTCCCACCAATGGAAACATCTTCCCAACATACACTCTGCCCAGGCCATTCAATATTCTGTAAGTTTCAATTAGAGCCCCCCTCATCACGCTGAACTCCATCGAGTATAAACCCAGAGTCCGCAAACATTCAAAAGTCCAGGTATCATTCATGTAAATTTACATTGTACTTTGTTCAGGGACAATCGCTCCTTCCTAAAGTGTGGTACCCAGGTCTGCTTACAGTACTCCAAGTGAGGTCTAACCAGGGTTTTTTATAACTGCAATGTAACTTGTGCATCCTGTACAGGGAGGCCACTATCTGCCTGAAGACAGCCTCTTCTCTCAGTGGATTTCTGGAGGAGGTCTCCACTCTTCGAGGCTCCAGGAGGTGGCGCTATGCCGGTGGCAGTGACACAGCCTCTGGAGAAGTTCCACCCCTGATTTCCGAAGCCAGCTGCCTGCCTGGATCTGAGGAAGGAGCAGATTTTTCATTTCCTCTGTGAGAGTGTCTCAAAATGGGGCCATCCTCCCACTCTCTTTGCAGCCCTAGCTTGCATGGTGAACGGGAGAGCGCAGTCTTAAATTTGCAAATGAGTTTATCGAAATAAATTCCAAGCTTCCACTTCGTACAAAATTTGTCAGCTGTCTCCCCAAAGCCTCTCTACCATCTAAAAGCTCCAGTTAAAGAGCGCGATTGCACAGTTGCCCAAGTGAGTGCAGCTCCAATGATGCTCAAGAACCTTGACTGCATTCAGGAGAAAGCTGCTTGTTTGGCTGGTACCTCATCCACCACATTCAACCTTTATTCCCCTTCACCACCAATGCACAGTGGCTGCAGTGTCTACCAGCTACAAGCTACAGTGTTCATGTCTCCAGGGAACCTTGGATGTGATGGTACTCCCAAGTATCTTACTGCCTTTGTCCATCAAGAAGTAGAAGTCACAACTCTAGAAAGTACAATGCAAGAAGCTTTGAAGCATTGCAGCACTGCATTTTGTGATGGTACATACTCTGCTGCCATCATGTATCAAATATGGAGCATTTGAATAAAAAGGCGATGGATTTGGAGCTTTTTGATCCTGCATGGTTTTGAGCTTTCTAAAGTAATTGGAGCAAAACTCATCCAGGCCAGTGGACAGTATTTAGATTCGGGTGGTGCTGGAAAAGCACAGCAGGTCAGGCAGCATCCGAGGAGCAGAAAAATTGATGTTTTGGGCAAAAGCCCTTCATCAGGAATAGAGCTCTACTCCTGATGAAGGGCTTTTGCCCGAAACTTCGATTTTCCTGCTCCTCGGATGCTGCCTGACCTGCTGTGCTTTTCCAGCGCCACTCTGATCTAAACTCTGGTTTCCACCATCTGCAGTCATCACTTTTGCCAAGTGGACAGTATTCCATAACAATCCTGCCTTGCGCCTTGTAATGATGGACAGGCTTTTGGGAAGCTAGAGGGTGACCTACTTGCCTCAGAAGTCCTAGCCTCTGTACCAACTCGTGTAGCCGTAATATTTATATGGCTAGTCCAGCTCAGTATCAGGTCACTAGTAACCCCAGCCTCAGGATTTTGGGAGTGGGAGAATTTATTGTCAATATCATTGAGTGTCATAGAGTAATAATTAGATTGTCTTCTGTTTGAGGTGTTTTTCTTTTGTCTGGCATTTGTGTGTTAACCATGTTCCTTGCTAAATCCAGCCTGAGTCTACATCTTGTTTAGGTTTTGCTGCATTTGGGCATGATTTACATGCTCCTGTGAAATCCTGGAACAAAACAAATGAAATTACTCAAAGCAATCAGGAATCTTCTATTGGGAATCATTGGCAACATTAAAATAATGGAGTATTAGGAATATTTCCAGTAGGTTCAGAACGTTTGCAGTAACATTTTCTTTCATGATAATGCTGCTACCTTGCTAATTTAGTAATCAAAGGGTGATTGGAAGATCTTTATATTGAAGAATTGTTATTTTTCTCTTTATTCTTTTTGAGATTCACTCTTTACAGCTAATAAGGAATGGCTGTGAATGTTGTAAATTTGAAATACAAGTAAAAGATGTTGCAAAAACAGAAATTGCTGGAAAAGCTCAGCAGGTCTGTCAGCATCTGAGGAGAGAGATCAGAGTTAACGTTTCGTGTTGAGTGACTCTTTGTCAGAACAGTTCTGAAGAAGGGTCACTTGACCTGAAACATTAACCCTGATTTCACTCCACAGATGCTAACTGACTTGCTGAGCTTTTCCAGCAGTCCCTGGTTTCGTTTCTGATTTACAGAATCCGCAGTTCTTTCGATTAGATTAGATTCCCTCCAGTGTGGAAACAGGCCATTCGGCCCAACAAGTCCACACGGACCCTCCGAATAGTAACCCACCCAGACTCATTTCCCTCTGACTAACACACCTAATCTATGGGCAATTTAGCATGGCCAATTCACCTGACCTGCACATCCTTGGACTGTGGGATGAAACCCACGCAGACACAAAGAGAATGTGCAAACTCCAAACAGACAGTCGCCCAAGGCTGGAATCGAACCTGGGTCCCTGGTGCAGTGAGGCAGCAGTGCTAACCACTGAGCATCATGCTGCCTCAATTGTTAAAAGATGTTGCAAGTGGTTTTCACCAATTGTAGGGAATCTGTTGAGACTCTTTATGCAAACCGAGCTTTGAAATGTAAACCAACTTCACTATCCCAGATATGGCTGACCTGCTGTATATATCCAGCACTTGTTTTTTTATTATTTCTTTTGTAGTTACTTTTTTGTGAGATTATCCTCTCTGATTTTAGATGTTAATATTGATATAAATTGGGTTTCCATCAGTTTTGAAAGTACTCAACCAGATCTGTTTGTTAGGCAAAAGTGAGGACTGCAGATGCTGGAAATCAGAGTCTAGGTTAGAGTGGTGCTGGAAAGCACAGCCGGTCAGGCAGCATCCGACGAGCAGGAAAATTGACATTTCGGGCAAAAGCCCTTCATCAGGAATGAAGGCAGGGACCTCCCAGGATGGAAAGATAAATGGGAGTGGGTGGGGTGGGACTGGGGAGACGGTAGCTAAGAGTACAATAGGTGGATGGGGGGGGGAGGAAGGTGATAGGTCAGAGAGGAGGGTGGGGCGGATAAGTGGGAAGGAAGATTGGCAGGTGGGAGGGCCTGAAATCATGAGGATGGTGCTGAACTGGAAGGTTGGAACTGGGATAAAGTGGGGGGAGGGGAAATGAGGAAATGGTAAAGTCCACATTGATGCCCTGGGGTTGAAGTGTTCCGAGTTGGAAAATGAGGCGTTCTTCCTCCAGGCGTCGGGTGGTGAGGGAATGGCGGTGGAGGAGGCCCAGGACCTGGATGTCCTCGGCAGAGTGGGAGGGGGAGTTGAAATGTTGGGCTGCGGGGGAGGTGGGGTTGATTGGTGTGGGTGTCCTGGAGATGTTCCTTAAAGGGCTCTGCGAGATCTGTTTATTATTTACCTCAGGGCTAGAGGAAAATAAGTCTTTATCTCACATATTTATTTTTCTCTCTCATATATGTATTTGCTGTGCAAATTGTTCCTGGTCATGCATATTGCTAAGGGTATGTTCTTTTCTCAATGGTGAAGTAACTAACTCAACATAGAATAAAATGGCACCAATGATTTAGAGATTCTTATTATCCTTGATTATGGATTAATTACAGATATGATAATTATAAGAAAAACCTGTATTGGCAGGGGAAAGAAATCTAGGAATTGAAGACTTGTAATGCACACACCAAGGAAACCTTGTAAAAGGTGTGTCTAAAATAAGAACTGTGACTTAGTCTTTATTGACCTTCCTTCATCAACAGATAACTATCAAGCCTTAAGACACAATTTCATATTTTATCTGAGAAATGTCTTGCACCCTATTCCTCCAATGAGAACGATTGGCTTAGAAGGTGGATTGTGCTGCAGACTTTTTTTAGGAGTGCGTAAGGATCGAAAATTGTAACTGATACGGATTTGACATTTCATATTCAATTGAACCGCTATTTAAATCTTTTACACAGTAAATGACAGAACCCTTAGAAGCACTGTTATATAGAGAGATCCTGGGGTGTAAGCCTATAGCTCCCTGAAAATGGCAACACCAGTGGATAAGGTGGTAGAGAAGGCATATCGTATGCTTGTCTTCATTAGTTGGACAAAATTAGAAATCACGCAATACCAGGTTATAATCCAACATGTTTAATTGGAGGTACTAGCTTTCAGAGCACTGCTCCTTTGTCAGGTTGTTGTTTGACAGACTAACTACCTGATGAAGAAGCAGCGCTCTGAAAGCTAGTGCTTCCAAATAAACCTGTTGGACTATAACCTGGAGTTGTGTGATTTTTAACTCTGTCCACCCCAGTCCAGCACCGGCATCTCCTCATCATGGCTTCAATGGTTGGGGCATTGAGTTTCAAAATTGGCAAGTCATGTTGGAGCTGTATAAAACTTTCGTTTGGCGATATTTGGAATATTGTGTACAGTGATCACCACACTGTGGGAAGGATGTGGAGGCTTTGGAGAGGGTGCAAAAGAAATTCACCAGGATGTGGCCTGTATTACCTTTGAGGAGAAGTGGGACAAATTTGGATTGTTTTCACTAGCATGCCAGAGACTGAGGAACTACCTGATACAAGTATATAAAATGATGAGCAGCTTGGGTAGGGCAGCTGTGGTGGGTTGAAGAGCCTGTTCCTGTGCTGTACTATTCTATGCTCTATGTCTGGGGTATTCACTTGAAATTTGTGCCAGATTCATTCCATATGTAAATCGTTGCCTACCTGTGTATTCATTGTTGTCCATGCCTGACCACCACACGTTCTGCATCTATTACAGACAGTTTCTTCTGATGTTCAGCATTCCTTTCAATTATGGTTTTTGAACAAACCACTGAAGGCTGCCAAACAATAAGTGCATTTCATATATTTTACTTAAGGTATTATGGAGCCTGGAGTATCAGGATTTGCCTTTCCACCTCCTTATTAAAACCATCACTTGCAGCCAATACTTTTAACAGCTTATCCCATCCAAACTGGGGAGGTGATGGCCCAGTGGAATTATTGCTATACTGTTACTGCAGTCCCAGGAAATGTTCTGGGGACTTGGCTTCAAATCTTTCCTTGGCAGATGGTGGAATTGGAATTCAATAGAAATGAATCCAGAATTAAGAATCTACTGTTGACCATGAATCCATTGTCAATTGTCAGAAAACATCCAACTGGTTCACTCATATCCTTCAGAGAAGGAACCTGGTCTGGCCTACACGTGACTACAGACCCACAGACTCTTTGACAGTCTTCTGGGTAATTAGGGATGGGCAATAAATGTTGGTCCAGCCAGCAAAACCTACTTCCCATGAATGATTGAAAAACAAATACTCCCCAAGGTCATTGAGCTAGACAGGGGCATCAAGGTACAACCTACTGGGCTGGAATCTATGGGTTGCAGATTTACTTCACCAATCCACAATCTTGAAGATTGTGTAAAAGAGTCAAAATCAGACAATCAACTGGCACTCCTCATTATTGTGGACACAATTTGTGACCAGAGACAAAGACTACCTCCAATCTTTCCCTGTTCTTTTCTTCATAATTACCGTTGTCATTTCCATTCATTCTGTACTGTCATATCTATAAATGTGAAGTGTGCACCACAAGATGGGCAGCATAGGGGCTCAGTGGTTAACACTGGTGCCTTCCAGTGACAGGGATCCTGGGTTTGATTCTATCCTCAGGCAATTGTCTGTGTGGAGTTTGCACATTCTTCTCCCTGTGTCTGCGTGAGTTCCCTTCAGGTGCTCCAGTCTCTTCCCACAGTCCAAACTTTTGCAGGCTAGGTGGATTAACCATGGAAAACCAGGTTTACTTGAATAGGGTGGGTGGGAATGCTCTTCAGAGGGTCGGTGTGGACTCGATAGGCTGAATGGCCAGCTTCCATACTGTAGGGGTTCTATTCTATTCTAAGTATTTGAATGCTAAACTGTCTAGACATAATTCATATAATTGATGTCCGTAAGACCATCAGAAATAGAAACAGGAGTAGGCCATTCAGCCCTTCAAAGCTGTTCTACCATTCAACAGGATCATGGTTGATCTGACATTCCTCACATCCACTTTCCTAACCTTTCCCCATAACCCTTGATTTCCCCACTCATCAAGAATCTATCTGTCTCAGCCTCAAATATACAGAAGGACTTTGCACCCACAGCTCTCTGCGGCAAGGAGTTCCAACAACTTGCAGTCCTCTGAGACTAAGAAATCTCTCCTCATCTCACTCTTAAACTTGCACTTCTTTATTCTGAGACTATGCCCTCTGGTCCTAGACCGTCCCATGTGGGGAAACATCCTCTCAGCATTTACCCTGTCAAGCTCCTGAAGGACCCTAGCTGTCTCAGTGAGACCAATTCTCCTGTTCTTGAACTTCAGTGAGTGGAGTCCCAACCTGTTTATCCTTTGCTCCAAATACAATTCCCCCATATCAGGGAACATCCTAGTGAACCTTCTCTGAATTGCCTCTAACATGTTTCCTTAAATAAGGGGATTAAAACTGCTCACAGTCCTCTAGATGTGATCTACTCAGCTTCTTGTACAGTTGTAGTATGACTTCCCTACTCTTACACTCCAACCCCCTTGCAATAAGGGCCAACATTCCATTAGCCTGCCTGATTACCTGCTGCTCCTGCGTACTAGCTTCCTTTGCATTGTGCACAAGTGCCCTCAAGGGAGCTGAGAGATAAATGGGAAAGAGGTGGGGCTGGGCAGAAGGTAGCCAGGAATGCAATAGGTAGATGAAGATGGGGGTGGCTCAGTTGGCTGGATGATTGGTTTGTGAAGTAGTGTGATGCTTACAGTGTGAGTTTGAATCCCAACACTGGCTGAAGTTACCATTGAAGACTATCCTTCTTAACTCCTCTCCTCACCTGATGTATGGTGGCCCACAGGTTAAATCACCATCGTTCATACAGTTATAGAAATGTCCAGCTCAGAAACAAGCCCCCAACTCATCCATGCCAACCAGAAATCCAAATCTAATCTAGTCCCATTTGCCAGCACTTGGCGCATATACCTCTAAATCCTTCCTATTCAAAAACCCATCCAGATGCCTTTTAAATGTTGCAATTGTACCAGCTAATACAACTTCCTCTGGCAGCTCATTCCATACATGCACCACCCTCTTCGTGAAAAAGTTACCCTTAAATCCCTTTTAAATCTGTCCTTTCTCACCCTAAACTTATGTCCTCTAGTTCTGGACTCCTGCAACCCAGGGAAAAGACCTTGTCTATTTACCCTATTCAATGTCCCTTATGATTTTATAAACCTCTATAAAGTCACCCCTCAGCCTCCAATGCTCCAGGGAAAAAAGTCCCAGCCTATTCAGCCTCTCCCAAGAGCTCGTATCCTCCAACCCTGGCAGCATCGTTGTCAATCTTTTCTGATCCCTTTCCAGTTTCACAACATCTTTCCGATAGGAAAGAGACCAGAATTGCACACAATATTTCAACAGTGGCCTAACCAATGTCCTGTACAGCTGCAACATGACCTCCCAACTCCTATATTCAATACTCTGACCAATAAAGGAAAGCATACCAAATGTTTTCTTCACTATCCTATCAACCTGCGACTCCACTTTCAAGGAACTATAAACCTGCACTCCAAGGTCTCTTTGTTCAGCAACACTCCCTAGGACCTTACCATTAAGTGTCTCAGTCCTGCTAAGATTTGCTTTTCCAAAATGCAGCACCTCACATTTATCTGAATTAAATTCCATCTGCCACTTCTCAGCCCTTTGGCCCATCTGGTCAAGATCTCACTGTAATCTGCGTGAACCTTCTTCACTGTACGCCGTACCTCCAATTTTGGTGTCATCTGAAAACCCATTAGCTATAACTCCTATGGTCACATCCAAATCATTTATATAAATGATGAAAAATAGTGGATCTAGCGCCAATCCTTGTGACACACCACTGGTCTCAGGACTCCAGTCTGAAAAACTACCCTCCACCTCCACCCTCTGTCTTCTACCTTTGAGCCAGTTTGTGTCCAAATGGCTAGTTCTCCCTGTATTCCGAGATCTAACCTTGCTAATCAGTCTCCCATGGGGAACCCTGTCCATCGCCTTACTGAAGTCCATACAGATCACGTCTAATGCTCTGCCTTCATCAATCCTTTTTCTTACTTCTTCAAAAAACTCAATCAAGCTTTTGAGACATGTTTCCCAATGCAGAAAGCCATGCTCACTATCCATAATCTGTCCTTGCCTTTCCAAGTACATGTAAGCCCTGTCCCTCTGGATTCCCTTCAATAACTTGCCCACCACCGACGTCAGACTCACTAGTCTATAGTTCCCTGGCTTGTCCTTACCACCTTTCTTAGATAGTGGTACCACGTTAGTTATCTTTCTCCAATGAGAGAGTGGCTCTTTGGTCTGATAAGACTATATCCACTGACAACACCTAAGTCCCTGTGTGTTGCAGTTTATCTCCATCCTAAATAATATTGTTCTTTTGTTCTACCTTTCAAAATAAACTACTTTGCAATTTCCCACATCATACTCTAACCTTCTGTCAACTCACTTACAAAATGCTATAATGAAAAACAGTCATCCCTCTCACAAAGTGCCTTTCTATCTATTTTTGCGTTTTCTTCTATTTTGGCCACAGCACAATAGTGCATTTGCTTCCTTCCTCCATTTCATTAATAGTCATTGTAAACAGTTACGGTCCTTGTGAAACCCCACTGGGTCACCGGTCACCAACCTGTAAAAGAATGCCTTATCCCTACTCACTTTCCCAGTCAATGTTAATAGGAGGGATCAGTGGCTGAATATTAAATCACTGACAGGATCCCATTCTAATCTGCTTCACTGCAACATGATATATAACGCATTCACATTTGTAGAATTAGATATATACTTTCACTCTGATTATTGTAAACATTGGATTGAACTTCAGTCTCAAGTAGTTATACACAAAAATCACTACTCATTGTTTGTAATAAACTGCTATTGCATTTGATAATTAATGGACTGGAACTTGCTAATACCAAGTTTTCACTCTTCCTCATTTTTCTTTGACTGTATTTCATTGTAGCAAATCTACTGATTTATGTCTTTCCTAAGCTCTGCTTAAGACAAAGTAATTCATTCTGTAAAAGAACTCATCCTGTTAGCCAACATCTTCATTAACCCTGCTGACAGTGTGATCATTTTACAACACAAATTGCACAGGGATAAATCATTTATCTTTAGAATTTCACTTAATAAGCCTTATTCTGAGAATGTCAAAATGCTATGTTCAATTACTTTCAAGATTGCACAATGTCCTCCACTCTCCACGTTGCAAAGGACAAAGTATAACATAGTGTTCTCTTTCAGAAAAAGGAAAGCAATTCTTCTAGATCATAGCATAGCTAGACACCTTCCTTTTAATATTTAGTAGCATTTATGTAATGCATTTATGAAAGATTTAAGGGCCTTTTTTTCTGTTTATTAGTGAAGCTGATGTTTTAGTAGGTGAACTAAAGTCACATATGTGTAGAGTCATGCTGAATTTCAAAGGCTTTACATTTTCATAATTGCCAGTTGGACAAAAAATAAGTTACATAAGATAAAACAAAGAACTGTGGTTGTTGGCTAGAGAAACTCAGCATCTGTGGAGAGAAAGCCAAGTTATCATTTCAAGTCCAGTTTTCAACAAATGTCATTGGTCTCAAAATGTTAACTCGGCTTTCTCTCCATAGATGCTGCCAGATCTGCTGAGTTTCTCCAGCAATTTCTGTTTTTGTTGCAGGTTACACAAGCTTCAGTTTAAATGAACTCTGTGGATGGACTCATAAACAAGTCTTATATTTATAACCAACTTGTTCAGATGTGCTATGCTGTCCCCTGCAACCCATATCATCTGGTTCAGAGAGAGAAGACTGCTGCTCTGTCACAAGAGCTCTCGGTGATGCATCTATACATTGCTTTTCATGAGCAAGACATCTCTAAGTGCCTTACAACCAATGAAGCACATTTTTTTACAAGTGTAGTATCCAGTGTAATGCAGGAAAGAGAAACATACACACATGCATAAAACATTGAATCTCCTATCACATTGCCCACACACCAAATGTCAAAGTAAGATGTCTATACTATTGTCGATATATCTCCAAGGTAGAATAAAATAACATTGCAAATGCGTGGAAATAGAACATATTTTATTGTCAATATTCAGTGATCGTTTCAATTATCACTGTTTTCTCATCATTGCTTCTTGATTGGTTTGTGGCTTGGTAAATTTCTGAATAAAACTTTTTAACAGTGCATTGGACATGTTTTGCAGAGTTGCAAATATGAATTACTTTGGAATGGTATCACAGTATTCAACATTGACCTGTTTTGAAGAATGAGAATATGCATTTAGTGCTTAGTATCTGGAATGTGTGAGGTTATTCAGGTAAAGACCTATTTTTTACATGTGCTATTGACAATATTAACTTTCCACCTGGGGTTTCAGACACCTGTGGATGATAAAAAGAGAAAATATTAACTGTTGAGAAATCATGAGATTCTAGCCAAGTATGAGGATGTTGGTTTTTCAGGAAACAATCTTATAAAATCATTTATTTGAATTTTTCTCAATATTTGTTTGAAAAGTACAATCAAACACATGGGGAAGTATCTTAACGATAATTACATAGAGGCATACAGTCATAGAGTCAAAGAACTGTACAGCATGGAAACAGACCCTTCGGTTCAACCCGTCAATGCCAACCAGACATCCCAACCCAATCTAGTCCCACCTTTCAACACCCGGCCCATATCCCTCCAAACCTTTCCTATTCATATACCCATCCAAATCCCTTTTAAATGTTGCAATTGTACTAGCTTCCACCACTTCCTCTGGCAGCTCATTCCATACACATACCACCCTCTGCCCCTTAGATCCCTTTTGTATCTTTCCCCTCTCATCCCAAGCCTATGGACTCCCCCATCCCAGGGAAAAGACTTTGTCTATTTATCCTATCCATGCCTCTCATGATTTTATAAATCTCTTTGAGGTTACCCCTCAGCCTTCAACTCTCCAGGGAAAACAGCCCTAGCCTATTCAACATCTCCCTATAGCTCCAATCCTCCAAACCTGGCAACATCCTTGTAAATCTTTTCTGAACCATTCAGGTTTCACAACATTCTTCTAATAGGAAGGAGAACAGAATTGCATGCAATATTCCAAAAGTAGCCAAACCAATGTTCTGTACAGACATAACATGACCTCCTAACTCCTGTACTCAATCATCTGACAAACAAAGGAAAGCATACCAAATACCTTGTTCACTGTCCTATCTACCTGTGACTCCACTTTCAAGGAGCTATAAACCTGCACTCCAAGGTCTTTTTGTTCAGCAACACTCCCTAGGTTCCTCATGGGAGACCGATTAGCAAGGCTAGAACTCATTAAATACAGGGAGAACTAGCCATTTTGATACAGAACTGGCTCAAACGTAGAAGACAGAGTGTGGTGGTGGAGGGTTGTTTTTCAGACTGGAGGCCTGTGACCATTGGAGTACCACAAGTGATTGGTATTGGGTCCACTACTTTTCATCCTTTATATAAATGATTTGGATGTGAGCAATGACACCAAAATTGGAGGTGTAGTGGACAGCGAAGAAGATTATCTCAGATTACAATGGGATCTTGATTAGATGGGCCAATGGGTTGAGAAGTGGCAGATGGAGTTTAATTCAGATAAATGTGAGATGCTGCATTTTGGGAAAATAAATCTTAGCAGGACTTACACACTTAATGGTAAGGTCCTAGGGAGTGTTGCTGAACAAAGAGACCTTAGAGTACAGGTTCATAGTTCCTTGAAAGTGGAGATGCAAGTAGATAGGATAGTGAAGAAGGCGTTTGGTATGCTTTCTTTTATTGGTCAGAGTATTGAGTACAGGAGTTGGGAGGTCATGTTGCAGCTGTACAGGACATTGGTTAGGCCACTTTTGGAATATTGTGTGCAATTCTGGTCTCCTTCCTATCGGAAAGATGTTGTGAAACTTGAAAGAGTTCAGAAAAGATTTACAAGGATGTTGCCCCGGTTGGAGGATTTGAGCTCTTGGGAGAGGTTAAATTAGCTGGGGCTGTATTCCCTGGAGTGTTGGATGCTGAAGGATGACTTTATAGAGGTTTACAAAATCATGAAGGGCATGGATAAGATAAATAAACAAAGTCTTTTCCCTGGGTTGGGGGAGTCTAGAACTAGAGGGCATAGGTTTAGGGTGAGAAGGAAAAGATATAAAAGAGATCTACGGACAACTTTTTCATGCAGAGACTGATAGGTGTACGGAATGAGCTGCCAGAGGAAATGATGGAAGCTGATACAAGTGCAACATTTAAAAGACATCTGGATGGGTATATGAATAGGAAGGGTTTAGAGGAATATGAGCCGGGTGCTGGCAAATGAGACTAGATTGGGTTGGAATATCTGGTCGGCATGGACGAGTTGGACTGAAAGGTTTATTTCTGTGCTGTATATCTCTACGACATTATGACTCTATGACTAGCTAATAGATGACAGAGAGTTGAGACAAAGTGGTCATTTTCAGGATGCAACTTATATCTAGTATAGTGCCATGGGAACCAGTAGTGGGACAACAGTTATTTACAATATATATTAATGATTTACATAAGGGAAGTGAATACAGTTTTTCCACCCTTGCAGATGGTGCAAAAATAGATGGTAAGGCAATTAGTGAAGGGGATAAATGAATGTATCGATGGATATAAACAGCTTAGTTGAATGGGAGAAAATTTGACTGATGGAATGCAATGTGGGAAAAGGTAAGGTTTGGCAGAAAAAATGAAAACCTGAATATTAGTTACATAGAGAAATCCTGCAGAAAGGATCAATATAGAGGGATTTGAGGTTCCTCATGCATGAATCACAAAAGGCTAGTATTCACGTTCAGTGAGTGATAGGGAAAGCAAATGAACTTTTAACCTTTAGTTCAAAGGGAATGGAGAATAGGGCAGTGTTGCTAAATATGTACAAGTTACTAGATAGTGCACAGCTGGAATAGTGTGAAGAGTTTTGATCCTCTTATCTAAGAAAAGATGTACTAGCATCGGAGAGTTCAAATAATCTTTACTACATTGATTCCAGGTAGGAAGGATTTTCTTGTGAGGAGAAGTTGAGTTGGTGGGACTTGAACCCATTGAAGTTTTGGGAAATTAGCTCATTGAAACAGGCAAAATTCTGTGGGGACTTATCAGGTAGATGTAAAGATGCAGTTTCCCTTTGTAGGGGAGAGTCTAGAACCAGAGGGTGCAATCCCAGAATAAGGGTTCACACACTGAAGACAGAGATGTGGACAATAGTTTGCGCTGAGGATAGTGAATCTCCAGAATTTTTTTTCAGAATGTGTTGCAGAAGCTGGGTTATCAATACAGTCAAGGCGGAGACAGACAAAATTACAGAGTCAAAGAGATGAACAGCATGGAAACAGACCCTTCCTCCAATTCGTCCATACTGACCAGATATCCTCAACTGATCTAGTTCCATTTGCCAGCATTTGACCTCTCAACCCTTCCTATTCATTTCCTCATCCAAATGCCTGTTGCAATTTTACCCAGCTCCACTACTTCCTCTAGCAGCTCATTTCATATGCACACCACCCTCTGTGTGAAAAGTTGCCTCTCAAGTCTCTTTTAAATTTTTCCCTTCTCACCTTAAACCTATGTCCTCTAGCTTTGGACCCCCTTACCCTGGGAAAATGATGCTGGCTATTCAACCTTCCCAGGCCCCTAATTTCTAATCATTAAAGGAACCAAGGGTCGGAGAAAATACAGAAAAGCAAAGTTGAGGATTATCAGATCAACCATGCTGTCTTTGAATGTTGGAGCAGGCTCGATGGGCTGAATGGCCTATTTCTGCTCCAAGATCTTGTGATCTGATGGTTTTATCATCCAGGAGTCTGAACAGGAAGGGCTGAGGAGAGATTTGGGTGAGAATTAAAGGCCCGTCTTGATGATGGGAAAATCCTGCTCCACCTTTTATGCTTTTGACAAGAGGTGGAGTGTGTTTCTTGCTAATCAGTGGGGAGTTGCCAATGAAGGGGGATTATTGCCCATTAAAAACTGTCTTAATAGCACAGTTCACCTTATTAATCTTCAGCTTTCTCTCTTACCCATACACACAAACGTGACATCAAGCATACCCAAAGTGAAAATTAGAACCTTTATTGGGTGAATTTAGCTTGCTCTGAATGATCTTCATACTGTGTATGACCAAACTTTAACTCAGGCACAATTCATGGTCGTCAACAGAATGCAACCCTCATCCACAGGCATTGACATCCTTTCTCTATCGAACCCATCCAGTCATTATGGCCACCTCCCTGATATACCAACAGGCTGCTTAGGATGGACAAACTTGCACTGCAGAACACATCATCAACTAGCAAAGAAAGGCTGCTACAAGGACACTGTGAAGACCAACTGGAAATCAGATCATGCTTTAATTAAACTTGATCTCGTGACTTCTCATTTGATCTGTTAGCAGTCACTTGATCACTTTGTGCCTACTTGCATCCTCACGGCATCCGTGCATGGTTTACTTTGTATTGCCATAGGTACTTGTCTATTTCTGTCAAACTGAGGTGCTCTTTAGCACAGGCACAGAGACAGACGTGCTAGTCATGCTGCTCAGCAGGGATTTGTTGGGGGGTGAGAAGAGGAAAAGTCTTGGTGCACAGCGTACTGAGAGGTAAATCTGACATGTACAGCAATTACCAGCTGCCTGTGCAGCAAACACGCTGTACAATCCTTCAACCGAATGCTCACGTTGGAAACTGATGAGGGATAGTCTTCAGTTCAGCCAAGAGAGGGATTCTGTCCATCCGGGGGTCCTACTAACATTAGTTAAGCGCACAATCTATACAGAGTCCAGGGGCTTGACTGTAGTGATTTGTCCTTTGGTAAGCTCATGGTCGGGAGATATCGTAGTGCTACGAAGATGTGGGTGTACTGTACCTTTAAGAGAGTTAAAAGTAACAGAAGTACCTGACAGAAATAAATGTTCTGAAAAAAATATAATGTAACATTTGATCGAACAACTCGATTCACTGGTTGCCTGGAAATGACAAAAAAGATTGGAATTAGGCCAATCAAATTGCCTATTTAAATTATACCACAATATATACCAAACTCCAATCCAGTTTGAATTTAGTATATTGACATTCTTAAATGTCAATGACACAATCTAATGCTTTGGTGGTATAGGACTGGGGAAAATTGGACAGTCAAGAGGAGAACTGCCAAGCTACCAGCATGTAAAGACTGTCTGAAAAATAGCTCTCTTAAAGGTATCTTTAGTCGATTAATAAGCTATAAAGCATAATCCCCAAGAAGAAGGGAAGAAGACAGGAATACAGCAAAAACTTAAAAGGTGCCTAATTTTGAGATAAGTGGTTTTGTTTTGTAAATCTTGATTGGGAGTTTTATTGGATGAGTTTGGTGGAAGGGAAAGGTAAAAGCTTGGTGAATGGAAGGAGTTCTAAGTAGTTGTTAGTTAATTCTTCCCAGTTATACTTTAAGAAATAAAGTTATTAAATTTTTTACTTTAAATATTTCTTGGCCTCTCAAATTTTCACAGATTATTGCACAGGATAGATCTTTTCTGTATTGCTGTTTTAAATTAAGCAGCGGGGTTTACCCTGTGTTGTAATAATTTGGGGGCTCGGGTGCATGATTTGAGCTGTTTTAGACAGATTTGAATAGATTTGTGGGTATGAAAAATTCCCAGCAGGTTTAAACACTTGCAGGTTAATGTCCTCGATCTTTAAATAAAACGCAGATGAGGCAATTTGTTTACTTTCAGTGACTTGTGATTGAGTAAATTAAAAGTGAGAGAAATGGCTCTTAAAATTGTTAAAGAGGTTCTGGGATTTGAGGGTGATTCTAATATTTGTCAAGAAAGTTTAGAAGGAAAGAAAAAGGCCATACTTTTAGAATTAGAAAATAAGTTAGATTTGGGTTTAACCAAGGACAGAAGTGAAGCTGAAATTGTAAGGGAATTATTCAAATACTTAGGTGTGTCAGAGAAACAGACAAGTGTACTAGCGGTAGAAAACCTAATTTATAGTTGACGAAAATGGAGTTAGATGATAAACAACGGGAGAGAGAAAGAGAGAGAGAAGAGAGAGAAAGAGAAAGAGAGCGGGGGAAAAGAAAGACAGAGAAAGTTCTTAGCTGAGCAAAAAGAGAGAGAGTTTGAGTTTGAGAAGTTGTGACTTAGTCAGCAAAGTCAAGTTCATAGAATGGAGGTAAAAAGAGAAGATAGTGATACATATAAACATGTCAAAACTCTGCCACATTTTGATGAGAAAGATATTGAAGCCTTCTTTATTTCATTTGAAAAATTGGCTAGGCAGATGGTGTGGTCCGAAGATTTATGGGTAATGCTAGTTCAAACTTTACTGGAAGGCAGAGCTAGTGAGGTATTTGCCACAATCTCAGATTAGGTGTCAGGAGATTATGAAGAGGTTAAACAGGCTATTTTAAGTGCTTATAAATTGGTACTAGAAGCATATAGACAGTGGTTCAGAAACACAAAAAAGGAACCAGGTCAGACTTATTTTGGGTTTGAAAGAATTAAACATAATCATTTTGATCGATTTGTGCATACTTTGAAAATAGAAAAGACCTTTGAGGTTCCACGAGTGACTATTCTGCTGGAGGAGTTTAAAACTTCACTTCCAGAGATGGTAAGAAATCATGTAGAGGAACAGAAAGTTCAGGAAGTGAGAAGGGCAGCAGAATTAGCAAATGAGTACATGTTGGTGCACAATATAAGCTTCCGGCCAGAATGTCATCCTGTGAGGGATAGAAGTTGGGAGAAGGGGAGATCCTACAGTACTAAACCAAGAATAGGCAGCACTGGTAAGAATATACCACAGAATAAAAAAGAAGCCCAAGAAGTTGGAAAGGAAGTGAAAGGCCTCAGGTGTTTCCACCGTGATACGTGAAGTCACAGTGCTGGTCATTAAAGAAAGGCGCTGTGGGCAAAGATGTGGTAAAAGAAGCTAAGCCAGTGACATTAGTGATGGCAGTAAAGGAGACCCCAGGAAGAGCCGAGGAGCTGCAGGAGAGTGCACAGCCTCGGCAGGGGCTGGGGATGGAGTTAGTACCTGATCTCTACAAAGGATCTACCTCTGTGGGTAAAGTTTACTCAGAAAGAACAAGGGGAAAAGGACAAGAAGTTATAATTTTGAGAGATACAGGATCTAACCAGTCGCTGTTAGTGAGAGATGAGTAAATATGCACTCTTTCTGATCTGTAACCTGAGAGTGTGGTAATTTGTGGGATAGATGGACAGAAATGTAGCATTCCCTCATGTAAGATCAGGTTGGAGTGCCAATTTAAAACTGGGGAAGTTACAGTGGGAATTATTGACAGAGTAAAACAATGACTGCAGATGCTGGAAACCAGATTCTGGATCAGTGGTGCTGGAAGAGCACAGCAATTCAGGCAGCATCCGACAAGCAGCAAAATCGACGTTTCGGGCAAAAGCCCTTCATTGTCAGTTCCAGGAATTCAGTCTGTGCTTGAGAGTGATTTGGTAGGATCCAAGGTGGGAGTGGCATCCCTTGTTGTGGAGAAGCTCAAGAGAGTCCAAGACAATGAGGAGTTAAAACAGGAATATCCTGGTATTTATGATATAAGATGATATAAGATATATATGTGGATGCATACTCTGAAAAAAAGGCAGAGATTATTCCGGAGAGTTATTAATGGAAGATAGAATCCTAAACTGGAAATGGAGACCACGGCAGGTTAGTGCAGAGGAGAAATGGGCCAAAGTGCACCAGATTATGTTGCCGGTAACAGACAGGAGGTGTCACAGTTAGCATATGAACTACCTGTAGGAGGTCACCTAGAGGTACGAAAGACTCAGGCTAAGGTACAAAAACATTTTTATTGGCCTGGAATGCACAAGGATGTGGTTAACTTTTGCTGTATGCGTCATATATGCCAAACGATAGGTAGGCCACAGGCGGTAATAAAACCAGCCACTTTGTTGCCAATTCCCACTTTTGAAGAACCTTTCACATGTGCTAGAATTGATTGTGTAGGTCCCTTCCCAAGAACTACAAGAGGGAACTAGTACTTTCTGGAGGCAATTCCATTACAGAGTATCAAGGCAAAAAGGGTGGTAGAGGAGTTAGTAGCTTTCTTCACACAGTATGGGCTACCCAGAGAGATTCAGTCGGACCAAGGGTCAAATTTTACTGCTGGGCTGTTTAACGAGGTTATGGATAGCTTAAGTATACAGCACTTTAAATCTAGTGTGTATCATCCTGAATCCCAGGGGGCTTTAGAAAGACCTTGAAGACCATGTTGAAAGCACACTGTCAGGATTACCCGAATGATTGGGATAAAGGTATCCCATTCATATTGTTTGCCATCAGATACGCCCCAAACAAATCTCCTCAGATCACTAGAATTGATTGTGTAGGTCCCTTCCCAAGAACTACAAGAGGGAACTAGTACTTTCTGGAGGCAATTCCATTACAGAGTATCAAGGCAAAAAGAGTGGTAGAGGAGTTAGTAGCTTTCTTCACACAGTATGGGCTACCCAGAGAGATTCAGTCGGACCAAGGGTCACTGAGTTAAGATTCAGTCATGAAGTGAGAGGCCCTTTAAAATTAATTAAAGAAAAATTGACTGGACCAAAGTTGGAGATCTCACAATTAGATTATGTATCGGAGGTGAAGGAGAGACTAAAGCGAGTACGTGAGTTAAACAGCACCTAAAGAGGGCACAGTGTAGAATGAAACAGGAGGCAGATAAAAGCTCTGAGACTCAGACATTTTCCCGAGGGGATGACGTGTTAGTACTGTCAGCAGTGATAGGAGATCCCTTCAAAGCCTGGTTTAGTGGTCTCTATCAAATTGAGAAAAAGTTGTCAGGTGAACTATTTAGTAAAGATGCCAGATAGAAGAAAAAGGTATCAGGTATGCCATGTGAACATGTTGAATCCGTATTATTCTAAAGAGAAAGAACTGGAGAAACAGATGTTAGTTACTGCCCTGCAGAGTGAGGAATCAATTCCAGATGATATGGATTTTGATGTGCCTCAAAATAGATTAAAAAATGAAGATATCCTTGAGATGTGGAATAGGTTAGTAGGCTCTCTGTCTCAGGAGCATAGAACGCAGTTGAAAGATTTATTACTGCAGAATAAGGACATACGTAAGAATCAGATGGGGAGGCTAATGCTATTGTACATGAAGTAGATGTAGGGAATACTGCTCCAATAAAACAACACCCCTATCACCTTAATCCTTTCAAAGCCAGAGAGGTCCAGATGGAGGTGGAGGCCATACTCGATGAGGAGATCATCGAACCAAGCCAGAGCGAGTGGAATTCGCCGATCGTCTTAGTTCCCAAACCAGATGGGACTCAACCATTCTGCGTTGGACTGAAGGGTCTTTTTCTGTGCTGTATGAGTCTGTGACTCTATGGCTGCTTGAAATTGGTATATATAGTCTTGAGGATCCACCCACTGATCGGCCAGGAGCATGGAATGGTGCCTTATAGGAGCCATTGTGGGATGAGGTGGGGAGCCAAAACCAAAAGGTGTGGGGATGTCACGGTGGAGAGGGGAAAGCAGAGGCATTTTCAGAAATAGAACAATGATGGAGCTGGAGGGAAACCCGAGGTGAATGGGGAGTGTGCAGAACGTGGTAGACTGAGGTTGGTGGGAGTGGTAGTAATCATCACTGTGGGCTCTACAGCGACAGTGTAAAGGAGCAGCAAGATGTAATCTTATTGCTTGGAAGCAGGGAGGGCAGCTATGGACAAGGTTCAAAGAGATAAGTCTCCGCACAGGGAATAGATGGACCGTACCTGCCAGAACAAGGAAACAACAGACTTCTACACCTAATATATTTTGCCTTCAACCCTTATGGCCAGAAAGTCAAAACAGTGACTTCCAGAAGGAGAGGCTAATGCCATAATCAGGATCAGCAAGCCAATCACTGCTTGTGGAGCGCAGGAGAAGAACGTGGAGGGAAGTGTTGCTGTCGCACCTCCTAGGGCCATCAGTTATTGTTCAGTTTGTGTGAGCCACCAGCTCAAAAGCTGATCATCTGTCCAACTGGTCTCACTGAGGCCTGAGTACCTAAGCTGGTACACGGCTGCCTCATGAGTTCAGTGAATATATATTCTCAGAATGATTCAGCTTCTCGATGGATTCATCATCCATAATGTTTGCAGACTCCTGCTGCATGTCTGAAGGGCTTGGCAACAGCAAATGTATCAATTAGGTCAAGCTAAGTTAGCATGCTAGATCAGATCATCCGTTACTGATCTGAATTGCAATATTCCAAAAATCACCAGCAACTTTAACTAATATCGCATCCTCGAAAAGACGAATTCAAGAACTATATGTAACCATCTGTCACTCTAACTTTGAAACTTCTAAAACCAGAACAATATAAGCTAGAGATGCTAAGAAACATGGATGTAAGCTTGTTTGCTGAGCTGGAAGACCTCTCGTCACCATACTAGGCAACATCATCAGTAAGCATCTGGTAAAGCGCTGGTGTTAGTGACCCACTTTCTATTTATGTGTTTAGGTTTCCTTGGGTTGATGATGTAATTTGCTGTGGTGATGACATTTTCTGTTCTTTTTCTCACCCTCTGAGAAAAAGAATAGGAAATGACATCACCAGAGGAACTGACATCACTGCAGGAAATGGCATCACCAGCCCAAGGAAACCTAAACACATAAGTAGAAAGCGGGTCATTAACACCAGTGCTTCACTGGAGGCTCACTGATGATGTTACCTAGTATGGTGACAAAATGTCTGAAAATGAACCTTCCAGCTCAGCGAGCAAACCTTCATCCAGAACCTCAACCTAAGCTACAAATCTTCTCAAAACTCACTAATTCTAATAAAAATCTCTAACAAACTTTGCATCAGAAAACCTTGCAAGCTTTTTCCGGTTTCAGTACTTATTTATATTTTGGAATGTTATGCATTATTTACAAAGACAAGCTCAGGGAGAATAAAACCATTGCAAGATTACCATGTGAGCAAAATGACTTTGTTAATATGTTCTGCTGCTGCACAGAATGCTGTTAAGAAATTATCACTCATACATCACCTTAAACTTGGGACAGCTGAAGATTACAGGATTATTGATAATCAAGTGGCTAGGTCTCAATGCACTATTAACCTGCATCTCTTCGTGGTGATGTGGCAATATGCAAACTTTGTGCTTCTCATTGGCACAGCATTGTTGGAAAAGAACCGTGCTGGCATCAAATCAGTGTTGCTGACAGATGTTATGGTATGCTTACCCTGATATATCCAGCACATGTTATTCATGCTAACGCTAACAATTCACTGAGCTGTTGCTCAGTATGGGTTGTGACAGACCTGTGCACACTTGGCATAAATGTTCTTTTGTGCCACATAGCGGTGAATCTACTGGGGCACAACAGAGTTCCAATCTTATTGTTTATTTCTGTTTTTGCTCATCCATTCGGCACTTCTGGTCAAAGATGCTTGTTAGTTAATGATTGGTTAGGGAACAAGTTCTAAGTCCAATTTAATTCCACGTCTAGTCTATATAATTCCCTCTTTAGCTTCAAAAGTGTGGAGTGACAAGACAAAAATGTTTGGATTATTTGTTATATTTTAGAAAATATTTACTGAGAATGTAAAAAAGTAGACAGTCTGTATATTTAAGAGCATTGATAGATAATATTGCAGTGTTCTTTACTTTGTATTAACCTCATGACAATGATTCACACATTACCAGCTAACACAAATACTACACAGGGTCTTACAATGAAGCCCAGTAAATGATATTGTTAAATATTAAACAGCTCTAGCAAGGAATAATTAGAGGATAAATTATTACCCATTGAGGGTGCTTGCTGTTGTCATAACATATCGTTTGAAACATTGAAGAAAACAAAATAAAATTGCAATTCTCAAAAATATGAAGATTAAGTGTTGTGATATCAAATAAGATTTGTGCAATCATTTTTTTTTTATTATTTTTAATCATTATATGACTGCTTAAGTATTGTGATTGGAGAGAATCGTCAAGTGAGCAATTGTCTGAAGATTAGCAGTGAAAGTAACCGTTTTCCAATTGACAGGATCTTTAGCACACATGAAAATGCTACCCATATCGAGAGAAATTATGGAGTATTTCTGACAAGTCTCCTCCTAATTGTCCCAAGACTGGGTCCTTCCCTTAAATGCAACAATTTTTTAACCTTTGCTGGTGGTGGAAGTTTAGAGGGCTCTGAGTGGTGATGATGAAAGTTATGGCAGATTCAGACAAAAAGTCAGGGGGGCCGATCCCAATGTCGGCAGCATCTAGTTTGATTATTTGTGCTTTTCAAAGGATGTTGTGAAACTTGAAAGTGTTCAGAAAATATTTACAAGGATGTTGCCAGGGTTGGAGGTTTTGAGCTGCAGGGACGGGCTGAAAGCACTGGGGCTGTTTTCCCTTGAGCGTCGGAGGCTGAGGGGTGATCTTATAGAGATTTATAAAATCAAGAGGGGCAATGATAGGATAAGTAGACAAGGTCTTTTTCCTTGGGTTGGGGGAGTCCAGAACTAGAAGACATAGGTTTAGGTGAGAAGGGAAAAATTTAAAAGCGACCTAAGCGGCAATGTTTTCACGCAGAGGTGTATGGAATGAGCTGCCAGAGGAAGTGGTGGAGGCTGGTACAATTACAGCATTTAAAAGGCATCTGGATGGGTATATGAATAGGAAGGCCTTAGAGGGATATGGGCCAGGTATTGGCAGGTGGGACCAGATTGGGTTGGGATATCTGGGCGGCATGGACGAGTTGGACCGAAGGGTCTGTTTCCATGCTGTACATCTCTATGACTCGATGACTCTATGGCATTGGAATGTTTCTTTGTAGGCAGCCGCATGTTGCTAGGTGAAGGTGAGGACTGCGGATGCTGGAGATTAGAATCGAGAGTGTGGTCCTGGAAAAGCACAGCAGGTCAGGCAGTATCCAAGGAGCAGGAGATTCGATGTTTTGAGCAAAAGCACTTCATCAGGAATGAGACTGTGAGCTGAGGAGGTAGAGAGATAAATGGGAGAGAGGGTGGAGTGGATCATTATGGAAGATTATTGCTTGTTAAATGCCTCGTGACAGCACAAGTATCCTCATTAATATTCAGCTTTATATCTTACCAAACCTGTGAAACAAGCTGGACATTGTGAAAACCCGACACAGAAATCAGGGTGGGTATCTGGTGAATTCAACTTGCTGCTTACTCCGAATGACTCCAGTGTGATATACCAGGCACCAACATTTGCAAACAGGACATTGACATTCAATATGTGCCCCCATCTGAGAAAACTCAGAGTATATTTCTGATTTGCACAATGCTTTTGACCCTCAATGTTGTACTGGCGACTCTCATTGTAGTGCTGCAGCAAGGACCTGAAGACAAACGTCCATTCACAAAAAAGACCCTGAGTTTTCAATTGCCTGCCACTTCAACACACCAGTCTGCACCCTGGCCCAGCTCAGGAACTGCACCAGGTTGTATCTCTGGGTTCTTTACTCACTGTCATAGCCAGCCAATTACCCCAAGTCTATCTGGATGCTCCTAGCATCCCTGATTTTGCCTTTTTACATTTTGGCCCCATTCAGCCAAAGATATTGGTCTCACGTACATTCGTTTTGCTTTGTTGGTTTGCACAGACAAAATGGAAGGAAGCTTGTCATGGTGTAAAGACCAATTTCTTAAAACAAAAGTGGTGCTATTTTTAGAAACTGGGGACTGAAATGAGAAAGAGCTGTATTAAAAATAAGACAGTTTTTGAAAGGGTGCCTGCGGATTTGAAAGCAGGTAACCTGATATGGAAGTAACTCTACTGTAGAAAGATTGACTTTGAGATTATTATTGTCTCCTCACCACTTTGAAGGCCATATCCAACAAGGAAACACAATATGAAAAGAAAAGGCAAAAGAATTGTGGATGCTTGAAATCAGAAACAAAAACAGAAATTGCTGGAAAAGCTCAGCAGGTCTGGCAGCATCTGTGAAGAGAAATCAGAGTTAAGGATCTGAGGAAGGGTCACTTGACCTGAAATGTTAACTCTGATTTCTCTCCACAGATGCTGCCAGACCTGCTGAGCTTTTCCAGCAATTTCTGTTTTTTTGTTGGAAGTAAACTTAGTTTTGTTGTTTATGTATTGCATGTGTTGCAATGATATGTTGTTTCATTTTCCTTCGAGACAGAGGCATGTAAGGACCATGACTTTGATTTTGTCTTTTTATAAGCAGGTGACTGAAATGACAAATAGCTGATTTAGAAAAATAGTATCTGACAGAGTGGCTGCAATTTTGAAAGCAAGTAATCTGACACCCATTTCAGACATCATCTAACCAACTGAATGAAGAAACAATAATTGCAGAGTAAGTATACTGACACAGCTTTCAAGAAGTTAATTGGTCTATGGACTGATGACCAATTATCAAAGGTGGGCACCTTTTTTTTGCCAAGCAACAACAATGTTATTGGTTCTCAGGTAATTGAGCAGTTTGGAGTTGAGATCTTGTTAAAGACTGAGTGAGAAATATTCATTTCTTCCCCAGCTGAACAGGAGTCTCTCTGTTCTCTGCAGTCAAAACTCACTATAAACTTGAAGAAAATCAGCTTACCTTCCCTGCAAAAGTTGCTGTAAGCTATATTGATACTTAAGAGAGCTTTGATAATGAAACAGGACACCGTGTGCATCTTACCAACCAGTAGAAGTATCTGTTGAAATGAACTGCTGGCCAGTAGAAAAAGCATAAGAATCAACTCACAACAATACTCAAAGATATTGACTGGCTTTTCAGTTTTTCCACTCTGTGCATAATCTATTTTACATTGTCTATTTGTCTGTCTGTGTGGGAGTTTATAAAGGAACCATGGTTTTAATTAGAACTATTATATACTGATAGTTCATGACTATTTATCCTTCCCTGGAGTCTAATTACTTGGCCTCACAGCGCCAGGGACCTGGGTTCGATTCCAGCCTCGGGCGACTGTCTGTGTGGAGTTTGCACATTCTCCCTGTGTCTGTGTGGGTTTCCTCCGGGTGCTCCAGTTTCCTCCCACATCCAAAGATGTGCAGGTCAGGTGAATTGGCCATGCTAAATTTCCCATAGTGTTAGATGGATTAGTCATGGGTAAATGCAGGGGAATGGGTGGGTTGCTCTTCGGAGGGTCGGTGTGGACTTGTTGGGCCAGAGGGCCTGTTTCCATACTGTAGGGAATCTAATCTAACCTAATCTAAAAATATAAAAATCTTGGGTGTGCTTTCTATCAACCAGAGTCATAAAGCCATATAAATTGGAGAACTTTGCACAATAATAGGAATTTTTAACTGAGGCTGAGTGCTGGTCAGTACACCATCTGTTTTGAGCCTTTCTGCCCAATCAGGGACTACTTTCCTCCTGGAATGAGAGAGAAAGGCAGGTATTAAAAGAGCTGAAATTCGGATCAAGCGAGGTGGTGTTCTGAGCAGTGAGTCCTGAGGAATGCTGGGTATCAGGGATAGAGGTGGGTGAGAGTGAGTGAGAGAAAATGTCACAAGAGTGAGAGTGGTACAGCATGAGGATTGGTGGGAGGTGGTTGTAGTGGTAGAGGTAGAGTGAGGCACTTGGAAGTTAATACAATGAAGAGTGTGTAGGTTATTCTGACCTTAGAGTAGGATAAAAGGCCAACACAACATGGAGGGCCGAAGGGCCTGTACTGTATGTATCAAAGTGGAGAAGGTGATTAACTTTTCTCCTACAATGGTATGCAACCCTCTGGAAGGCTGAGACTGCTTAAGGCTGGGTGGCATAGTCTGCTGCTGTGGCTAGACCTCGGGGATGAGGAAGTCCCACCCATGCGCCATACTATCCAGCAAGTCCAGCAGATCCTTATCCACACCAATTTGGTCCCTGCCTGCCTTGTCCAGGGCAAATATGAGGAACCATGAAGGGTGCCTATGGTTTGACAGGGCTTTACCAGTGCACAATGGGCTTTTAAAGATGGCATAGGTACAAGGGATGCTGTTGGATGTCCGGATATCCATCAAGTGTTGAGCTTTTCTCGGACAGCAATGGAGCTGTATTTGAGTGTGTTGGATGGGGTAGAGCTGGTAGTTAATGAGGAGAGTTTGGTAAGTTATTGTGAGAAAACTCAATAGACTTCCGAGTGAAAAAGAAATGAAAGGTTCTATCCAAACTTGTGACTTATCCCAAAGTATAATTTGAAGGGAAAATGTTAAAGCTCCTAAGATCTTGCTGCTGTTTTTCTACTTGTACGTTTTTCCTGAGTGTGTGGTAAAGTTGGAGCTGAATAGCTCTTGTGGAACATGAGCAGAAAGTCAGTGAAGAAGCTATTAGCAACTAAGGGCGGCATGATAACACTGCCAATGACGGATGTTAATTGGCCAGATTGGATCTGCCCTGCATCATCGGCCTAGTAACTATAGGCCGGTGAGTCTCACTTCTGTTGTGGGCAAAATCTTAGAGAGAATTGTAAGGGATAGGATTTATGAACATCTGGATAGGAATAATGTGATCAAGGATAGTCAGCATGGTTTTGTGAAGGGCAGGTCGTGCCTCACAAACCTTATTGAATTCTTTGAGAAGGTGACTAAGGAGGTGGACGAGGGGAAAGCGGTAGATGTGGTGTATATGGATTTTAGTAAGGCGTTTGATAAGGTTCCCCATGGTAAACTACTGCAAAAAATACGGAGGTATGGCATTGAGGGTGAGTTGGAGGTTTGGATTAGGAGTTGGCTGGATGGAAGAAGACAGAGGGTAGTAGTTGATGGCAAAGGTTCATCTTGGAGTGCCGCCACTAGCGGTGTTCCGCAAGGATCTGTTTTGGGAACATTGCTGTTTGTCATTTTTATAAATGACCTGGAGGAGGGGTTAGAAGGTTGGGTGAGCAAGTTTGCGGATGATACGAAAGTCGGAGGAGTTGTAGACAGTGAGGAAGGATATGGCAGGTTACAGCGGGATATAGATAAGCTGCAGAACTGGGCAGAAAGGTGGCAAATGGAGTTCAATGTAGCTAAGTGTGAGGTGATTCACTTTGGTAAGAGTAATAAAAAGATGGGGTACTGGGCTAATGGTCGGATACTTGGTAGTGTGGATGAGCAGAGGGATCTTGGTGTCCATGTACACAGATCTTTGAAAGTTGCCACCCAGGTAAATAGTGCGGTGAAGAAGGCATATGGCGTACTGGCTTTTATTGGTAGAGGAATTGAGTTCCGGAGTACTGAGGTCATGTTGCAGTTGTATAAGACTCTGGTGCAGCCGCATCTGGAGTATTGTGTGCAGTTTTGGTTGCCATATTATAGGAAGGATGTGGAGGCACTGGAACGGGTGCAGAGGAGGTTTACCAGGATGTTGCCTGGTATGGTAGAAAGATCGTATGAGGAAAGGCTGAGGCACTTGGGGTTGTTTTCATTGGAGAAAAGAAGGTTTAGGGGTGACTTGATAGAGGTGTACAAGATGATTAGGGGTTTAGATAGGGTCGACAGTGAGAATCTTTTTCCACGTATGGAGTCAGCTATTACAAGGGGGCATAGCTTTAAATTAAGGGGGGGTAGGTATAGGACAGATGTTAGGGGTAGGTTCTTTACTCAGCGAGTCGTGAGTTCGTGGAATGCCCTGCCAGTAGCAGTGGTGGACTCTCCCTCATTATGGGCATTTAAGCGGGCATTGGATAGGCATATGGAGGATAGTGGGCTAGTGTAGGTTAGGTGGGCTTGGATCGGCGCAACATCAAGGGCCGAAAGGCCTGTACTGCGCTGTATTCTTCTATGTTCTATGTTCTATGCATTTTATGGCAGTTTTCCACATAGTTGGGCATATGCCAGTGTTGTAGCTGTATTGGAACAGATTGTCCCAGAAAACTGATTAGTTCTTTTAAGTAAAATATTCTACACAACCATGTCCCTACAACTGTGGGATATTGCTAAGGCCCTAGCTTTTGCTGTAGCTAGTGATTTTATGTGGTTAAGAACTTGGTTTCTGTGATGGTAGAATCTTCAGGAAGAGAAGGAGACGAAGCATCTATTTGATAGATTTGGCTGAAAGTAGTTATACACACTTGTATTTTTTTACTGAGATGCTGGACTATTCCATCTTTGAGGATGGTGTATTCATGATGCATCCATCTCTTAACAGTTATATAATTGCCCACCACCATTAGTGAGTGTGGTGATGGAAAAACACAGCAGGTCAGGCAGCATCCAAGAATCAACGTATCGGGTATAAACCCTTTATTAAGAATGAGGCTTGTGGGTCAGGGCTGAGAGATAAATGGGAGGGGGGTGGGGTTGGGGGGAGGCAGTTGGGCAAGTGATAGGTGGATAAAGGGGAGGAAGAAGGTGATAGGTCAGAGGGGGTAGTCCGGAGGATGATGCCAAGTTGGAGGCTTTGGACTGGGATAATGTGGGGGGGAGAGGAAATGAGAAATCTGTTGAAATCTACATTTATCCCATGTGGTTGCAGTGTTCCAAGGCGGAATATGAGGCATTCCTCCTTCAGGTATCGGGTGGTAATGGTTAGGTTTATCCCTCTATAATCCCAGATTAATGAGCTTGACACACGCTGTGACCTTGGACATTTCTTCCGCCGCCTCCGTGCCTGCTTTTTAAGCAAGACACCCGCCCACCCACTGAAGACTCTTTCTCTCACCTTAAACACAGCCCATCCACCTGGACACCCCGTACTGGCCTGCTACCCGCCCTTGATCTCTTCATTTCAAACTGCTGCCATGACATCGACCATCTCAACCTGTCCACCTCCCTGACCCACTCCAACCTCTCGCCCTTACAACGCACAACCTTCCACTCCAACCCCAATATCACCATCAAACCTGAAGACGGGGGCAGTAGTAGTGTGGTGCACTGACCTCTACACTGTTAAAGCCAGGCGCCAAGTCGCAGACACTTCATCCTACTGTCCCCTTGATCATGACCTCACCTCCCATCACCAAACCATCATTCCCCAGACCATCCATAACTTCATCAACTCTGGGGATCTCCCATCCACAGCCTACAAGCTCATTGTCCGTGAACCCCACACCACCCAATTCTACCTCCTTCCTAAGATTCACAAACCTGACTGCCCCGGTCGACCCATTGTCTCAGTCTGTGCCTGTCCCACCAAACTCATCTCCTTCTACCTCAACACCATCCTGTCCCCTTTAGTCCAGGAATTCATCACCTACATTCGTGACACCACCCACGTTCTTCACCTCCTCCAAGATTTTCGGTTCCCTGACCCCCAATGCCTCACCTTCACCAGAGACATCCAATCCCTGTACAAATCAGTCCACCAAGCCCTCGGTTTCTTCCTCTCACGCTGTCCAACCAGTACCCTTCCACCGACACCCTCATCCGCCTGGCTGAACTGGTCTTCACTCTCAACAACTTCTTCCAATCCTCCCACTTCCTGCAAATCAAAGGGGTAGCCATGGGCACTCGCATGGGACCCAGATATGCTTGCCTGTTTGTTGGATACGTGGAACAGTCCATCTTCCGTAGTTACACCAGCACCATTCCCACCTGTTCCTCCATTACATCAATGATTGTATCAGTGCCACCTCATGCTCTCACGAGGAGATTGAACAGTTCATCAACTTTATCAACACCTTCCACCCTGACCTCAAATTCACCTGGACCATCTCAGACATCTCCCTCCCCTTCCTGGGCCTCTCCATCACCGTCTCCGGCAACTGACCAACCAAGGCAATCTACGACAAGCCTACCGACTCCCACAGCTACCTAGAGTACACCTCCTCCAACCTTACTTCCCGTAAAAATGCCATCCCTTATTCCCAATTCGTCTGCCTCTGCTGCATCTGTTCCCAGGATGACCAATTCCACCTCAGAACATCCCAGATGGCCTCCTTCTTCCACGATCGCAACTTCCCTTCCCATGTGGTTGACGATGCCCACCAACGCAACAAGGACAGAAACCCCTCGGTCCTCACCTTCCAACCCAACCTCTGCATGCAACACATCATCCTCCGTCACTTCCGCCACCTCCAAACAGACCCCACCACCAGAGATATATTTCCCTCCCCATTCCTATTAGCATTCCAAAAAGACTATTCTCTCCACGACTCCTTTGTCAGGTCCACAACCCCCACCAGCCCACACCCCCACTCCTGGCACCTTTCTCTGCCACTGCAGGAAGTGCAAAACCTGTGCCCACACCACTGCCCTCAACTCCATCCAAGGCCCTAAGGGATCCTTGTACATCCATCAGAAATTCACCTGTACCTCTACCAATGTTATCTATTGCATCCGTTGCACCCAGTGTGGTCTCCTCTACATTGGGGAGACAGGACGCCTTCTTGCGGATTGTTTCAGAGAATATCTCTGCGACACCCGCACCAACGAACCCCACCGCCCTGTGACTGAACACTTCAAATCCCCTTCCCACTACGTCAAGGCATTCTTCCACCGCCAAACTGTTACCACCCGATGCCTGGTGGAGGAATGCCTCATATTCCGCCTTGGGACCCTGTAGCCACATGGGATAAATGTGGATTTCAACAGCTTCCTCATTTCCCACCCCCGCACATTATCCCAATCACAAGCCTCCAACTTGGCACCGCCCTCCTGATCTGTCCCTCTCTCCCCCCTCTGACCTATCACCTTCTCCTCACCTTCATCCACCTATCGCTTTCACAGCTGCCTCCACCTATCCTCACCACCCACCCATTTATCTCTCAGGCCCGACCCACAAGCCTCATTACTGATGTAGGGTTTATGCTCAAAACATTGATTCTCCTGCTCCTCAGCTGCTGCCTGACTGGTTGTGCTTTTCCAGCACTACACTCTCAACTCTGATTTCCAGTATCTGCAGTCCTCACATACACCATCATTAGTGATCAGACTGAAAGCTTCAATCTGATCCATTGCTAGGGGATTGTTTAACTCTATCCATTGTGTGTAACTTCTGCTGTTTAACATGTCTTTAAGTCTCCATGTTTAGAAATGCCTAGTGCTTTTCCTGTCAATGCTTTTCTAGTTCCTCACTGAACCCAATCTTCTGCCTTGATGATGGAACAATGAATACATCAAGCTATGGAGTGACAGATTATGGTCAAATATATTTCTGCTGTGGTTAATTGCAATTCATGGATACAATTTGTAATTTGTTACAATGTTCTGAACCCAGCCCGTTTGGTATGATGTTAGTGGAGACTGTCCTTAGTATGAAATTGGGTCTTGGCTTCCATACAAATTGTGGTAGTGGTCATTCCTGACTATACTCTCATGAGCATACATATCTGTGACAGATTATACTACAGATTGGTGAGGATGGCATCGAGTAGGAATTTCCCTCGTAGATTCTCGTGTCAGTGTCACAGCCTACTGTGACTGTTGTACATTTTAAGATTTGGCCAACTTGGTGAATGGAGGGACCCATCCAGAAGATTTTGGTGATGAACATTGAAGTTTCTCTCAAGGAGTACCTTCATTGCCCTTATTAATCTTATTGATGTTGAACTTGGAGGAGTGCTTATTCACTAGCTGAGAGAGGGTGGTAGCTAGCAGTTAGCAAGATATTTTCTTATCAATGCATAAATAATGCCATGAAACTTCAAGATATCCTGAATAAATGCAAAGTATTTTCAAAGCTACTCCTTCCATATTGTCGACAACTGTGCTGGCATCTTTGGTTGCACAGTCCTCATGGTGTAACCATAAGACATAGCAGAATTAGGCCATTTAGCCCATCATGTCTGCTCCACTATTCAATCATGGTTGTTTTGTGCTTCTCAACCGCATTCTCCTGCCTTCTCCCTGTAACTCTTGATCCCCTTACTCATCAAGAACCTATTTATCTCTGTCTTAAATACTCAATCACTTTGCTGCACAGCCTTTTGCCGTAATGACTTCCATAGGTTAACCACCCTCTGGATGACGAAATTCATCCTCATCTCAGTTCCAAAGGGTTGTCCCTTCACTCTGAGACTGTGGTTGTGAGTCCTTGCCTCTCCTAATAGTGGATATATCTTCTCCACACCCACTCTATCCAGGCCTCTCAGTATTCTGTAAGTTTCAATCAGATCCCCTTTCTAAACTCCGTTGAATAGACTGCTTGTTATATGACAAGTACTTCATCATCAGGATCATTCTTGTAAACCTCCCCTGGACCCCCTCCAATGTCAGCACATCTTTCCTTAGATACAGGGCCCAAAACTGCTCATATTATTCCAAATACAGACTGACCCAAGGCTTATACAGGCTCAGCAGTTCATCCCTGCTCCTGTATTCCAGTCCCCTTAAAATGAATGCTAACGTTGCATTTGCCTTCCTAGCTGCTAACTGAACCTACATGTTAACCTTAAGTGAATCCTGATCTAGGACTCCAGAGGCCCTTTGTGCTTCAGATTTATAAAGTGCTTCCAAATTTAAAATAAGTTGTTTCTACCTCGGTTTTTCCTTTCAAAGTGCACAACCTCATAATTTCCCACATTCAATTCCATCCATCATTTATTTTCCCACCCTCTTAACCTGTCCAAGTGCTTGTGCAGCCTTTCAGATTCATCAACATTGCCCGTCCCTCCACCTATCTTTGTGTCAACTGCAAAATGAACAACATCGCCCTCAGTTCCTCCATCCAGATCATTAATGCAGAACATGGATATTTGTGGTCCCAATACGGACCCCTGGCAATCCTGAAAAATATCCCTTATCCCTATTCTCTGCCTTCTGCCAATCAGCCAACTCTCAATGGAACAATTTGGCTAATCAAAGTCTCTGAGACATTGCTGTAAGATATCGTTCTGTTCATGTGATGATGTTAGTCTGTTGCCTGACTAATCTGTTGGACTGGATTAGAGTGGTGCTGGAAAAGCACTTCAGGTCAGACAGTATCAGAGGAGCAGGAAAATTGACATTTCAGGATAAAGCCCTTCATCAGGAATGATTCTGGTCTGGTCTCCCAATGTTAATGCAGAACTTAGCGAGGCAAACTTTGCAAAGTTAAGTGAGCAATGTGCACCTTTATCATGTTTGAACCTCATGCGTTTGTCAGTACAAAGTGACCTTATTCTAAGTATATTGCATATTACTATTGATTTCTGTAACAATTTTGATGTCAGTGAATGGTTTGCTGGGTCTTTGCAGAGGCAGGTTTGGTAGTGGTAGCAGATTTCCAAACCAAAAGATATTAGCAAACCAGATGAGCTGTTAAGATAGATAATCTCGTTCTTTCACTGGGACTATGACTGGCACTGTTTTTTTTTATTTTAAATCAACATTTTATTGGTGATATAATAGAGTAATGCTCACAGGCTGATGGATTGGGTCTCAGTCTCCTTGTGTATACATAGAGCGGCTTGTCCTCACTCAGCTAGCTCACCCTGAAACTACTTAAAGGATATCAGGTCTTTAACTGGTTTGAGGTGAGCAATTCCACACTTGCCGTCCGCCATCAAAACCAGGTCAGAAGCTCGGAATACTGTAGTGAGTAACTAATTTCCTGACACCCTAATGCCTGTCGACCACATACAAGGCACGAGTCAGGAGTGTGATGAAATACTCCCCACTTGCCTGGATGAGTGCAGCTCCAACAACACTCAAGATGCTTGACACCACCCAGGACAAAGCAGCCCGCATGATTGTCACCTCGTCAACAAGCATCCACTTCCTCCACCACTGATCTCAGTAAGTGTGGCACTGGAAAAGCACAGCAGGCCAGGGATTCCTGATGAAAGGTTTATGCCGGAAATTTCAATTCTCCTGCTCCTCAGATACTACTTGACCTGCTGTGCTTTTCCAGCACCACACTTTTCGACTCTGATCTCCAGCAACTATAGTCCTCACTCGCTCCTGATGTTCAGTAATAGCAGTGTGTACTATCTACAAAATGCACTACAGGAATTTCTGAGACAGAATCATTCAATCCCACAACTGCTGGCATCTGGCTGGGCCAGCATTTATTGCCCGTCCCTAGTTGCCCTTGAGAAAGTGGTGGTGAGCTGCCTTCTTGAACCACTACAGCCCGTGTACTCACAATGCTCTTAGGGGAAGGAATTTCAGAACGTTGACCCAGTGACACTTGTTTCCAAGTCAGAATGGTGAGTGACTTGGTGGGAAACTTGCAGATAGTGGTGTTCCTGCGTACCTACTGCTCTTGTCCTTCTAGATGGAAGTGGTCGTGGGTTTAGAAGGTGCTGTCTGAGGATCATTGCTGAATTTCTGCAGGGCATAGTGTAAAGAATACAAGCCCAGTTTGCCCAATCTCCCTTCACAGAAATATTTCACCACTTTGGGAATAGTTCTGGTAAACATGTGTTGCACTCCTTCTATTGCAGGACTAAACACTGCTGCTCCTGAGCGTTGGTTTTGGGGATGTAAATGCTTGTGAACGTGGTGTCAATCAAATGCAATGCTTCTTCCTGGATTGTGTAAAGTTTCTTCAGTGTTACTGGAGTTGCATTCATCACATGGGTAGTAATCCATCACATTCCTGACTTGTGTCTTGTAGCTAGTGGATAGGCTTTGGGCAGTCAGAAGGTGAGTTATACGCCGCGGTATTCCTAGTCATTGACTGGCTCTTTTAGCCACAGTATTCATAGGCAAGTCAGAGTCAATTTCTGAACAATGATGATTCCCAGGGTGTTGAAAGTGGGACATTTGAGATTTCAATGCCATTGAGTGATGTGTAGTGAGATTCTCTCTTGCAGGAGATGGTCATTGCCTGGTACTTGTGTGGCTGAAGGAAACGTGGTCACTTCTCGGCCCAAGCCTGGATATTATCCAGGTTTTCCTGCATTTAGGTATGTACTGCTCCACCATTCAATACGATTGTGGCCAATCAATGCCATAATGGCTTTTGCTCGCAGTATCCCCATAGCTCTGTATATCAATTGTAATCAGAAATCAATGAATTACTGCCTTAAATATACTCAAACTCTAAGCTTCCATGGCCATTTAGAGTAGAGAATTTCAAAGATTCATGATGCTTTCTTTCAAAACAAAAATCCTCATTTCTTTTTTTCCAAAATAGCATCCCTGTTATTATTAAAGTCTATATTCCATGCCAGAGGAAACATTTTACTTACATCTACACTGCATATCCCGGAACTCAATTACTAGGGGTCACGAGTTCTAAGTGAGAGGGGAAAAGTTTAGGGGAGATATGCGTGGAGAGGGTGGTGGGATCCTGGAACACATTGCCAGTGGAAGTGGTAGAATCGGGAGCAATAGCGCCATTTAAGATGTATCGAGACAGATACTCGAAAGGGCAGGGAGCAAAGGGATACAGACCCTTAGAAAATAGGTGGCAGATTTAGATAGAGGATCTAGATCAGCACAGGCTTGGAGGGCCGAAGGGCCAGTTCCTGTGCTGTAATGTTCTTTGTTCTTTGTTCTAAGTATTTTGTCAGTCTCAATTAGATCTCCTTTCATTATTCAAAACTATAAAGAATACAAGCTCAATTTGTCCAATCTCCCTTCACAAAATGTTTCACCATTTTGGGAATAGTTCTGGTAAACATGTGTTGCACTCCTTCTATTGCAATGATATTCGTCCTGAGATATCGAGATCAAACCTGCACACTTTACTCCAGGGGATGGTCTGACCAAGCTGCTATCCAGTTAAAGCAAGACTTTACTACTTCTGTAATCAAAGCCTCTTCCAATAAAGGCTAACATTTCATTCAGCTTCCAATTGTTTTCTGTACTTATATCTTAGTTTTCAGTTACATATTGACAAGGGCTCTCTTTGTATATCCACACTTCCCAACCTCTTACTATTCAAGAAATGAGCTGCACTTCTCTTTCTCCCATACAAGTGGATTATTTCACACATAGCACATTATATTCCATCTGCCATTTTCTTATTCAAACACTAAGCCAGCCCAGATCTTGAGGTCCTTATATATTTGTCTGAGCACATGGCATGTCCATAACTTCACACATACTGCAGGGTGTACACTTCACTTGACTGAGCTGATCTACCATCCACCAAACTAAAAGACATTTGCCACCCTGAGAACAGAATAAGCTTACTGTAAAAAAAAACTAACACGCAACTTAACTTTTCTTCACTTAACTGTATTTTCCTTCAATTTATTGCTTTTTATTTTATTTTGACTTGATTTAACTGTACTTCCCCTTTGGTGGTGCTCCTTTTATGAAATCCAAGTAACTTGACCTTCTATATAAATGTATATTCTTCCAGCTTTACACTATTTAAACTCACTGCCTAACAGAAGTTTATCATCAACACACTCATAGATTCCTCTGATGTTACTCTTGGATATTTGCTCACAATCAGCCCAGTTGCCAAATAACCCCAATTCATGGTGTCTCTCACAAGTCAACTAATCTGTTTCTGAAATGCAAGTGAGGGCACTGACCCTCTCCCACTCTTTATCCATGGCCTGATTGGAGATATCTGCCACAGGTCTGAATGTGTCCACTCCCAGAAAAATTCAACCCCCTCATTATCTCTTCCTGTTACATTTCTCTGACATTCCATGATTCCTGTCTTAGGCTTTGTCAGACAGTGACTGAATTTATATCTAGAGCCTTTGTATCCCACACTGCTGTGGGAGACAAGGGGGGAAATCGTAGGAGCCCTGACTCAAATTTTTAATTCCTCTCTGGCCACAGGAGCTGAGGACAGACATAATGGTTCCACACTTCAGTAAGGGTGGAAAAGATAAACCAGGGACTTACAGATCAGTGAGTCTTACATCAGTGGAGAGGAAACAATATGAGAAAATTCTGAAGAAGAGAATTGTTCTTCCTTAAAGAGGCATAAAATGTTAGATCAGGGATAGTCAGCATGGTTTTGTCAGAGGGAGGTCATGCCTAACAAATCTAGTTGAGGTGACCAAGTGTTTAGGTGAGGGTTGTGTAGCTCATGCTGTTTATACAGATTTCAGCAAAACCTTTGACAAGGTCCCACATGAGAGAAGGTAAAAGCATATGGGATCCAGGGTAACTTGGCAAGTTGGATCCAAAGGGCAGTGGTAGAAGGAGATCCATGAGACTGGAGCCAATATCCAATGGAGTACCATAGGGAATACCTGTGCCCTTTATTGTTCACGATATATACAATGTTGATGAGAACATGTAGGGTTGATGAATAAGTTTGTGAGTGACAAAGTTTGGATGGGTGGTTGCAGTGACAAAGAAGGTCTTAAGTTACAGAAGGATATAGACAGATCAGTCAGATGGGCAAAACTGTGGCAGATGGAATTTAACCTTAATAAGTGGGAAATGTGATAGAATTTGGAAGAAGGAGCAAGAGAATAAGAGTACTCAATGAATGTCAGGACACTATGTAGTAGTAACAGAGGCATCTTGGGGTACTTGTCCACAAATCCCTGAGGGTAGCAGTTTAGGTTAAAAGAGTAATTAATACATAAGACAGGACACTTGCTTTTATTAGTTGAGGCATGGCTTATAGAAGAAAGGAGGTTATGTTGGCGCTATACAGAACTTTAGCTAGGTCAAAGTTATGGCACTGTGTGCAGTTCTGGTCATCACATTATAGAAAGGATATGATAGCACTTGGAGGAGGTGCAGAGGAGATTCACCAGGATCTAGCGGCGATGGGCATTTCATGATGAACAAAGTTGGATAAGTTAGAGCAGGAAAGGTGGACTGTGATTGACGGGCAAAAGATTATGAGAGACATGGACAGGATGGATAGAGTGTCAACATCGAGGAGGCATAATTGTAAGGTAGAAAGCAACAGGTTTAAAGGGGATTTGAGGAAAGAGTTTTCTCCCAGAAGGTGCGTTGGGGGAGCTGCGTACACTGTCTACGAGGGTACAGGAAGTGGGAAACCTTACAATCTTTAAAATGTCTGTGGGTGAACACTTGAAGATCATAATATTCAAAGCCATGGCTAATTGCTGGAAAGTGAGTCTGGTGTAGATTAGTACAGGGCTTCTTCTGTACTGGATTAGTGGTGCTGGAAAAGCACAGCAGTTCAGGCAGCATCCGAGGAGCAGTAAAATTGACGTTTCGGGCAAAAGTCCTTCATCAGGAATACAGTCAGAGAGCCTGAAGGGTGGAGAGATAAATGAGAGGAGGGTGGGGGTGGGGAGAAAGTAGCATAGAGTACACGAGTCTGTTTCAGGACATGGTTGAAGAGCTTCAGGGCAGAGGAAATGACCTGGGAGTTGCAGTGGGAGAGGGACTCCCTGAAATTCTTGTAGAGAGATGAGGAAAACTTCTTCAAGGCAGGCATCCTTGCAAGAGGATTCGCAGTAGGGTTAAAATCAATAGGTAAAAACAATGACTGCGGATGCTGGAAACCAGATTCTGGATTAGTGGTGCTGGAAAAGCACAGTAGTTCAGGCAGCATCCGAGGAGCAGGAAAATCAACGTTTCGGGCTAAAGCTCAGGGAGTCCCTCTCCCACTGCAACTCCCAGGTTATTTCCTCTGCCCTGAAGCTCTTCCAACCATGTCCTGAAACAGACTCATGTACTCTATGATACTTTCTCCCCACCCCCACCCTCCTCTCATTTATCTCTCCACCCTTCAGGCTCTCTGCCTTTATTCCTGATGAAGGGCATTTGCCCGAAACGTCGATTTTACTGCTCCTCGGATGCTGCCTGAATCTGGTTTCCAGCATTTGCAGTCATTGTTTTTACCTTCTTCTGTACTGTTTGATTCTTTGAATCTTTTTTTGGTATGGTGGCAGACCTCATGTTGAAGTTATGTCAGCAATGGTACTTTGGGGTTCTGATCCATCATCCATTAAAGCATGGCATGCTGGCTCAGTGGTTAGCACTGCTGCCCCACAGTGCCAGGGACATGGGGTTGAATGCAGCCTCGGCTGACTGGCTGTGTGGAATTTATGCATTCTTCCTGTGTGTGTCTGGGCTTCTGCTGGGTGTGCCAGTTTCCTCCCACAATCCAGAGATGTGCGGGCTGGGTGGGTTAGCCATAGGAAATGTGGAGCAACAGGAATAGGGTTGGTGGGGAGGTGGTGGGAAGGTGAGTGTGATGAATGCTATTGGGAGGATTGGTGCAGTATGGGCCAAATAGCCTCTTTCTGCTCTGTAGGCATTCTATGATCATAACATCACCTCAGTACTAAGTAGCTTCCCAATAGTTTGAAATTGTGCTCCCTCATTCTAGACTTACCAGCCAGGGGAGATAACACACTTGTGTCTGCCCTGACTAACCCTTTAAGTAGTTTGTAGGTTTCAGTCACATCACTTTGTGAAATGTTTTGCTGTGAAGCTGAAAATTCTTTCAAGCCAACTTTACTGTTAGCGTGGGGATCCTTAACAATGAATGTTTGCTTGTTCCCAGTGTTAGTTTGATAACAGCACAAAAAAAAAATGTTTATCCAGCGAGGACCAACAGTTTATTTCTCAATGCCCCTCTTGACTGCAGTCATATGCTTACTCCTAATCGAATTGTCTGAATTGCAGCCTCACATCCATCTTTTACTAAATGTCCCTTTTGGAACATCTGCTCTCTCCTTCTACCTCATCTCCCACATGCTGCCTGCACCTGCTTTACTGAAAACTGATAATCAATATTGAAAATAAACGGCGCTGTTAAAAAGCCAGTGATAATTTCTCGAACGTACGAACACGTTAGAACAATGAACCTTCGTAAATTGTATATAATTTCTGTCAATATTTTAACATTAGAACTTTGCTGCAGATATTTTGAAGCTGCCTCTTATGAAATGCAGTCATAACTACCCGCACATGAAGCATGGTGAGATAATAAATAACTTTATTGATTGGTAATGTGTTCAGAATACAAGATGCAGTATTCCTCCTCAGCCACGGCACGACTGCTTAGAGATGGGTGGCTCTTACACTATAAAGAAAACAGTCAGAGTTCTTTATTGATATCTAAATGGAAATCTCTGCATCAAGTTTATAAAAATACAGCATAAGACCATAAGACATTGGAACAGAAGAAGGCCATTCAGCCCATCAAGTCTGCTCCAATATTCCATGACATCATGGCTGATCTGATAATCCTTCACTCCACTTTCCTGCCTTTTCCCAGAACCCTTGATGCCCTTACTGATTAACAATCTTTCTGCCAACCTTGAAGACTCAAAGACACAACTTCAACAGCCCTCTGCTGTAAAGAATTCCACAGCTTCACTGTCCTCTGAGAGAAGAAATTCCTCCTCATCTCTGCCTTTAATGTGCAACTCCTTGGACTGATACTATGTACCCTCATCCTAGACTCTCCCACAAGGAAAAACAACCTTTCCACATCTTCCCTGTCAAATCCCTAAGAATCTTGTAGATTTCTCTAGGATCTAATGGGCGGCACGGTGGCACAGTGGTTAGCACTGCTGCCTCACAGCGCCAAGACCCGGGTTCAATTCCCGCCTCAGGCGACTGACTGTGTGGAGTTTGCACATTCTCCCCATGTCTGCGTGGGTTTCCTCCCACACTCCAAAAATGTGCAGATTAGGTGAATTGGCCACGCTAAATTGCCTGTAGTGTTAGGTGCAGGGGTAAATGTAGGGGAATGGGTCTGGGTGGGTGCGCTTCGGCGGGTCGGTGTGGACTTGTTGGGCCGAAGGGCCTGTTTCCACACTGTAAAGTAATCTAATCTAATCTAGTCTCACTCTTCAATGTTCCAATGAGCACAAGCCCAATCTACTCAACGTCTCCTCAAACAGTAATCCCTCCATACTCAGTATTTGCCTAGTCAACCTTCTCTGGACTGTCTTGAATGCCAACATATTTTTCCTTAGAAAAGGGGCCCAAAATTGTTCACAATATTCCAACTGTGGTGTGACTAATGCCTTGCGTAGTTTTAGAAAACCTCATATTCAACAAATCTTTGTCATAATATTTACCACAAACCGAGAGATGAAAAATTAATAGCAAGGATAGAGGGCCTACAAGAAGATAACTATGCTGCAACCCTTCTGAGTTCAAGATTTTGTCTCTATATAAGGACTCAAAAGCAAAAATGGTTCACTGAGTATTGAGCAACCCCAAATTCAGGATGAAAAGTGGGCTCTGAGCCCCCTCACATGTTGGCAGCTGGCCAATGTTACCTGAGGTGGGGTTCTCCTCATTGATCTTAGCAAACCGGTTGTTAAGGGGGGAAGGTGATTGTCATGCTCCTGATAATTGGGGGGGGGGGGGGGGGAGGGGGAATCTGCTGGCAGTTCTCAAGACTCAGCAATACCATCAGGAGAGTCACTGCAGACTGGAACAAGTAAATCTCAAAAAAATGATTGTGATTTTGGGTGTCTGAGGGTCAGAAAGGAAGCACCCTGGTCTCTTTTCACTGTTCATGACACCATCTTTTGGCTGCTGCTTCTGGTTGTCATGGTTTCCTCCTACCTCGGCCTGCTCCAGAAATGTCCCCTCCAATCTGTTTGCAACCTCCCCTGCACACCAGGGAGCGCCTCAGTGTCAGCAAACTGTGCGCAGTTCTGTGAAAGAGCACTCAGTTAGGAAGATAGGAACATTTGGCCCCTTGGGCCTGTTCTGCCAATTCAGTGAGATCAAAACTGATCAATGGTCTATCTCCAAATACCTGTCTTTGGCCTTAATACCTTGGCTTAGCAAAAAAATTATCTCAGATTTAAAACCATTCACTGCCATTTGTGGAAGAGAGTTTCAAATATCTACAAACATTTGTGTTTAGAAATGCTTCCTAATAGCTCTCCTGAACAGTCTGGCCCTTATTCTCAGACAATGCTTCCTCATTCCATTCTCCCCAATGCAGAGGAAATAGCTTATCTTCATATACCCTGTTTTTTCCAGTTGCTGCACTTGTAATTATGCAAATTATCATGATTACAATTTTTAAAATTCATTCATGGGATGAGGACATCGCTGGTAAGCCAGCACTTATTACCCATCTCTAATTGCCCAGGGGGCATTTAAGAGTCAACCACATTGCTGTGGGTCTGGAGTCACATGTAGGCCAAACCAGGTAAGGACGACAGATTTCCTTCCCTGGATGACATTAGTAAATAGATGTTCTTTTCTCACAATGGTTTCATGGTCATCAGTAGATTCTTAATCCCAGATTTTTTTTTATTGAATGCAAATTCCACCATCTGCCATAGCAGGAATCAACCCAGGACCTCAGAGTTTCTGGATTAATAGTCTAACAATCATATCACCAGGCCATCACCTTTCTATTATCAAATGATGATGACCACTGGTAATTTGCCCTGGTAACTGACTGTGTTGGGTACCATCTCAACAGTTCTCCTCACAATTGTACTGGCCCCCTCTTCTACCAGCCTGGCTCCTGGTGCACTGTAAAAATGAGACCAAACAGAACTCCCACGGTTTCCAGAGTTTCATTTGTAATTCTCATCATTTCGCATGACAATACAAATGATATATTTTCGAAACTAGAGGTGATTCAAAGTAAAACATCAAAGTCACATTTTCGAAATAGAACTTGTGTGTTGTGTAACTCTCTATGAGAGATTCATTTCATCTGCTCCAACTTGGAAATTTAAAAGCATTGTCTCTGGTGCCTGAGCAACATAAAATTGTATGACTCAGAAAAAAGACAGTTACTGAGATCTACAGATCTAACAACTTTCTAGTTAATAGCCAGTCAACGATTCTGAAGTAGCAGGATTGAAAAACAGTTTCCAACTGTGAAGCTGGCAAAAGCATCCCAGATATTTCTAGCTTCACCTATCACCTGGATGGAAAATATTCCTGTGGCAGTGGATGTGCTTGTTTTCTGCAAATGCAAAGCTACCAAGGTAGGTACAGTCAATCAATGTCAAGACATGGCAGAGTGTAAAAACAAATGGCTCTTTTGATTGTTTGCTATTGATATTGGAAATCTAATGTGGTAAGGTGTCCTTCTGAGCAAAGTACCAGGGATTTGAGAAATGACTTTGGAAATTGCTGACTGCTGTTCACAGTTGCTCCAGATGGGCTCAGAGAGTTACAAGCAGCATAGAAAGGAATTAAATAGTCACCTTCAATGTGTAAGCCTCCTTACAAAGGTCATAAACGTACGAGACACAGAAACATCAGCAGGGAAATATTAACTCTCCAGAGAAAGCTGGTGAGAATCTCGGGCCATTTTGACAACCAGGCTTTGTTTGAATTTTGCTGCTCAACTGTCTTCCCGAAATATGTCTCCGGTGGAAATTTGACAATTTCTGTTCTTAAACGATTGGGCCAACCAGGGCAAACCGACTTGGCATTCAGATGCACTAAGGTTTGACAGGTCAAATGGCACCAGGTTGGAGCCTTGGACAATGGAGAGAGGGGTCGGTTTGTATCCTCCGCTTTTATTTCAAATTAATTCATGATGCACAAGCAGGTTGTGAAATTGGTGAATTCATACTGCGCAAAGGCCTAATCAACCCCAATCTTCTTTCTATTGACATCACAGTCTCTATGAACTGACTGGATAATCCAGTCTTTCTGCAATACTGATGGAATTACAAAGTATGAATATACATCTGAACAAATGACTCAGGGGAAGGAGTTGGGCATGTAACAGCCTCAAAGCCGTTCTGCCAGTGAATAAGATCATGACTGATCTGATTTTGCCACTTTCTCCTCTAGCCTGATAACCTTTCATCACCTTGTTTATTAAAAATCTATCTATCTCTCCTTTAAAAGTATTCAAATACTCTGCTTCCACTGCCTTTTGAAGGATAAAGTTTCAAAGATTTATGACTCTGCATGAGAAAAAAAGTCAACATCTGTCTCAAATAGATGTTCGTTCATTTTTAAACAGTGATTTTCAGTTCTCGACCCTTCTCCTGGAAGAAGTATCCTACCCATCTGCACCTTGCCAAGTCCTCTTAGGATGCTGTATGTTTCAAATGCAAGCGTTGCATTATGAAAACTGTGGATCTGAATTAAAAGCAAAATGATCTAAAGAAGCCCAACAGGTCTGGTATCATCCACGGAGAGAGAAATATAGTTACCATTTCCAGTTCCACATGGCTCCTGAGCCATATCGTAACTTGAAATGTCAACACTGATTTCCTCTCTCCACAAATGAAGTCAGACCTTTATATGTTTAATTAAGTCAACTCTTAATCTTTGAGATGTCAGCAATATAAGCCTAGGTTGTTCAACCCTCCCTCACATGCTAGATCAACCATTCCAAGTAAATCTTCTCCGAACTGTTTCCAAGGTATTGACATTATTCCCAGATGATTCTAATTTTCTTGAGTTTCCCCCTCTTCCACTACCTAATTTATAGCTACTTTTCGGATATTAATTGAGACTTCTACAGTGAAGACAAATGAAAAATACCTGTTCAATTCATCACCTTATTTTCTATTATTAATTCCCAATCCTCACTTCCAATAGAACTTGTGCTCATTTTGTTATCTTGTCTTTTTTCAGAAATATACCGAGAGAAACTCTTCATAACTGTGTTTATATTTCTTGCTAGCTTTCTATTGTACTCTAATACCTTACTCCTTAATATTTTAGTATTTGTTTTGCTTTCTTTTATGTATTATACAATTTTCTGATCTATCACCCATTCATGCACAATTATATATTTTTGTAAGTTTCACACTGCTGCTATCTTTCTTGGTTAACCAGAGATTGTGGGTTCAGTCCTTAGAATTCTCTTTCTGTTTTGAATGTATCCACATTGTGTATTCTGAAGCATCCCCAACAACGCATCTTGATTGATATATCCCTTGATCTAATTTGTCATTTAATTAGAGCTAGTTTTATGAAAAAAAATTCATGAGATGTGGGTGTGTCTGGCTAACCTGGCATTTAATTTCCACCATAAATTGCCCTTGGAAAGATGTTCTTTTTGAATGGCTGCAGTATGTGCAGTATAGCTAGACCCACAGTGTTGTTCAGGAGGAAACTCCAGGAACTTGACCCAGCAATATTGAAGGAACAACAATGTAGTTCCAAGTCAGGAGAGTGTGGAGCTTGGAGGAGACATACATGTTGTAGTGTTCCTGTGTTCCCGTGTATCGTTGTCCTTCTAGATGGGGGATATCATGGGTTTTAGATTAGATTACTTTACAGTGTGGAAACAGGCCCTTCGGCCCAACAAGTCCACACCGACCCGCCGAAGCGCAAACCACCCATACCCCTACATTTACCCCTTACCTAACATTACGGACAATTTAACATGGCCAATTCACCTGACCTGCACATCTTTGTGACTGTGGGAGGAAACCGGAGCTCCCGGAGGAAACTCACCCAGACACGGGGAGAATGTGCAAACTCCACACAGTCAGTCGCCTGAGGCGGGAATTGAACCCGGGTCTCTGGCGCTGCGAGGCAGCAGTGCTAACCACTGTGCCACCGTGCCGCCCAAGGTTTGCAAGGTGCTGTCCAAGATGTCTTGGGGAGATGTTATAATGTACCTTGTCAATGGGGCACACTGTTACCCTGTGCACCGTAATGAGGGGAGGGAATGTTAAAGGGACCAGATGTAAAGCCCATTAAGCTTTTCCTTGAATGGTTTCAACATTGTGGAGTGTTTTTGGAACTGCACTTGTCTAAGTAAAGTCAACACGTGTGGTGCTGGAAAAGCACAGCTGGTCAGGCAACATCCGAGGAGCAGGACAGTCAACGTTTGACGCATATGTTCTCCCTGATGAAGAGCTCATTCTCAAAATGTTGACTCTCCTGTTCCTCAATGCTGCCTGACCGGCTGTGCTTTTCCAGCACCACACTTTTCGACTCTAATTTCCAGCATCTGCAGTCCTCAGTCTTTCTATCCTAGTAAAGGGAGAGTATTACATTACATGCCTTAAGTGTGCCTTGTAGATGGTTGACAGGCTTTGAGGATTCAGGACCTGAGTTACTCGTCACAAAATTTTGACTTATACTTATAGACACAGCATTTATATGCTTGATTTAGTTCTGTCTCTTATTAACAGTAAACCCCTAGATATTGCTTTGGGAGATTAAGTGATGCTAGTGCCAAAGAATGTCAAGGAACGATGACTGGATTATTTCTTGTTGGAGATGATCATTGCCTGGCATTATGGGCCATGAATGTTGCTTATCATTAATCAGCTCAAGACTGAATAATGTCCAGCTGTTGTTACATTTGGTCATGGACTACTTCAGTAGTTGAGGAGTCATGAATAGTGCTGATCATTGTGTAATCCTCAGTGAACATCCACACCTCTGACCCTTATAATGGAGGGAAGATTATTGACAAAGCAGCTGAAAGTGGTTGGACTAAAGGCACTATCTTTAAACTAAGATGGTTGACTTACTCCAACCACAACAACAACCAGGGGGAGGTGATGATATAGTCATTGGATTATGGATTTTGACTTTGCTTGGTATGTTTCTCAATCCCATTCTCTTGCCTTCTCCCCATGACCCTTGGTCCCATTACTAATCACGAACCTATCCATCACTGTCCCAAACACTCAATGACTGGTCTCCACCACCTTTTTTGGCAAAAGGTTCCACAGATTAACCCCCCTCTGTTTGAAGAAATTCTTCCTCATCTCAGTTCTAAAGAGTCATCCCTTCTGAGACTGTGCCCTCAGGTCTTTGTCTCTCCTGTTAGTGAAAACATCTTCTCCACATCCAATCTATCTCAGCCTCTCAGTATTCTGCAAGTTCAAATCAGATCCCCCCTCATCCTCTAAACTCCATCGAATACAGACCAAGAATCATCAACTGCTCCTCATATGACAAGCCTTTCATCATGGGATCATTCTTGTAAACCTCCTTAGACTCCCTCCAAAACTGCTCACAGTGTTCCAGACGTGGTGTAACCAGTGTCTTATACAGCCTCAGCAGTACATGCCTGCTTTTGTATTCTCGCCCTCTTGAAATGAATGTTAACCTTGCATTTACCCTCTTACCTGCCAAATGAACCTGCATATTACCCTTTAGAGAATCCTGAAACAAGACTCCTAAGTCCCTTGTGCTTCAAATTTCCGAAGCATTTTCCCTTTAAGAAAATAGGTTACACAAAATTGCATAACCTCGCAATTTCCTGCGTTGCATTCCATCTGCCACTACTTTGCTCACTCTCTTAAACTGTCCAAGTCCTTCTGCAACCTCCCTGCTTCCTCAACACTACCTGCCTTTCTAACTATCTTTGTGTCCTCTGCAAACTTAGCAAAAATGCCCTCAGTGCGTTTGTCCGGATCATCACTGTATAACGGGAATAGTTGTGGTCCCAGCACTGACCCCCTGCAGAACTCAACTAGTCACTGGCTGCCATCCTGAAAGCGACTCCTTTATCCCTAGTCTCTGCCTTCTTCCAGTCAACCAATCTTCTATCCATGTTAATACATTCCCCTAAAGCCATAGGCTCATCTTATTTAGCAGCATCTTGTGCGGCATCTTATTAAAGGACTTTTGGAATTCCAAATAGATCACACCCACTGCCTCTTTTTTGTCAAACTTGCTCATTACCTCCTCAAAGAATTCTAACAGATTTGTCAGCCATGACCTCCCCTTGACAAAGCCATGCAGACTCAGCCCTATTTTACCATGTACTTCCAAGTATTCCACAATTTCATACTTAATAATGGACTCTTAACTCTTACCAATGACCAATGACCAATCTATAGTTTCCTGTCTTCTGCCACCCTCCCTTCTAAAACCATTTACATGAATCACTTTCCAGTCCTCTGGGACCCTCCCTAAATCTAGTCAGTTCTGAAAGATCGCCAACAATGCTTCCACAGTCTGTTCCGCTATCTCCTTCAGAACTCTGGGGTGAAATCCATCTGGCCCAGGTGATTTATCCACATTCAAACCTTTTAGCTTTCCTAGCACCTTCCCCTTAGTGATGACCACTGCACCCATCTCTGTCCCCTGACTCTCTTACAATTCCAGATTGCTGCTGGAGTCTCCACTGTGAAACCGGATGTAAAGTACTTATTCAGTTCCTCCGCCATTATTATGCTCCTCATTACTACTTCTCCAGTTCATTTTCCAATATTCCAATGTTCACTTTTGCCTCTCTCTTACTTTTTAGTACCTAAAATAATTCATGTAATCGTCTTTTATGTTATTAGCCAGCATACTCTCATATTTCATCTTCTTCCCCCAAATTGCTTTCTTAGTTGTCTTCTGCTGTTTTTAAAAAGCTTCCTAATCGTCTGGCTTCCCACTCATCTTCACCACATTGTATGCTTTTCTTTTGATTTATGTACTCTTTGACTTCCCTTGTCAGCTGTGGTTACCTTATCTTCTTCTTAGTATGTTTCTTCTTTCTTGGGATGAATTTCTGTTGTGTCTCCTGAATTATTCCCAGAAACTCCTGTCATTGCTGAACTCCCCTTCCAATCAATGCTGGACAGCTCCTCCCTCATGTCTTTGCCATTACCTTTACTCAATTATAATCTTCTTATACCTGATTCCAGCGTCTCCCTCTCAAACTACAGGGTGAATTCTATTATATTATGATCACTGCTACCTAGGGGTTCCTTGACCTTAAGCTCCTTAATCAAGTCTGCCTCATTACACATCACCAAACCCAGAAATGCCTCTTTCCTAGTGGCCTCTAACACAAATTGTTCCAAAAACACCATCTAATAGTTGCTCCACAAATTCCTTTTCTTGAGATCCGTTATCAACCTGATTTTCCCAGTGCAGCTGCAAATTGAAGTCCCCCATGATTATTGTCAAATGCCCTTCTTACACACCTTTTCGATCTCTTGATTTATTTTCTTTCCCGCATCCTGACAGTGCAGAACTCCCCTCAATGTATTTTCTCCTGTGCAGTTTCTCACACAGATTCTATGCCATTTGAATATATGTCACTTTTTTGCTATTGATTTAAATTCATTTCTCACTAACAAGGCAACCTCGGCTCCTCTGTCCATCTGCCTGTCCTTTCAATAGGACGTTTATCCTTAGGTATTTTGTTCCCAGCTCTGATCCCCTTTCAGCCATGTCTCCACAATACCCACAACATCGTACCAGCCAATTTCAATCTGCGCTACAAACTCATTTACCTTGTTTCCTACATTGTACAATTAAGCACAACACCATCAGTTCTGCATTAACTGTTCCCTTCTCATAGTTGTCCCCTCGTCTGCTGTGTCTGAAGTTAGCTTCCTGACCCTTTCCACACACTCTGTCCTACTGTTTGTTCCATACACTTTAATAATCTCTGCTGAGCCTTCCCCCCCACTTAATATTTTCTGTAAATTTCCATGCAAGTAAACCCCACCCCCTCCATAACCCTATTTATTTTCAAGCCTTATTCACAGCCCACACAGAACGTTGGCATCAGCTGCAGGGGGGAATGGAACTTAGCAGCAGGGAAATTTGTACAGGGGTTTTGTGGGACCACTTCTGGAGCTCTGTATATTTGGTTTCCTTATTTGAATGAAATATGTCATTGCTTTAGAAGTAGATGAGAGAAGATTCACTTGGCTTATTCCTGGGATGAAGGGTTAGCTCATGAACAAAACTTGAACAGGTTCAGTCTCTACCCATTGATGTTAGAAAAAGGAGAGATAATTTTATTGAAACATATAAACTTCTGAGGGGGCCTGATGGAGTGGATATCGAGTGATTGAAAATGAGATAAAAATCAGCATTGCACACTGATTGATGCCAGCGACTATCTGCTCTGCATTAAGTCGATGACACAAGATGGTGTCCTGCACACATCATGACAGAGATATGCACATGCACCTTGTACCTCATTTCTGAATAGCCTTGTGGTGCCATTACACAGAACGATTTAGCCTCTCACTGTGTCTCATAAATGCACAGACCACACCTGCACAATGTCATCCTTGTATATTGTTTCCCTCAGATGTTCTGTTTGTTTGAAGTTTAGTTACATGAGCTCTGTTGACAGTTTTACAATGTAAAGACCTCAGTTTAGAATGAAACTGAACAGATGGGATAAACAGCAGAAATTCATCCCATGGTTCATTCCAGAGTACTGTTACGTCACAAGAGTGACTAACAGAGATGGGAACACTTGCTACAACCTGTGAGACTGAAGCAAAAAATTATCACAGATGAATGCATTATTCTATTTATATCATAACAGAGCTAAAGGCATGTCAGCACTTTGATAGTATTTCACATTTGATTATATACTGTTTCACAAATCTATAACTAAATGCACAAAATAATCCATCTGTTTCAGCAAGATTAATATTGCTATTCTAACATGTAACCAGACAGGAAATTTTTATATGCATTATTGGGAAATAGGATTTTAATCAATTAATAAAATAATAGAACAACAAAATCAGCAAAATAATACAAAATAAAAGGTTTACTAATATGTATCTATAAGTATTAACATAAAGTACCTACCGGTGTATGCTATTTAATTTTTGTGTAAATATTATTTAGTAATGTAGCCCCAAATGCAATATCTTTCAGATTCAATCAGTACAGGTTGTTCTGCTATAACATGGCAGTGGTGTTCCTCTGCAGCCCCGCGCTATAGAAAATTGTGCTGTAAGATTGTTACAGAGAATCACTATATCCAGTCGGTATAAAGTTCGCATTATCCAATGTCCACAATTTGTAGGTGGCGTTATAGCCAATTTAACAAAATACATGTAATATCAGAACGACTTGTACCTGCAAGAGGTCATACCATATGAGTCCCGGGATTAATTTTTTAGATAACAGACAGATGTTACAAAGAACAAGTTATGTACTTCAATATTGCAACACACAATGTAAGGGCTGTCAGTTAGTACATTCTGCATGGAGGTTGTTGTGGAAACGTTAAGTGGTCACTGAGCTCTGATCCAACAAACAAGTGATGGTTTTCATTAGGCAATCATACAGATTACTTTGGGAGACTTAAAGTTACACTGAGGATCTCGAGCCATCCAAAATGGATTTCCAAAAAATGTTCGAACAAGCTGAGTGGTGTTTGTGAAATATGTATAACTAAATTGTTCACTAAAAGATTGCTAAATATTCCATTAATTCATCACCATTAGATCCTTAAGTCCAGATTTTTGAGTTTTTTAAAAAATGCACTCAACTTCTATAGCAGGATGTGAACCCAGATCTCCAGACCATTACCTGGAGATTAATAGTCTAGCGATAATACCATAGACCACCATCTACTGTCAGTTAAGTTACCTCTGACCCTTCCCAATTCCATACAATACAGGCTTCCCAATATGCTGACATTGACCCCTGTTTTAACACCATCTGCTCTCCTCCTGTCCTCCCACATTCCCAAGCCTACGTGCTGCACTAGACTTAAATTCTCCTCATTGGAATTGATTCCCAAGGACTCACGCAGTACAAAAAGGCAGCTCCTCACCAGCTTCTCAAAGGGAAATAAAAGGACGGACAATAAATGCTGATCTAGCCAGTGATGCCCCCTTCCTGCATATGAGTAAATGAAAAATAAATGAGCCCCTGTTGCTTGGCGAAGGGAAGTTAACCTGGAGCAGCGAGATTACCCAGGCATTTCCTCCTCCTATCTAGCTGCCTACAAATTCAATTACCAGGGAGCAAAACCATTCTGTTCCAACCAGCAGGATCATTTTCAAAATTGAATTGAATTTATTGTCACGTTACCAAGGCACAGTGAAAAGCTTTGTCTTGTGAGCAATACAGGCAGATAACAGAGTTAAGTAGCATAGATAGTAAATAATAGATAAACAGTGGCAAAAACAAAAACACAGGACAGGTGAATGTTAAGAGTTTGTGGGTCCATTCAGTATTCTAACAACAGTAGGGTAGAAACTGTTGTGAAACTGGCTGGTGCGTGTGTTCAGAACATAACCTGGATTTCCAGCAGCACATCACGAGTGGCAACTAAGCAAAAGTGAGGACTGCAGACACTGGAAACCAGAGTCTAGTTTAGAGTGGTGCTGGAAAAACACAGCAGGTCAGGCAGCATCCGAGGGGCAGGAAAATCGATGTTTCGGGCAAAAGCCTTTGTCAGGATGAAGAGCTTTTACCCGAAACGTCAATTCTCCTGCTCCTCGGATGCTGTCTGACCTGCTGTGCCCTTCCAGCATCACTCTAAACTAGACACAGTGGCAACATGTTATAACATTGAATTAATCTGCTATTTTAACTGAAAACCTGAGTGGTGGAGCAGTGGTAACATTTTTACACTAGCTGCTGAAGGTTTTGGGAATTAGACCATAGTCCAGAAACATAGAAATGTAGAAGATAGGAGCACGAGTACGCCATTTGACCTCACAACCTGCTCCACCAACCAATATCATCATGGCTGATCATCAATAACCTAAACCCATCCTCCTGTTTTATCCTTTGATTAATTTAGGCACAAGAGCTATATCTACCTCCTTCTTGAAAAAACATACTGTTTTGGCCTCAACCATTTTCTGTAGCAGTGAATTCCACAGGCTCATCGCTCACTGGATGAAGAAATCTCTCCTCATCTCAATCCTAAAAGATTTACCCTTTATCCTTAAAGTATGACCATCTCATTCTGGACTTCGCCATCATCAGGAACATCCTTCCTACATCTAACCTGTCTACACCTGTTAGATTGTTATGGGTCTCTGTGATAATGGGCTGTTTTCCCTGGAGCGGCAATGGCTGAGGGGTGACCTTACAGAGGTTTATAAAATCATGAGGGGCATGGATAAGATAAATAGACAAGGTCTTTCCCCTGGGTTGAGGCAGTACAGAACCAGAGGGTATAGGTTTAAGGATAAGAGGTAAATATTTTAGGACTGAGATGAGGAGAGATTTCTTCACAAAGTGAGTGGTGAGCCTATGGAGTTCACTGTCATAGAAAATGGTTGAGGTCAAAACATGCGTTTTCAAAAAGGAGGTAGATATAGCTCTTGTGTCTAAATTAGTCAAGAGATAAAGGGGTAGAGGGAGATTACAATATTGATGATCAGCCATGATGATAGGGTGAGAGGAGCAAGATTTTAAAAATATCTAAGGGGAAACTTTTTCACACAGAGGGTGGTGTGTGTATGGAACGAGCTGCCAGAGGAAGTGATGGAGGCTGGTGCAATTACATTTAAAAGGCATCTGGATGGGTATGTGAATAGGAAGGGGTTAGAGGGATGTGAGCCAAGTGATGGCAATTGGGACCAGATTAATTTCAAATATCTGATTGGCATGGACGAATTGGCCAGAAGTGTCTGGTTCTTAGATTAGATTAGATTAGATTAGATTACAGTGTGGAAACAGGCCCTTCAGCCCAACAAGTCCACACCGACCCGCCGAAGCGCAACCCACCCATACCCCTACATTTACCCCTTACCTAACACCACGGGCAATTTAGTATGGCCAATTCACCTGACCCTGCACATCTTTGGACTGTGGGAGGAAACCGGAGCACCCGGAGGAAACCCACGCAGACACGGGGAGAATGTGCAAACTCCACACAGTCAGTCGCCTGAGGCGGGAATTGAACCCGGGTCTCTGGCGCTGTGAGGCAGCAGTGCTAACCATTGTGCCACCGTGCCTCTGTGCTGTACATCTCTATGACTTTATGACTTTATGATCTGTCCTCACTTTTCTAAGCTCCAGTGAACACAATCCTCATTGACTCAGTCTCTTCTCGTATGGCAGAAGATGTGCAATGGGCTGAGGTGCCTGTCTTGAAGTAAAAATAGCTGAGTGGCAGGGAGCATTATGCTGTGTCCTCAGCGGTGACCTCTGTCTAAAAGACCTTGGATGCTGGAGATCTGATAAAAACGTAAAGAACTAGAGTAAAGACAGGAAGTGCTAGAGTGTGAACTGCCTTTGAGCTTGCTGATAGAGGAATGGTTCTGGAGTCACAAGCAGATGAGAGTGGCGTAAAGTGAACCAGATGGGCTTTTATGACAATGGTTGCCATGGTCATTATTACTGGGACAACCATTCAGTTTTGGAATTAGTTAATTGATATCAAATTCCACCAGATGTGGTGGGATTTGAACCCATGCTCTCAGAGGGTTATTCAGGGAATGGGCTTACCGTTCAATGACATTACTGCATTCTCCTTTTAAGTTTATTGCAAAGCTAGACCCCTTCCTTATTCTGCTCGACATTAGAACCAAAGTTCTTATGACTGAATTTAATGCAGAGGAGGTTTTCAAAATATCGCAACTGTGACAGATGTGAACATTTACTTACATACAATTGGGCGATTGCAATGATTCAAATTGCACCCTGAAAGCAAATTCAGTCCAAGTGAGCAAGTGTAAAGTTGCAGAGAGAGAAGGAACAGGGAGTTGAGCATTTTCTGTTCATTTAGAATTAGTAGCCATGTTACTGAACAGCAGCTGTGAATGTGAGCTGTTAATTCTGCTAATGCATCAGCACAGGCACAAAGAAATCCTTTGTAAAGTTGGATCACAGTCAATTATTTGTTACAGATATTGCTTATGGAGCAAGGAAGAAGCAACTTAGAAAAACACATTAAAAAGACAAGAGACAGATAGAAATGTAAATGTGTTCATTTCATTATTACCAAGGGAATTGCAGATGATTCAGCAAAGCCATGTTGACGTTCAGCAACAAACAACTAATGCAATTTTATTTTCATAACTTTAGTGATCTTATTGATGTTTGCAAAAAAATTGCTCACACGGCCAATTTTGACGAAGGTTTTGTTTTCACATGGTTTTAGGCTTCTTCTGGAGTATTGTGCAGTTCTGGTCACTATGTTATATTCATTGTAATTCCGAAGAATGAGGGGGGATCTCAGAGAAAGACATGAAATTATGAAGAGAATTGATAAAATAGACATAGAGAGGATGTTTCCACTGGTGGGTGAAACTAGGACAAGAGGGCATGGCCCCAAGATTAGAGGAAGCAGGTTTAAAACTGAACAGAGAAGGAACATCTTCACCCAGAGGGTTGTTAATCTATGGAACTCCCTGCCCAGGGAAGTAGTTGACGCGGGTAAATGGAGCTAAGTCCACAAAAAGAATAGCCATGATCTTATCGAATAGCAGAGTAGGCTCAATGGGCCGAAGGGCCTACTCCAGCTCCTCGTTCTTATGTTGTTATCGGAAGGCTACGATTAAATTGGAGAGGGATTAGAAAAGATTGGTCAGGATACCCAATGATGGAGAGTTTGAGACATAAAAATAGGCTGGGTAGGCTGAGACTTTTTCACTGTAGAGTAGTCATGGAAACGGTGAACAGCAAAGGTCTTCTCCCTATGATGGGGGAGGTCAAACTAGGGAGCAAATTTTTGAGGTGAGAGGAGAAAGATTTAAAAAGGACATGAGGGGCAGCTTTTTTATACAGAGTGGTTCCGAATATGGAATGAACTGCCAGAGAAAGTGGTGGATACAGGTGCAGTTGCAACATTTAAAACAAATTTGGATAATTACATGAATAGGAAAGGTTTGGAGGGAAATAGATCTAATGCAGGAAAATGGGAAGTCTAGTAAGTAGTAATTAGTTTGGTTTAGGAAAATGCTCGGCGTGGACTAGTTGGATTAAAGGGTCTGTTTCTATGCTGCATGACTCTACGACTCAATAACTCTATAACTCCATGGTTAACTAGTACTATAAAATAATCATAAATTGTCATCACTAGCAATGTGCCAGGCTATACAGTTATCTGAGCCTCAACTATTGTGACAGAACAGAGAACAGCTGAGATTCTGATACAAGGCAACTGTTCTGCCAGCATGTCTTGCAGAGATTTTGTCCAATGTTGAGTGTTTTGGCTCTTCAGTGTGTTTGGAGTAGGAAGGGACTGGAATTATACAAGATGAAGACACCAATAGGGAAAAGGAAAATGCACATTTATGTCAGATGAAATTTAGGGAAACTTATGATCAGGACAACACCACATGCATTTGTCAAGATGGAACAAATGGTTAAAGTCAGCCAGCAGTTGTTCTGAACAAAGAGACTCCATGTAAGATAAGATACCAAACCTATACTCCAAGATTGATATTTGAACCTAATGAAAACATGGGAACGGTTCGGTGTAAGTTTCAAAGAATCCCTACAGTGTGGAAGCAGGCAATTTGGCCCATTGAGCTCACACCGACCTCCGAAGAATATCCCACCCAGACCAACCCACTACCACCCTATCCCTGAAACCCCACATTTCCCATGGTCACTCCACCTAGCTTGCACATCTCTGGATACTACGTACAATTCCCCACAGCCAATCCATCTAAATTGCTCATCTTTGGACTGGGAGAGGAAATTGGAGCAGCCGGAGGAAACCCACACAGGCACAAGGAGAATGTGCAAATTCCACACAGAGGATCACCTGAGGGTGGAATCGAATCTGGGTCTCTACCTTTGTATCCCCATGCTGCCCTCTGCTGTGATGGAAACAGAGCCTGTGATCGCAACAGTTGGCCAGAGTGTGGGCATCAGTTTGCAAATGGGGCAATATGATGATGTCAGTAGATGACAACTTTCTCGCTTAGTGATGGCGGAGGTCAACTTGAGAGAGTTGGCTAACCTTCGGATTTCCCACAAGGCACCAGGGATTGATGTGGAGAGCTCACCTAGCTTCCTCAACCTTTAAAGGGACAGCAATAGGTGAAAGTGATGTCAAAGTGACCGGCTAGGCCAGTATTTATTGCTCAACCGTGGTTGTCTCGGAGAAAATGATGTTGAGCTGCGTTCTTGTCCTGGGGATGTAGGGATACACAAACTGTCCATAAGAAAGGACTTTCAGGATTTTGGTCCAATAATCGTGAAGGAGTCGTGATGTAATTCCGAGTCAGAATGGTGTGCGACTTGGAGGGGAACATGTAAGTGGTAGTGTTCCTAAACATTTGTCCTTCTGGATACGAGAGAGAGGTTTGGATGGTGCTGTGAAAGGCATTTTGGCGAACTATTGCAGTGCATCTTAACATAGTACTCAATTCACAGACTCCAGATTAGAGTGGTGCTGGAAAAGCACAGCAGGTCAGGCAGCATCCGAGGAGCAAGAAAATCGATGTTTCAGGCAAAAGCCCTTCATCAGGAATGAGGCACACTCCACCCCCGAGGCTCCCTGCCTCATTCCTGATGAAGGGCTTTTGCCTGAAACATCGATTTTCTTGCTCCTCGGATGCTGCCTGACCTGCTGTGCTTTTCCAGCACCACACTAATCTGGAGTCTGTGAATTGAGTCCGGGCAAAAATAATTCTTCAATAGTCATCGTCTGGATATGTACAAGCCTGAAACTGGGCGTAGCAAGCAGGCAGGTCTGGCTATCACTAGCCCCACCACGGAACTGCAGTGGTGTGGAGGTGTCTGTGACCCCAGTGGGAAGGTCAAGCGAAGAATCGCAAAGCTCCCCCACCCCCTGAGATCCCCCATCTCACACCAGCTCATCACCCACACGCAAACCACCAGCAGTGGAGCCAAATATTCCACCCAAACACCGTTTCTCCATCCCCATGAGCATCACAAAATTACATTCTGAGAGAGTGCCTGTTACAATACCCATTTCTCTTGGGAGCAAAATCAAAATTCCTCATTTGTTTTCTTCTGGAGAGAGGGATGTGAAAAATGTAACTCAGAATGTTCCAAAACCTGCTGAATTGCAAAATTATAAAGGTCACTTGTTCCATTTTTTAAAAAAAATGACAATGCATACACCTCCTAATGCAACAGTAATACAGAGGAGATATCTTTCTGGCATAAATGACTGGAACACCGCAGATGACAAATTGACAGGAGATGATCAATCCGTCATCCCATTTGGTAACAGTAGATGAAAGGGCAAATACGGTTGATTGACACAGCAGAAAGTATCTGATTAACACCCAGGAGAGAACAGAAGGCATAAAAGGTCCTTGAATCTTCTGAGGAAGGAACAACGTTTGCTTTAAGTCTAGACAGAGAGCTTGGTTGAAAAACTTATACGAACATTATTGCACAGTGATTAACATTTTAAACCATCCTCTATCAATCAAGAAAGGCTAAAAATCATTTCCTGCAAATCCTGAAGGAAAGGTTTATGTCTCAATACGCAAATTTCAAAGCAGGCGAAGACTAGTGCTTTCTGCGGAATAAATGACATTTGGTCAAAACGCTGAGTATGCATTGTTAAAGGCAACAGCAGCAGGTCATTTACTGCTATTTTCAACCATGAGAAAAGGAACATTAGGAACCATTCTGCATAACTGATGTATTCTGCTCCTGAAACATTGCTAAAATAATTCCCACTGCTTACAAAGTTATTAGTACCCTTATCTTGGGACAATGCCATGTGGTGAACATTTTTTAACTAGTTCTTTTAACTTACTTTTTTCAACATTTGATAAAAATCAGAAGTTAGGCTTATTTACTATCCAAACAGCCTATTTTAGGCTCAAGGACAATGGGATCTGGGAGAGGGTATCTCCTCAAACCAACCTCAACACTACATAGGAACTCTTTGATCACAGAATGAAGAAAGGGGGGATTCCCCCTTCAATCAAAGTGAAGCCTTTCGATTCTGAGAAGTACACAAGAAATTCATTTTAAAACAAATCTGATTGAGGGCTGAGATTCTATACTTCTTTGACTTAAAATTTACGATTAAAAGGTATCAATTTATTTGCTGATCACCTTTCAGCATTTTGACAACTAATTTTAAAAATTAGCAAATTGAATTTAATTCATTCCTACCGGTTTGTTCCAATAAAACACTGGCCAATCTGTCACTAGGTGGTAATTCTTGTCAAAATATTATTCAGATATGATGACTCATTTATATTTGGATCTATCAGTTGCTTATCAGGAAAGATAATAGTCACCAAAATTTTACTGCCCCACACCCTTTCAATAGTGTGTTAGCCACAACACTGTGCAGCGTACTCGAGTGGTAACCTCTTTGATGTTACATGCAGCTCCATCATATCCTCCTTACTCATGTATTTAATGCCTTGAATTTATTAGACAAATATCCCATATACCTTCTTAAGCACCTTATCTCACTGTCCTGCTACCGTCAAGGATCTGTGGACATGCCTCCGATCCCTCTGATCCTCCATATTTCCTGTGGTCCTAGCATTCACCGAGCACTCCCTTTCCCTTGTTAGTATTCCCAATGTACCATCTCACACTTTTCAGGATTAAATTTCATTTGCCACTGTTCAGCCCATCTGACCGGCCTGTCTATATCATCCTATAGACTAGGGCTTTTCTTCCTGCTATTTGTCGCACCACCACATTTTATGTCATTGGTGAACTGACTGATCATACTCTTACATTCATGCCTGGGCTATAAATGAACACAACAGCCAGCAATGGACCCAGCACTGAAACGTGTGGTACACCACTCAACACAGGTTTCCAGTCACAGAAATATCTTCCACTCTCTGTCCCTCTGTTTCCAGCCACCAAACCAATTTGACAAATGGTTCTGGATTCCATGGGCTCTAAGCTTGTTTACCAGTCTGGTATGCACAATCTTGTAAAATGCCTTGTTAACTACATCAGCTGCAATACCCTCATCAACTCATACTTTGATTAAGTTTGTTAGGCATGATTTTCCCCTTACAAAGCCATGTTGACTATTCTTATTTAATCCTTTTCTCTCCAAATGGAGATGAATTCTGTTCCTCAGAATTGTTTCCAACAGTTTCCTTACCAAGTTTTGAGAAGATTTGTAGTTCATGTTGAGGTTCTGGATGTAGGTTTGCTCGCTGAGCTGCAAGGTTCATTTCCAGACATTTTGTTACCCTACTAGGTAACATCTTCAGCGGGCCACAGGTGAAGCAATGCTGAAAATTCCTGCTTTCTATTTATATGTTTGGGTTTTTTGGGTTGGTGATATAATTTCCTGTGGTGATGTTATTTCCTGTGATTAAGTCACTTCCTGTTCCTTTTCTCAGAGGGTGGTAGATGGGGGTCTAACTCGATGTGTTTGTTGATAGAGTTCCGGTTGGAATGCCATGCTTCTAAGAATTCTCGTGCGTGTCTCTGTTTGGCTCGTCCTAGGATGGATGTGTTGTCCCAGTCGAAGTGGTGTCCTTCCTCATTCGTATGTGAGGATACAACTAGCCACAAAAAGATATGACCCTCTCTCACTATTATCCTCCCATACAGATGAGGAGGGACACCACTTCAACTTGAACAACATATCCATCCTAGGCCAAGCCAAACAAAGGCACGCACAAGAATTCCTAGAAGCATGGCATTCCAACCGGAACTCTACCAACAAACACATTGAGTTAGACCCCATCTACCACCCCCTGAGAAAAGGAACAGGAAATAACATCATGACAGGAAATGACATCACCAACCCAAAGAAACCTAAATGTATAAATAGAAAGCAGGAATTTTCAGCATTGTTTCGCCTGTGGTCCACTGAAAATGTTACCTAGTATGGTGACGAAATGTCTGAAAATGAACCTTCCAGCTCAGTGAGCCCTTCGGAAGCAGACCCTTTGGTCCATCTCAACCAGATATCCTTACCTAATCCATTCCCATTTGCCGGCTCTTGGCACATGTTCCTCTAAACCCTTCCTATTCATGTATCCATCCAGATATTTTTTAAATGTTGTAATTGTATCAGCCTCATGATTCTCCTTCTCCTTTGATGCTGCCTGAGCTGTTGCGCTTTTCCAGCAACACATTTTTAAGCTCTGATCCCCAGCATCTGCATTCCTCACTTTCTCCTAATTGTATCAGCCTCCACTACTTCCTCTGGCAGCTCATTCCATACACACACCACCCTCTGCATGTCCTTCTCTACGGTGAATATAAATCCAAAGTGCTCATTTAAAACCTCAGCTTTATCTTCCTGCTCCACACACAGATTTGCACTTTGGTTTCAAATAAGGGCCCTATTCTTTCCCTGATAATTCCCTCATCCCTAATACACTTATGAAACACCTTTGAATTCAGAGTATTCGAGAAGATTTGACAGACCACAACAGGAATACACAATACGTCCAGGCACACTGCCATACATTAAGGACATATCAGAAATGATCACCAGAATACTCTGACCCCTGGGATCATGGTAGTCCACAAAACAACTAACACACTACAACAGCTACTTGCAAGTATAAAGGATCCTATACCTACAACCAACAGGACTAATGTTACACACAAAATACCATGGACAGACTGTCAAAAGCACTACATAGGGCAAACAGGAAGGAAATTACCCACTAGGGCACACACACACCAACTAGCTACCAAGAGACATGACCAGCTATCATTGTATCCATGTGCAAGGACAATGAAGGACATTAGTTCGATTGGGGCAACCTATCCGTCATAGGACAAACAAACAGAGACATGCACGGGAATTCCTGAAAGCCAGGCACTCAACCCGGATCTCCATTAACAAACATGTCCAGTTGGACCCCATATGCCAACCACTAAGAAACAGAACCAGCAGCGAAACCGGAAATAACAGCACCAACCCCAGCAGACCCAGGCATATAAGTAGCAAGTGGGACAGAACACCAATGCTTCACCGGAGGTGCACTAATGATGTTAACTAGAATGGTGACGAAACGTCTGCAAACAAATTCACCAGCTCGGAGAACAAGTCAACAACCGCATCTTTAAATTTGCCTTAATGTTACTTCATTTCCCCTCGTTGCTGTCCTAGTTTCTTTTTTAAGTAAACACCTATACTTTCTGTAGTCCTCAGGGCATTCGCTATTTTGAGTTTTCAGTATCTAACATGAGCTTCCTTTCATTTCCATATCCAATCCTGTACATCCTTTGACATCATGGATTCTCTGAATTTGTTGGCCCCACCCTTCACCTTTATACGAACATGTTGGCTCTGTACTCTCATTATTACATCCTTGAATGTCTCCCAATGCTCTGATGTGGAATTGTCTGCAAATTGTTGTTCCCAGTCCATTTTGGTCTGATCCTGTCTTACTTAAATCCACCTTGCCCCAGTTCAGAACCTCTATCTTTGGTCCATCTTTGTCCTCATCCATACTGACCTTACACCTTACTGAATTAGGGTCACTATCATTGAAATGGTTCCCCATTGCCACATTTGCCACTTGCCTGACTGTGTTCCCTAAAATTGGGTCCAGCAACGCACCCTCCCTTGTTGGACTTTCTAGGTGCTAGCATAAAAAGTTCTCCTGGGCACATGTTGCAAATGTTGTCCCCTCTAAACCTTTCAAACTTTGTCTCTGCCAATTCAAATTGGGGTGAGTTGAAATCCCTTACCATTATTATCCTATTACTTTTACCTTTAACCGTGATTTGACCACATGTCTTTAGTCTTTCTATCACTTGCTGACTGGGGGGTCAGATCAAATAAGTGAAGGCCCATTTTTGGTGGTTATTGTCAAGGAGCAGTTGCTGCCCATGTTGATGCCCACACTGAGCTAGTGTCTGGGGGTGGGGTGTGGGGGTAAGTATTGGATTCTAGAGTTTTCGCATCCTGAGGACAGGGCCTCCCAGCTGAAATTGCTGCCATTGTCACTGGTGTCACTGGAGTGTTTGTGCCTTTAATCTGTGGGCAAGTCTGTCTGGGATCAGATTTCCTACCTCGTCTTCATGTGTGTCTCAAAACTGCCCTCTGCCAGGAAAGTTGGCACTCTAGTGCTATTGTCTCCCTGCACAAGGTTGTGACTCACTATTCATCACAACATCAGGCCTTAATACATGCCAGAAAAATCCCAGCCCGTGTTTCCATTTTGCTCCTTGAACTGTCTCCATTCTCGCCAATGACACATCTTTCCACTTCCTGTGTTTCAGACACGTTGGATAACCTGCGCAAAGCACGTGGAGGAAAATTGAGAATGGGCCATTCAGATTTCTATCCTAGTCATGGTGCTGAAATAGGTAAAAGTGAGGACTGCAGATGCTGGAGATTAGAGTCCAGTGTGTGTTGCTGGAAAAGCACAGCAGGTCAGGCAGTATCTGAGGAGCAGGAGAGTCGATGTTTCGGGCAAAAGCCAGCCCTAACCTAAACAATAATTGATTTCCACTCTCACTGCAACTTTGTAGAATTGTCCCTTCTCAACCTCTGGGCTGCATTAATGCAGTTGCTCATGTTATTTTCCTCCAATACTCTTTCATCTCCATTGCCCAAGTACAGCCCTTGCCCACTTCCACTCCATCTGGTTAAAACCATGCAATTTCCCACAATGAGTTTGGACATTAGCCTTGCCAGTTCTGAACTGATGCAAAGATTTATCCGTAGCTTCCTCCTCTTTCCTAACTGTACATTGTTACTTGGCCAAATCATTCAAAAACATGGCATGAAATGTGACTGGCTGTCTGTAAACATCTCACTTGCTTTATAGGTACCCCACAGCTAAGCCAGTTTGCTTTCAATTGCAAAGCAGAAATATTATATTATAGAGGAAATGATGGAGCCTAGTACAATTGCAACATTTAAAAGACAGGAAGGCATTTAACAGGAAGGCGTCAGAGGGATATGGGCCAAATGCTGGCAAATTGGATTAGATTACTTTAGGATATTTGGTTGGCATGGACGAGTTGGACCAAAGGGTCTGTTTCCGTGCTGTACATCCCTATGACTCTATGACTCTAATTGTACATGGTGGCTCCTGGTTGTTATTCCTCTGTTTCTTTATTCTGATATTTGTACAGCAAATGATTTGCTTAGGAGAAGGTTACAGAATAAATGGTAGTCACATGTTTCATTCAGAGGGTCTCTCTCTCTTTCTTTCTCTCCAATGGTGTTCCATGTTACGTGCATTGAATAAAGTGTGCGGAGGGAGAAGATGGCGAAGATAGGGGGAGGAGTCTTTCTTCCTACTACTCTTTCTTTCAACCTCCTGCATTTGCTTTTTATTTTTGTGCAGAGTAACAGGTAAATGGATGACTTGTATTGTTAGAACTGTAAGTATTATCGTATTGTAAAGTTTACTGGCAGTGCTAAAAGTTTCTAGGATGTGTAGGTTGTGTTAATGATGAATTAATTAGCAATTACTAATTAATTAATACACATTAGAGATGCCATAGCAGATGATGTATTGTAATTTTATATGCCAGCTTCCGGATACTTTTAAAAAATTCATTCACAGGATGAGGGCATTGCTGCCTAGGGCAGCATTTATTGCCCAGAGGAGGTTAAGAGTTAACCACATTGCTGTGTGGTCTGGAGTCACATGTAGGCCAGACCAGGTAAGGATGGCAGTTTCCTTCACTGAAGGGCATTAATGAACCAGGTGAGATTTTCCCCAACTATGCATTCATGCCATCATTAAATTCTTAATTCCAGATATTTATTGATTTCAAATTCTATCATCTGCCATGGTCAGGATTTGAACCCAGGTCCCCAGAACATTATGAGGATCTCTGAACTAACAGTCCAGTGATAACACCACAAAGTCATCGCCTCCCTTGCTGCAGAGACCCAGGACAAACTCATCTGCAGTAAATGCTGGTGGTTGCAGGAATGTTCGCCCAGAATTATTGAGTTGGAGACTGGGCTACGGACTTCTTAAAAAATTCATTCACAGGATGAAGACGTTGATGGCTAGGCCAGTGTTAGTTGCCCATCCCAGAGGGCAGTTAAGAGTCAACCACATTGTTGTGGATCTGGGCTCACATTTAGTCCAGGCCAGGTAATGATGGCAGTTTCCTTCCTTATAGGACATTAGTGAACCAGATGGGGTTTTCCAATAATCGACAACAAATTCATGGATATTGTTAGACACTTAATTCCAAAATTTTGTTTAATTGTATTTGAATTCTGGTATCTGCTCTGAACCATCTACCAGAACATTACGTGGATCTCTGGATTAACTGTGCGGTGATAATACCACTAGGTCATGTCCTCCCCTAAACTCTGTTCTTTGTACAGAATCCCTGACTCTGCAGCACCCCAATGAGGGGAAAATTAACTGGCCGCGTTATTCCATGAGGTGATCACATCCCTGAGGATAGGGATTCTGATTTGTTTGATGATCAAAATGAACAATTAAGGGAGAATTGAGGAATTACATGCTAGCTCAAAAAGCAGATCTCAGAAGTAATAATTTCTGAATTAACGTATGAGCCGCATGAAAATTGGCAAGGAACGAACAGAATTAGAGAAGAGAATATATGGCTCAATTCTGGTATGGGAAATGTTCTGGTTCATGGGGTTTCCTGGGGAAATTGGGATCTGAGCTTTTGGGAAGATTTGCCATGCTGGGGCTAGTGTTCTCGCAAGATACAGAACTAGGGAAGTAGGGGTGGCTTTAGATTGAACAAGGGCTGTGAGGGAAAACATCAAGGCAGGACAGCAAAATACTGATGTGGAAAATGAAGGTCACAGAATGCAAGAAAGGAAGACAGAGAAACAAATTTTAAAATGTGCCAGCAGTGAAGGCAAGTAGCTACAGAGATAACAAAAAAAAGTTCTGTATTGAATGCAAGTAGCATTCATGAAAAGAAAGTAAATGAATTAGAAGCACAAATTGAAGTGAATAAATGTGATCTGATGACAATTACAGAGACATAGCTGCAGGGTGATAATGATTGGCCCTAAGTTTTGAGAGGTGTGGGATGTTCAAGAAGAATAGGAAATTAGTTAAAGGTGGAAGGACATTACTCATTATCCATGATTGTATTGAGGCAATATTTAGAGATGACCTTGATTCAGAAGATCAAGATATGGCATCAAATTGGTTGAAGTTGAGGAAAAGAAAGGAAAATAAGTCATAATGAGAGTGTTCTACATGCCCCTGAGTGTGAGTATGAATTGGAATGAAGAAATATTGATGCTTATGATAAAGGGTTATCAATAATCATGGGCGATTTTAATCTATATATAAACTGGAAAACTTAGCTTAGTAATCATTACCTAGAATGCTATAGAAATGATTTCTTGGAAGTACATGCTATGGAACCAACCAAGTTATAATACCATTGGTATGGTGTAATGTGACTGGATTTATTGATGACCTCAGTCACTTTCACGTAGTCATAATCATAATATGATCAAATTAAGATCTAGTTTGAATGGGAGAAGACGGGATCTAAATGGCAGATATTTAAAGGAATATTTCATAACACTCAGAATAAGCACATTGCTATCATAAGGAAAAATTCTAAACAGAAGATACATCATTCATGGTTAAAAATGGCATCAAGGAGAGTATCAAACTTAAGGAAACATATATATATGCACAAAGGTAAGTGACATTTCCAATCACCAAGTCAGAATATAATGAATGGCATAGAATAACTAAAAGATTAAGCTGAACAAAAAAATTAGAGAAGTTTCCTAGAAAAGCAAAAGCAGATAGCAAGAGTTTCTAATGGCAACTAAAAAGGAAAAGAGTAAGTTAAATGAGTATTGGTCTTCCAGAGAGTACTAATGGGGAGTTAATCGCAGATAATTTTTAAAAAGTAGATGCAATGAATAAATGCTTTACTTCTGTCCTCACTACAGATGAAACAAAAACACTAATGCCTGTAAATAGGTAGTTGAAGTAAAAGAGGCATTCAGTGAACTTATAGTCACTGGGGAAATGGCACTGAGCAAACTGATGAAGCTGAGAGTCAATGAGCATTGAGGTCCTGATGAACATTATCCTACTATCTTAAAAGCAATAGCTAATGAGATAGTAGATGCATTGACATTAGTTTTCCAAAATTCATTTGATTATGGAAAGGTTCCACTAGACAGGGAAATAGCAAATATAACCCCTCCCTGAGAAGGAGGGAGGCAGAAAATGGGAGACGATAGCCAGCTAGCCTGGTGTCTGTCATGGGGAGGTAGTTAGTATTGATTGTCAAGGAGGTTATAAATGGGCATTTGGAAAAACTCAAGGTCATCGGGAAGAATTAGCGTGGCTTTGATGGAATTCGATGAAAGAGTAAGATGCACTGTGACGGAAATCCCATTGATGTACTGTACTCGGATTTCCAGAATGCATTGACAAGTTTCCACATCCATTCAAAATAGGAGCTCATGATATAAGGAAAATAAACTAGCACAGACAGAGATGGGCTGGTTGACAAGTAAAAGAGCACAGGCAGAAATGGGTCTTTTTTTCACATTGGCAGGATATGACAATTGCTTCCTGTAGGGTTCTGTACTGGCCTCTCAAATATTTACAACTTGTATTAATGAATTAAATGAGGCATGATGGCTCAATCTGCTGACAACACAAAGATCATAAGGACTGTATGTTGTCAAGACAACAAAACAAGGGTGCGTGCTGACATAGATAGGTTAAGTGAGTGGGTAAAATTACACAATGTTGTGGTTTGACTCATTTGTAAGATTAAGAATAGTCTTGGCAAGATGGATTTTAAAAGGATGTGCCCTCTTGCAGGTGTGTGTTTAACTAGGTGAAAATGTTTTCAAATTAGTGACAGAGATGAGGGGCTTTATTTTCTCTCAGATGATTATATGGCTTTGGAACTCTTGCCTTGAGGAGGCATTGGAAGTCAGTCGTTGAATATTGTTAAAACAGAGGTAGTTTCTTTCGAGGCAATTGAATTGAACAATAGCAGAAATGGATGTGAATGTGGAATTCAGAACATAAATAATTCTGCCATGATCAAATTGAATAGTGGAGTAGACACAAAGCTCTCAATTACATTCATGATTCCTCAGATACTGAAGCAATCCATGTCCAACTGCAACAAGATTTGGACAATATCTAGGCTTGGGCTGACAATGGCAAATAATATTCACACCACACAAATACCAGGCAATGACCATCACCAATAAGTGACAATCTAATCACCATCCCTTGACATGCAGTGGTATTACCATCACTGAATCCCCCACTATTAACATCCTGGGAGTTATTATTGATCAGAAGCTCAACCGGACCACATAAGTACAGTGAATACAAGAGCAGGTCAGAGGTTAGGAATACTGCGGCGAGTGACTCAGCTCCTGTCTCCCCAAAACCTGTCCACCATCTAGAAGGCACAAGTCAGGAGTGTGATGGAATACTCGCCACTTGCCTGGATGAGTGCAGCTCCAACAACACTCAAGAAGCTTGAGACCATCCAGGATAAAGCAACCTGTTTTGATTGGCATCATAGCCACAAGCCATCCACTTTCTCCACCAACGATAAACAGTAGCACTATCCACAAAGTGAAGTGCAGAAATTCACTGAAGAACCTCAGACAGCACCTACCAAACCCACAACCACTTCCATCTATAAAGACGAGGACAGCAGATATATGGAAACACCTTCAAGCCACTCACCAAACTGATTTGGAAATACATCGCCGTTCCTTCACTGTCACTGGGTCAAAATCCTGGAATAGCCTCCTTAATGGCATTGTGGGAAAACCCACAACACATGGTCGGCAGCGATTCAAGAATGCAGCTCACCCCCAACTTCTGCTGGACAACTAGGGACGGTCAATAATTGCTGGCCAGCCAGTGACACCCACATCCCACAAAATTAATAAATAAATAGGAATTTCAAATTAGGACCAGAGCAATAGCAAAACAAATTAAAAGATTCTCCCAATGCTAAGATTTTCATCCATATAATAGAGAAATTATTTGAACAAAGCGTTTGTTTCTTGAACTAAAATGGTCAAGAAATGTTAGATGAAGTTTAATATAGATAACTTTCAAAGGATGAGGCAAATTTCATTTATGTGCAGTTCATTCATTGAAAGAAACCAATCAATGAGGAGCTATTGGGAATCTGCTGTGTACATGTTCTGGGATACATTTCAGGAATTTACACTGAATGTCTTAATTTAAATCTCTCTATCTTATTTATAAAACCACTTATGAAACCTGTGTACCAATTAAACAAACCACTTCCAAATATATTCCCAATTTATAATTTTTGTTCAAAGTCTGACTGACATGCAGCAGATTTCCCTAGTAAAAAAATATAATGTGGAGTCACAATTCATGTCCATAAGGTGCTGAATATTATAAATTATTTTAGTGTGAAATGGTTGAAATATAAACTACGATTACAAGATCAAAGAATATAAGCATGAAATTGAAAAACTACACGAAGATTAAAGCTTTGAAGATATTTCTCTTTCTTAACTGAGGAGTAGTAAATATGTGAACTGCCTTCTCTTTCAAAGATGGTTATTATTAATGATAATAATATGACAATTCATTGGATCAACATCTGCTCAGGCTTTTGAAAGTGAAAGCAGTAAGCGATAGATTGCTCTCAAGAACACTAATCCAGCAGGGATCATAACATTATAAAGTATTAATTTTATCCATGAATGTAACTGTTCAGCATTTTTTTTTCATCTTAATTGCCTTTGGAGTGTAGTTACAGGTTTGTCAGAATTTGTCCTCTTAAAATTTCAGATCGAATTATCTCTACCTTGTCAAGAAATTAAATCAATTCTGGTGAGTCCATGAAAGAACAAGTTACACAGGTCTGAAATAAAGAGTTGCTTTATTTTCCCATAAGATATTTTTCCATTCATATTTTAATATTTAATACACATTGGTCCTAGAATTATACAATGGGATACTGACATGCAGACATGTTGCTCGTCCATCACTAATTCCCATTCTTTCATACCTACTTCTTTCAAATGCATAGATAATGCTGCCTCTATAACAGAGGGAGCAATTTCAGGTGGACTTGTTAAACATTCATGTACCAACCAATATAATGCCAGGACCTTAAATGAAAGACAGTTACAGATGATTATAAGACTCATTTATCTTGCCCAGTTGGGTCAACGATTTATCCACTCTGTACAATGGCCATAAAGACCAGAAAGGTCCCTAGTTTAATCCTCAGTCGTGACAGAGTAAGCTGTTAACAGCCAGGCTACTATGAGACCTTAGCATCCTTGATTAGAGAGGTGAACGTTAACTAAAGTCCCGAGTCTTGATCCTCATTAAGCAACCCCTGCTGGAAATGTGTAACTGAGGACAGAAGACATTAGATTGTGATGTGTCTGTTCATCCAAAGAGCAGATTGTACCTGGCTCCACAGCAACAATACTAAGTCGGGTGAGGTACCGGAGGCAATTGATCCTCACAGAATCACAGTTTAACAAAGGGTAGAAGTTTTACACACACCATGCCACACAGGAGAGGGATAGAAGGCAGGAGTGTGTTTGCAGGGGGAGCCATAATTGTCACCAATCCACTTTTGCCACAACTGTACCAGTGCCTAAGGCAGATTCAAGTCTGTCCACACGCCAATTGAAGCCTATACATGCCACCTAATAAAATGTACCTCCACAGCCTGGCTGTGGGATGAGAGTGCAGGTAATCTCAATGTTCAGGAACACTATGCCTCATGAGCAGAATCCCTAGCAGACTGGTTACATGATGATGACCATTTTGATGACCTCTGGCCCCTCTTGTTGGACTCTGCCTAGAATGACTCAAGTGAATGAAATGGAAATGAATATAGAGAGTTAACAACAAAAAGATGCACAGACTGCAATGCACCTGAAATTACAGAGACTGATATTAATCTAAGGCCATGATATTGGGCTCCTCAGCAATGCAGGGATAGTGTGACCAAAGTCTATTCTGAAAAAAGTAGGGCACACAGCACTTGAAGCACTGTTCCCATGGTCGCTCGGGCTAAGCAGGCTACTAGCACAGAGACGTTATGCAGACCCAAAAGGTTTTGCAGCAGGAAGATTTATACTTTTGAATCAACCTGTTCAGAAATTTTCCTAGACACATCTGGTCCAGGTGGAACTTGAACCCAAGTCTGCAGGCCCAGAGGGAGGGACTATACCACTGCACCACACAAGCTCTTTGTTGTTGGGAGATCATGATATCAATCATTGGTTCCAACTGATACAGATGGAAATTCTGAATGTTCAGACTGCCTGTTGAATCGTTCTGATTTAAACACTCTCTAGTGAACAAGCATTGAGACTGACAAAATAAAGGCTTTTTTAAAGATCTAGACAAAAAAACTGCAGATGCTGGAATCCAAGGGAGACAAACAGGAGGCAGGACAAACACAGCGACCTAGGCAGCATCAGGAGGCTGGGGGAACACAGTGACCCAGGCAGCATCAGGAGGGTGGGGGAACACAGTGACCCAGGCAGCATCAGGAGGGTGGGGGAACACAGTGAGCCAGGCAGCATCAGGAGGCTGGGGGAACACAGTGAGCCAGGCAGCATCAGGAGGCTGGGGGAACACAGTGACCCAGGCAGCATCAGGAGGCTGGGGGAACACAGTGAGCCAGGCAGCATCAGGAGGCTGGGGGAACACAGTGACCCAGGCAGCATCAGGAGGGTGGGGGAACACAGTGAGCCAGGCAGCATCAGGAGGCTGGGGAACACAGTGAGCAGGGTAGCATCAGGAGGCTGGGGGAACACAGCAGGCCACACAGCATCAGTAGGCTGGGGGAAAAAAGAGAGTCAGGCAGCATCAGGAGGCTGGGGGAACACAGAGAGTCAGGTAGCATCAGGAGGCTGGGGGAACACAGTGAGTCAGGTAGCATCAGGAGGGTGGGGGAACACAGTGAGTCAGGCAGCATCAGGAGGGTGGGGGAACACAGTGAGTCAGGCAGCATCAGGAGGGTGGGGGAACACAGTGAACCAGGAAGCATCAGGAGGCTGGGGGAACACAGTGAGTCAGGTAGCATCAGGAGGGTGGGGGAACACAGTGAGCCAGGCAGCATCAGGAGGCTGGGGGAACACAGTGAGTCAGGTAGCATCAGGAGGGTGGGGGAACACAGTGAGTCAGGCAGCATCAGGAGGGTGGGGAACACAGTGAGTCAGGTAGCATGAGGAGGCTGGGGTACACAGTGAGCCGGGTTGCATCAGGAAGGTGGGGGAACACAGTGAGCTCGGTAGCATCTAGGAGGCTGGGTGAACACAGTTAGTCTGGCAGCATCAGGAGGCTGGGGGAACACAGTGAGTCAGGTAGCATCAGGAGGCTGGGGGAACACAGTGAGTCAGGAAGCATCAGGACGCTGGGGGAACACAGTGAGTCAGGTAGCATCAGGAGGCTGGGGGAACACAGTGACCCAGGCAGCATCAGGAGGGTGGGGGAACACAGTTAGCCAGACAGCATCAGGAGGCTGGAGGAACACAGTGAGCCAGGCAGCATCAGGAGGGTGGGGGTACACAGTGACTCAGGTAGCATCAGGAAGGTGGGGGAACACAGTGAGCTCGGTAGCATCTAGGAGGCTGGGTGAACACAGTTAGTCTGGCAGCATCAGGAGGCTGGGGGAACACAGTGAGTCAGGCAGCATCAGGAGGCTGGGGGAACACAGTGAGTCAGGAAGCATCAGGAGGCTGGTGGAACACAGTGAGTCAGGTAGCATCAGGAGGCTGGGGGAACACAGTGACCCAGGCAGCATCAGGAGGGTGGGGGAACACAGTTAGCCAGACAGCATCAGGAGGCTGGAGGAACACAGTGAGCCAGGCAGCATCAGGAGGGTGGGGGAACACAGTTAGCCAGACAGCATCAGGAGGGTGGGGGAACACAGTGAGCCAGGCAGCATCGGGAGGCTGGGGGAACACAGTGTTAGCCAGACAGCATCAGGAGGCAGGGGGAACACAGTGAGTCAGGCAGCATCAGGAGGCTGGGGGAACACAGTGAGCCAGGCAGCATCAGGAAGCTGGAGGAACACAGTGAGCCAGGCAGCATCAGGAGGGTGGGGGAACACAGTTAGCCAGACAGCATCAGGAGGGTGGGGGAACACAGTGAGCCAGGCAGCATCGGGAGGCTGGGGGAACACAGTGTTAGCCAGACAGCATCAGGAGGCAGGGGGAACACAGTGAGTCAGGCAGCATCAGGAGGCTGGGGGAACACAGTGACCCAGGCAGCATCAGGAGGGTGGGGGAACACAGTTAGCCAGACAGCATCAGGAGGGTGGGGAAACACGGCGAGTCAGGCAGCATCTGGAGGCAGGGGGAACACAGCGAGTCAGGTAACATCAGGAGGCTGGGGAACACAGTGAGCCGGGCAGCATCAGGAGGCTGGGGGAACACAGTGAGTCAGGCAGCATCAGGAGGGTGGGGGAACACAGTGAACCAGGAAGCATCAGGAGGCAGGGGGAACACAGTGAGTCAGGCAGGATCAAGAGGGTGGGGGAACACAGTGACTCAGGCAGCATCAGGAGGCTGGGGGAACAAAGTGACTCAGGCAGCATCAGGAGGCTGGGGGAACACAGTGAGTCAGGCAGCATCAAGAGGGTGGGGGAACACAGTGAGTCAGGTAGCATCAGGAGGCTGGGGGAACACAGTGAGTCAGGAAGCTTCAGGAAGCTGGGGGGACACAGTGACCCAGGCAGCATCAGGAGGCTGGGGGAACACAGTGAGTCAGGAAGCATCAGGAGGCTGGGGGAACACAGTGAGTCAGGCAGCATCAGGAGGCTGGGGAACACAGTGAGCCGGGCAGCATCAGGAGGCTGGGGGAACACAGTGAGTCAGGCAGCATCAGGAGGGTGGGGGAACACAGTGAACCAGGAAGCATCAGGAGGCTGGGGGAACACAGTGAGTCAGGTAGCATGAGGAGGCTGGGGTACACAGTGAGCCGGGTTGCATCAGGAGGCTGGGGGAACACAGTGAACCAGGCAGCATCAGGAGGCTGGGGGAACACAGTGAACCAGGAAGCATCAGGAGGGTGGGGGAACACAGTGAACCAGGAAGCATCAGGAGGGTGGGGGAACACAGTGAACCAGGAAGCATCAGGAGGGTGGGGGAACACAGTGAACCAGGAAGCATCAGGAGGCTGGGGGAACACAGTGAGTCAGGTAGCATCAGGAGGGTGGGGGAACACAGTGAACCAGGAAGCATCAGGAGGCTGGGGGAACACAGTGAGTCAGGCAGCATCAGGAGGCTGGGGGAACACAGTGAGTCAGGCAGCATCAAGAGGGTGGGGGAACACAGTGAGTCAGGCAGCATCAAGAGGGTGGGGGAACACAGTGAGTCAGGTAGCATCAGGAGGGTGGGGGAACATAGTGAGTCAGGCAGCATCAGGAGGGTGGGGGAACACAGTGAGTCAGGCAGCATCAGGAGGCTGGGGGAACACAGTGACTCAGGCAGCATCAGGAGGCTGGGGGAACACAGTGACTCAGGCAGCATCAGGAGGCAGGGGGAACACAGTGAGTCAGGCAGGATCAAGAGGGTGGGGGAACACAGTGACTCAGGCAGCATCAGGAGGCTGGGGGAACAAAGTGACTCAGGCAGCATCAGGAGGCTGGGGGAACACAGTGAGTCAGGCAGCATCAAGAGGGTGGGGGAACACAGTGAGTCAGGTAGCATCAGGAGGCTGGGGGAACACAGTGAGTCAGGCAGCATCAGGAGGCTGGGGGAACACAGTGACTCAGGCAGCATCAGGAGGCTGGGGGAACACAGTGAGCCAGGCAGCATCAGGAGGCAGGGGGAACACAGTGAGTCAGGCAGCATCAGGAAGGTGGGGGAACTCAGTGAGCTCGGTAGCATCTAGGAGGCTGGGTGAACACAGTTAGTCAGGCAGCATCAGGAGGCAGGGGGAACACAGTGAGTCAGGAAGCTTCAGGAAGCTGGGGGGACACAGTGACCCAGGCAGCATCAGGAGGCTGTGGGAACACAGTGAGTCAGGAAGCATCAGGAGGCTGGGGGAACACAGTGAGTCAGGCAGCATCAGGAGGCTGGGGAACACAGTGAGCCGGGCAGCATCAGGAGGCTGGGGGAACACAGTGAGTCAGGCAGCATCAGGAGGGTGGGGGAACACAGTGAACCAGGAAGCATCAGGAGGCTGGGGGAACACAGTGAGTCAGGTAGCATGAGGAGGCTGGGGTACACAGTGAGCCGGGTTGCATCAGGAGGCTGGGGGAACACAGTGAACCAGGCAGCATCAGGAGGCTGGGGGAACACAGTGAACCAGGAAGCATCAGGAGGGTGGGGGAACACAGTGAACCAGGAAGCATCAGGAGGGTGGGGGAACACAGTGAACCAGGAAGCATCAGGAGGGTGGGGGAACACAGTGAACCAGGAAGCATCAGGAGGCTGGGGGAACACAGTGAGTCAGGTAGCATCAGGAGGGTGGGGGAACACAGTGAACCAGGAAGCATCAGGAGGCTGGGGGAAAACAGTGAGTCAGGCAGCATCAGGAGGCTGGGGGAACACAGTGAGTCAGGCAGCATCAAGAGGGTGGGGGAACACAGTGAGTCAGGCAGCATCAAGAGGGTGGGGGAACACAGTGAGTCAGGTAGCATCAGGAGGGTGGGGGAACATAGTGAGTCAGGCAGCATCAGGAGGGTGGGGGAACACAGTGAGTCAGGCAGCATCAGGAGGCTGGGGGAACACAGTGACTCAGGCAGCATCAGGAGGCAGGGGGAACACAGTGAGTCAGGCAGGATCAAGAGGGTGGGGGAACACAGTGACTCAGGCAGCATCAGGAGGCTGGGGGAACAAAGTGACTCAGGCAGCATCAGGAGGCTGGGGGAACACAGTGAGTCAGGCAGCATCAAGAGGGTGGGGGAACACAGTGAGTCAGGTAGCATCAGGAGGCTGGGGGAACACAGTGAGTCAGGCAGCATCAGGAGGCTGGGGGAACACAGTGACTCAGGCAGCATCAGGAGGCTGGGGGAACACAGTGACTCAGGCAGCATCAGGAGGCAGGGGGAACACAGTGAGTCAGGCAGCATCAGGAAGGTGGGGGAACTCAGTGAGCTCGGTAGCATCTAGGAGGCTGGGTGAACACAGTTAGTCAGGCAGCATCAGGAGGCAGGGGGAACACAGTGAGTCAGGAAGCTTCAGGAAGCTGGGGGGACACAGTGACCCAGGCAGCATCAGGAGGCTGGGGGAACACAGTGAGTCAGGAAGCATCAGGAGGGTGGGGGAACACAGTGAGTCAGGTAGCATCAGGAGGGTGGGGGAACACAGTGACCCAGGCAGCATCAGGAGGCTGGGGGAACACAGTGAGTCAGGAAGCATCAGGAGGGTGGGGGAACACAGTGACTCAGGTAGTATCAGGAAGGTGGGGGAACACAGTGAGCTCGGTAGCATCTGGGAGGCTGGGTGAACACAGTTAGTCAGGCAGCATCAGGAGGCAGGGGGAACACAGTGAGTCAGGAAGCATCAGGAGGCTGGGGGAACACAGTGAGCCGGGCAGCATCAGGAGGCTGGGGGAACACAGTGAGTCAGGCAGCATCAGGAGGGTGCGGGAACACAGTGAGCCAGACAGCATCAGGAGGGTTGGGGAACACAGTGAGCCAGACAGCATCAGGAGGCTGGGGGAACACAGTGAGTCAGTTAGTATCAGGAGGGTGGTGTAACACAGTGAACCAGGCAGCATCAGGAGGCTGGGGGATCACAGTGACTCAGGCAGCATCAGGAGGCTGGGGGAACACAGAGAGTCAGGTAGCATCAGGAGGGTGGGGGAGCACAGTGAACCAGGAAGCATCAGGAGGCTGGGGGAACGAAATGAGTCAGGCAGCATCAGGAGGCTGGGGGAACACAGTGACTCATGCAGCATCAGGAGGCTGGGGGAACACAGTGAGTCAGGAAGCATCAGGAGGGTGGGGGAACACAGTGACTCAGGTAGCATCAGGAAGGTGGGGGAACACAATGAGCTCGGTAGCATCTTGGAGGCTGGGTGAACACAGTTACTCAGGCAGCATCAGATGGCTGGGGGAACACAGCGAGCAGGGGTAGCATCAAGAGGCTGGGTATCACAGCAAGGCAGGTAGCACCGAGAGGCTGGTGGAACACAGTGAGTCAGGCAGCATCAGGAGGCTTGGGAAACACAGCGAGCTGGGTAGCATCAGGAGGCTGGGGAACACAGCAATCCAGGTAGCATCAGGAGGCTGAGGGAACACAGTCAGTTCGGCAGCATCAGGAGCTGGGGGAACACAGCAAGGCAGGCAGTATTAGTAGGCTGGGGGAACACAGCAGGCCACGCAGCATCAGGATGCTGGGGGAACACAGTGGGTCAGGCAGCATCAGGAAGCTTGGGGAACACAGTGAGTCAGGCAGCATCATGGAGTGTGGTGGAACACGGTGAGCTGGGTAGCATCAGTAACCTGGGGGAACACAGCGAGTCAGGAAGCATCAGGAGGCTGGGGGAACACAGTGAGTCAGGCAGCATTGGGAGGCTGGGGGAGCACAGTGAGTCAGGCAGCATCGGGAGGCTGGGGGAACACAGTGATTCAGGTAGCATCAGGAGGCTGGGGTACACAGTGAGTCAGGTAGCACCAGGAGGCTGGGGGAAAAAAGTGAGTCAGGCAGTAGCAAGAGGCTGGGGGAACACAGTGGGTCAGGTAGCATCAGGAGGCTGGGGGAACACAGTGAGTCAGGTAGCATCAGGAGGGTGGGGGAACACAGTGAGTCAGGTAGCATCAGGAGGGTGGGGGAACACAGTGAGTCAGGTAGCATCAGGAGGCTGGGGGAACACAGCGAGCTGGGTAGCATGGGGAGGCTGGGGGTACTCAACGAGCCAGGTAGCATCAGGAGGGTGGGGGAACACGTTGAGCCAGGTTGCACCAGGAGGCTGGGGGAACACAGCGATCGAGGCAGCATCAGGAGGCTGGTGGAACACAGTGAGTCAGGTAGCATCCGGAGGCTGGGGGATCACAGTGAGTCAGATAGCATCAGGAGGCTGGGGGAGCACAGTGACTCAGGTAGCATCAGGATGCTGGGGGAACACAGTGAGTCAGGTAGCATCAGGAGGCTGGGGGAACACAGTGAGTCAGGTAGCATGAGGAGGCGGGGTACACAGTGAGCCGGGTTGCATCAGGAGGCTGGGGGAACACAGCAAGCCGGGTTGCATCAGGAGGCTGGGGGAACACAGCAAGCCGGGTTGCATCGGGAGGCTGGGGGAACACAGCGAGTCAGGCAGCATCAGGAGGCGGGGGGAACACAGTGAGTCAGGCAGCATCAGGAGGCTGGGGGAACACAGTTAGTCAGGCAGCATCAGGAGGCAGGGGGAACACAGTGAGTCAGGTAGCATCAGGAGGCTGGGGTACACAGTGAGCCGGGTAGCATCAGGAGGCTGGGGGAACACAGTGAGTCAGGTAGCATCAGGAGGGTGGGGGAACACAGTGAGCCAGGCAGTATCAGGAGGCTGGGGGAGCACAGTGAGTCAGGCAGCATCAGGAGGCTGGGGGTACACAGTGAGTCAGGCAGCATCAGGAGGCTGGGGGAACACAGTGAGTCAGGTAGCATGAGGAGGCTGGGGGTACACAGTGAGCCAGGTTGCATCAGGAGGCTGGGGGAACACAGCAAGCCAGGCAGCATCAGGAGGCTGGGGGAACACAGTTAGTCAGGCCCCATCAGGGGGCTGGAGAACACAGTGAGTCAGGTAGCATCAGGAGGGTGGGGGAACACAGTGAGCCAGGCAGTATCAGGAGGCTGGGGGATCACAGTGAGTCAGGTAGCATGAGGAGGCTGGGGTACACAGTGAGCCGGGTTGCATCAGGAGGCTGGGGGAACACAGCAAGCCAGGCAGCATCAGGAGGCTGGGGGAACACAGTTAGTCAGGCCCCATCAGGGGGCTGGGGAACACAGTGAGTCAGGTAGCATCAGGAGGCTGGGGGAACACAGTGAGCCGGGTTGCATCAGGAGGCTGGGGGAACACAGTGAGTCAGGTAGCATCAGGAGGCTGGGGGAACACAGTGAGTCAGGCAGCATCAGGAGGCTGGGGTACACAGTGAGCCGGGTTGCATCAGGAGGCTGGGGGAACACAGTGAGTCAGGTAGCATCAGGAGGCTGGGGGAACACAGTGAGTCAGGCAGCATCAGGAGGCTGGGGGAACACAGTGAGTCAGGCAGCATCAGGAGGCTGGGGGTACACAGTGAGTCAGGCAGCATCAGGAGGCTGGGGGAACACAGTGAGCCAGGCAGCATCAGGAGGCTGGGGAACACAGCAATCCAGGCAGCATCAGGAGGCTTGGGAAACACAGCGAGCTGGGTAGCATCAGGAGGCTGGGGAACACAGCAATCCAGGTAGCATTAGGAGGCTGAGGGAACACAGTCAGTTCGGCAGCATCAGGAGCTGGGGGAACACAGCAATGCAGGCAGTATTAGTAGGCTGGGGGAACACAGCAGGCCACGCAGCATCAGGATGCTGGGGGAACATAGTGGGTCAGGCAGCATCAGGAAGCTTGGGGAACACAGTGAGTCAGGCAGCATCATGGAGTGCGGTGGAACACGGTGAGCTGGGTAGCATCAGTAACCTGGGGGAACACAGCGAGTCAGGAAGCATCAGGAGGCTGGGGGAACACAGTGAGTCAGGCAGCATTGGGAGGCTGGGGGAGCACAGTGAGTCAGGCAGCATCGGGAGGCTGGGGTACACAGTGAGTCAGGTAGCATCAGGAGGCTGGGGGAACACAGCGAGCTGGGTAGCACCAGGAGGCTGGGGGAAAAAAGTGAGTCAGGCAGTAGCAAGAGGCTGGGGGAACACAGTGGGTCAGGTAGCATCAGGAGGCTGGGGGAACACAGTGAGTCAGGTAGCATCAGGAGGGTGGGGGAACACAGTGAGTCAGGTAGCATCAGGAGGCTGGGGGAACACAGTGAGTCAGGTAGCATCAGGAGGGTGGGGGAACACAGTGAGTCAGGTAGCATCAGGAGGCTGGGGGAACACAGTGAGTCAGGCAGCATCAGGAGGGTGTGGGAACACAGTGAGTCAGGTAGCATCAGGAGGCTGGGGGAACACAGCGAGCTGGGTAGCATGGGGAGGCTGGGGGTACTCAACGAGCCAGGTAGCATCAGGAGGGTGGGGGAACACATTGAGCCAGGTTGCACCAGGAGGCTGGGGGAACACAGCGATCGAGGCAGCATCAGGAGGCTGGTGGAACACAGTGAGTCAGGCAGCATCAGGAGGCTGGGGGAACACAGTGAGTCAGGTAGCATCTGGAGGCTGGGGGATCACAGTGAGTCAGATAGCATCAGGAGGCTGGGGGAGCACAGTGACTCAGGTAGCATCAGGATGCTGGGGGAACACAGTGAGTCCGGTAGCATCAGGAGGCTGGGGGAACACAGTGAGTCAGGTAGCATCAGGAGGCTGGAGGAACACAGTGAGTCAGGTAGCATAAGGAGGCTGGGGGAACACAGTGAGTCAGGTAGCATCAGGAGGCTGGGGGAACACAGTGGGTCAGGTAGCATCAGGAGGCTGGGGGAACACATTGAGTCAGGTAGCATCAGGAGGCTGGGGGAACACAGTGAGTCAGGTAGCATCAGGAGGCTGGGGGAACACAGTGAGTCAGGTAGCATCAGGAGGCTGGGGGAACACAGTGAGTCAGGTAGCATCAGGAGGCTGGGGAACACAGTGAGTCAGGTAGCATCAGGAGGCTGGGGGAACACAGTGAGTCAGGTAGCATCAGGAGGCTGGGGGAACACAGTGAGTCAGGTAGCATCAGGAGGCTGGGGGAACACAGTGAGTCAGGTAGCATCAGGAGGCTGGGGGAACACAGTGAGTCAGGTAGCATCAGGAGGCTGGGGGAACACAGTGAGTCAGGTAGCATCAGGAGGCTGGGGGAACACAGTGAGTCAGGTAGCATCAGGAGGCTGGGGAACACAGTGAGTCAGGTAGCATCAGGAGGCTGGGGGAACACAGTGAGTCAGGTAGCATGAGGAGGCTGGGGGAACACAGCAAGCCGGGTTGCAACAGGAGGCTGGGGGAACACAGCAAGCCAGGCAGCATCAGGAGGCTGACGGAACACAGTGAGTCAGGCAGCATCAGGAGGCTGACGGAACACAGTGAGTCAGGCAGCATCAGGAGGCTGGGGAACACAGTGAGCCGGGTTGCATCAGGAGGCTGGGGGAGCACAGCAAGCCGGGTTGCATCAGGAGGCTGGGGGAACACAGTGAGTCAGGCAGCATCAGGAGGCTGGGGAACACAGTGAGCCGGGTTGCATCAGGAGGCTGGGGGAGCACAGCAAGCCGGGTTGCATCAGGAGGCTGGGGGAACACAGTTAGTCAGGCAGCATCAGGAGGCTGGGGAACACAGTGAGCCGGGTTGCATCAGGAGGCTGGGGGAGCACAGCAAGCCGGGTTGCATCAGGAGGCTGGGGGAACACAGTGAGCCGGGTTGCATCAGGAGGCTGGGGGAACACAGTGAGTCAGGTAGCATCAGGAGGCTGGGGTACACAGTGAGTCAGGCAGCATCAGGAGGCTGGGGTACACAGTGAGCCGGGTTGCATCAGGAGGTTGGGGGAACACAGTGAGTCAGGTAGCATCAGGAGGCTGGGGGAACACAGTGAGTCAGGTAGCATCAGGAGGGTGGGGGAACACAGTGAGCAAGGCAGTATCAGGAGGCTGGGGTACACAGTGAGCCGGGTTGCATCAGGAGGCTGGGGGAACACAGCAAGCCAGGCAGCATCAGGAGGCTGGGGGAACACAGTTAGTCAGGCCCCATCAGGGGGCTGGGGAACACAGTGAGTCAGGTAGCATCAGGAGGCTGGGGGAACACAGCGATCTAGGCAGCATCAGGAGGCTGGGGGAACACAGTGAGTCAGGCAGCATCAGGAGGCTGGGGGAACACAGTGAGTCAGGCAGCATCAGGAGGCTGGGGGAACACAGTGAGTCAGGCAACATCAGGAGGCTGGGGGAACACAGTGAGCCAGGCAGCATCAGGAGGCTGGGGGAACACAGTGAGTCAGGCAGCATCAGGAGGCTGGGGGAACACAGTGAGCCAGGCAGCATCAGGAGGCTGGGGGAACACAGTGAGTCAGGCAGCATCAGGAGGCTGGGGGAACACAGTGAGTCAGGCAGCATCAGGAGGCTGGGGGAACACAGTGAGTCAGGCAGCATCAGGAGGCTGGGGGAACACAGTGAGTCAGGCAGCATCAGGAGGCTGGGGGAACACAGTGAGCCAGGCAGCATCAGGAGGCTGGGGAACACAGTGAGTCAGGTAGCATCAGGAGGCTGGGGGAACACAGCGATCTAGGCAGCATCAGGAGGGTGGGGGAACACAGCAAGCCGGGTTGCATCAGGAGGCTGGGGGAACACAGCAAGCCAGGCAGCATCAGGAGGCTGGGGTACACAGTAAGCCGGGTTGCAGCAGGAGGCTAGGGGAAAAAAGAGAGTCAGGCAGCATCAGGAGGCTGGGGGAACACAGTTAGTCAGGCAGCATCAGGAGGCTGGGGGATCACAGTGAGTCAGGCAGCATCAGGAGGCTGGGGGAACACAGTGAGTCAGGCAGCATCAGGAGGCTAGGGGAAAAAAGAGAGTCAGGCAGCATCAGGAGGCTGGGGGAACACAGTGAGCCAGGCAGCATCAATAGGCTGGGGAACACAGTGAGTCAGGCAGCATCAGGAGGCTGGGGGAACACAGCGAGCAGGGTAGCATCAGGAGTTGGAGACGTCAATGTTTCGAGTGCTGTCCCAAAGAAGGATTACACAAGAAACATTGACTTCTCCCCTTCCCGATGCTGGCTGGCTCACTGTGTTTTTCCAGCCTCCTGCTTGTCTGTCTTTATCAAGATCTAGCCATCCAACTTAGTGATTTTGATTGCTTTTGCTCTTGAAAAAGTGTGGAGTTTTTGGAAGTGTTAATGGTCAGTTACTGGATTTCCCCCCCGACGTGGTCGACGGTGCCCTCCACCGCATCTCCTCCACTTCCCGCTCCTCCGCCCTTGAGCCCCGCCCCTCCAACCGCCACCAGGACAGAACCCCACTGGTCCTCACCTACCACCCCACCAATCTCCATGTACAGCGCATCATCCGCCGTCACTTCCGCCACCTCCAAACAGACCCCAGCACCAAGGATATATTTCCCTCCCCTCCCCTATCAGCTTTCCGTAGAGACCACTCCCTCCGCGACTCCCTTGTCAGATCCACACCCCCCACCGACCCAACCTCCACTCCCGGCACCTTCCCTTGCAACCGCAGGAGGTGCAACACTTGCGCCCACACCTCCCCCCTCTCTTCTCTCCAAGGCCCCAAAGGAAACTTCCATATCCGCCACAGATTCACCTGCACCTCCACCCACATCATCTACTGCATCCGCTGCAGCCGGTGTGGCCTCCTCTATATTGGGGAGACAGGCCGCCTACTTGCGGAGCGATTCAGAGAGCACCTCTGGGCCACCCGGACGAACCAACCCAACCACCCTGTAGCACAGCATTTCAACTCCCCCTCCCACTCCACCGAGGATATGCAGGTCATTGGACTCATCCACCGCCAAACCACAACAACGCGACGGTCGGAGGAGGAGCGTCTTATCTTCCGACTGGGAACCCTCCAACCACAGGGGATGAACTTGGACTTCACCAGTTTCTTCATCCCCCCTCCCCCCACCTTGTCTCAGCCGAATCCCTCCAGCCCGGCACCGCCTTCCTGACCTGCAGTCTTCTTCTTGACCTCTCCGCCTCCATCCTACTCCGACCTATCACCCTCACCTTGACCTCTTTCCACCTATCACATTTCCAACGCCCCTCCTCCAAGTCCCTCCTCCCTACCTTTTATCTTCTCCTGCTGAACACTCTCTGCTCATTCCTGAAGAAGGGCCTGTGCCCGAAACGTCGAATCTCCTGTTCCCTGGATGCTGCCTGACCTGCTGTGCTGTTCCAGCAATAAAGTTTCAACTTTGATCTCCAGCATCTGCAGACCTCACTTTCTCCTCCAGTTACTGGATTTAGAAATGTATTTGATATAACCGAACAGTGAGGACTGTTATGCTGATGGATCAGAACACCAAAGTATTTGTAGACTATTTCTTACTTTTCATACCAGAAGTGAATGGACAGCCATCGCTAGCAGAGAACCTGTAGACCACTGGTAGAGAAGGAGAACGAACCAGACAAGGAGGAAGAGGCAGGGAGAGAATGTCTGAGACCCCTTTTCAACCATTGGTCTCCTTAATATATCATACTGTCATCGTCATTGCTCAATGTGGTCCACACCTTCCCCCATCGTGGGCCACACCTGTATAATAAAGATGATTGGTAAAAATCTTCTCAGAAAATCTTCATATAACAACACATCCAATGACACAAGGAGTAACAAACTGGTCACATTGGATCATGACCTTAGTTCTTCCCTCAGGAATATGTTTAGCAGACTAGTGCTCCATGCTTTCCCCAATTAGCTACAGCACTCCCATTCAATGTTGTTGACTTTCACTGGGTGAGAGTTGCAGTGATACTTGAGGACATCTTTGAACAGCTTTGTGCTCAAAGCTGCTCCAGTATTGGACTGTGACACATTGGTACGGGGCAGTATCAGTCAGGGCTCGGTGTGTCCACTAATGGAGTGCCAGTGGTAATAGCATTAATTCCTAAATCCTGAGTCAGTGCAGCCGCTTCAAAAAGTCCTGAAATACAAACTGCTGGACTGATGTGATAGCCTGTGGGACCAAGACATTGACAAACTGAGTAAACACAGCAGCAAGAGTGGACATCTTGACCTCGATCCAAGCTTTCTGTGTCACATTGAAATGTTGAACATTGAAATCAGGCTTCTGCCCATATTGCAATGGAAACCGAGAGAGAGGCCACTGAACATTGCACACTGACAGGGCCTCCAAGTGCTTTCAGGTAGTTGGTCACCATTTTTACTGCGGGAATAAGGAGCCCCAGGATTTACATGATACGTTGGTGATTTCATAATCAAATTCCTCCACTCTCACTCCTGTGTCAAGAGGCTGTCATTGAAGCAGCCCGTATCTCAGTGTGCATGTTCATCAACATCCCCATATGGTGCTCCTGCAGGGTCTTCATTTGAGTCCCTGTTGTCAAACATGCCATTGCCCTCCCATCCTCAGGAACTGGCACACATTATTCTTGCCTGCCCACATAGTTGCAAACCATTGTAAACTGGCAACACACTAGGTTGTGGTGGTGGAGAGATGCCTTCTTGGACTGTTGCAGTGCAGCCACGTCAGTGCTACAGTCAAGAAAGTATACCAATGCCTCTACTTCCTCAGAATTCAGCATTTCCACAAGGACTCTTACAATTTCAATAGATGCACCACAGAAAGCACCCCATCTGGATGCATCACAGCTTGGCTTGGCAACAGCTCTGCCCAAGACTACAAGAAATTACAGAGAGTTGTGAATGCAGCCCAATCTAACACAAAACCCAGCCTTCATTCCATTGACTCGGCCTATACTTCCTGCTGCCTCAGGAAAGCAGTCAACATCATCAACAGTTATACTATCTTCCACCCTCTTCCATTGGGTAGAAGATAATGGTAAGGTCCGAGGGAGTGTTGCTGAACGAAGAGACCTTGGAGTGCAGGTTCCTAGCTCCTTGAAAGTGGAGTCACAGGTAGATAGGATAGTGAAGAAGGCGTTTGGTATGGTTTCTTTTGTTGGTCAGAGTATTGAGTAAAGGAGTTGGGAGGTCATGTTTGGACATTGGTTAGCCACTGTTGGAATATTGTGTGCAATTCTGGCCTCCTTCCTATCGGAAAGATGTTGTGAAACTTGATAGGGTGGGGCAGTCCAGAACTAGAGGGCATAGGTTAAGGGTAAGAGGGGAAAGATATAAAAGAGACCTAAGGGGCAACGTTTTCACACAGAGGGTGGTACGTGTATGGAATGAGCTGCCAGAGGAAGTGGTGGAGGCTGGTACAATTGCAACATTTAAGAAGCATTTGGATGTATATGAATAGGAAGGGTTTGGAGGGACATGGACAGGGTGCTGGCAGTTGTGACTAGATTGGGTTGGGATATCTGGTCGGCATGGACGGGTTGGACCGAAGGGTCTTTTTCCATGCTGTACATCTCTATGACTCTATACAAAAGTTTGTGAACCCATGCCGACCAATTCAAGAACAACTTCTTCCCCGCCATTATCAGACTTTTGAATGGACCTCTCATATATTAGAGTTGAACTTCCTCTGTACGTTCTCTGTAGCTGTAACACTATATTCTGCATTCTGTTCTATTAGCCTGATGTATTTATGTAAGATATGCTTTATCAGGATAGCACACAAAATAACACGTTTCACTGTATTTCAGTACATGCGACAATAATGAATTAAATCAATTCAAATCCACATGCTAGGTAGACCCACTCTGCCCTTAAAGAGGGAATTACAGACTTTTTGACCCAGGAACACCAAAGGAAGTATTCCAAGTCAGAATAGTGAGTGGCTTGGCGGGGAACTTGAAGATGATAGTGTCCTTACGAATCTGCTCCTTATCATTGCAGGTGGAGTTGGCTGTGAGTTTGAGAATCGTTATTGAATATTTTCAGTGCCTCATGTATATAGTACACACTGCTGCTACTGAGCGTGCGTGTTGGAGGGAGTAGATGCTTATGGTTGTAGTGCCAATCAAGCAGGCTGTTTTGTCCTGTATGATGTCAAACTTCTTGAGTATTGTTGGAGCTTCACCCATCCAGGAAAGTGGGAAGTTATCCATCACACTCCTGACTTGTGCCTTGTAGATGGTGGATAGGCGTTGAAGAGTCAGGAGGTGAGTTACTCGCAGCAGCATTCCTCGCTTCTGACCTATTCTTGTACCCACTGTGTTTATGTCGTGAGTCAAGTTAAATTTCTGGCCAATAGTAACCCCCAGGATGTTGATAGTGGGGAATTCAGTGATGGTGACACTGTTGAATGTTAATGGGTGATGGTTAGATTACTTCTTTTGAGAAGGTTATTGCCTGGTATTTGTGCAGCGCAATCGTTACTTGCCACTTGTCGGGCCAAGCCTGGATATTTTCCAGACCTTTTTGCATTTGAACATGAACTGCTCATTATCTGAGGAGTTGTGAATGGTGCTGAACATTGTTCAAACTTTGGCAAATGTGCCCACTTTATAGAACATAGAACCTTACAGCTCATTACAGGCCCTTCGGCCCTCGATGTTGCACCAATCTGTGGAACTAATCTGAAGGCCATCTAACCTAAACTATTCCATTTTCATCCATATGCCTATCCAATGAATTTTCATAAAAATCCATTTCAAAAGGATTGAACTGATTCTTGGAATCTAACAAGTTAGACTCAATCAGCGTCCAGGAACTGGACCTCACAAGCAATTAGCCCTTACAACTAATTCTCAGAAAATGGGGTGCATTTCACGTAGAATATCAAATGAAAATGCAATTTAACCATATGGAACTTTAATAAATTTTGCACATTTTGGTTTTAAGCAAAAACCATTTGAACCATTCTATTGTTCTTACCTAGTTTCATTCCTCTATCCTTTAAAATGTGAGATAAAGTTTGCTAGATACAGTGAGCTATGGAAAAGAGTACGACCATCATATTCATTCGAGCTACTTTCAATGGTAAGATAATGAAAAAAACGACAATCCAGTACGTAAGCCATAGGTTGATAGGCTGCAGCTCTACTCCTGATTAAAATACTGAGATGGTGACCTCAGATGTGACCTCTGCGTAAAGGCAGCATGCAAAGACCAGTTACGTAGCTCAGGCAGAGAAGTTGAAAGGTGATACATTAAATTCTGCACTACCCTTAGAGGAAAATGTTGCAGTTGATTTCCCTGATATAACTGGTGTGCTAAAGTGCCTCTGAGTTGGCCAAGGTGAGATCTTGAATGACAACAACTGTTTACAAGACACCATCTCGACAAAGGAGCAGCTACCTGGGGGATTGCTGTGGCTCAGCTTAAGAGTTCAGTTGCCTCTGAGTGAAATGTGATACTCATTGATTTGTTCCAAAATTGCTTGCTGACATCAGACTTCCAAACAGTTGCATTTTATTAATTTAAGACCCACTTAGTTTCCGTGTTCACCTTTTAAGTAAAGTATTCCTCATTCAGAGCTAAAATAAATAAGAAAGATGGGGAGAATGAACAAAAATATTGCAGTTAATATCACGGCCAGCAGCGTGATACAGTAACCTTCTCAGAACCACCACATGGGATAGTGGGAGGATGCTCAATTTACTGCGATTAGAAAGACACCAAAGTTATTACTGGGGGCATCTCTGTGTATCCCTGCTGCAGTGCAGGCATCCTGTGGGAAAAGGAATATTTGCTCAGGACCCACCCTTGAGAATTCACACTCTGCATACATCCCACTGTATAAGGGACACCACTCTCACCCATTTTACAAAGAAAATGACCTTATGTTGTGGGTCCAGATAGAGTTATAGAGTTATAGAGATGCACAGCATGCTGACCAGATATCCTAAATTAATCTAGTCCCATATGCCAGCATTTGACTAATATCCCTCTAAATCCTTTCCATTCATATACCCATCCAGATGCCTTTTAAATGTTGTAGTTGTACCGGCCTCCACCACTTCCTCTGGCAGCCCATTCCATACACGCAACACCCTCTGCATGAAAAAGTTACCCCCTTAGGTCCCTCTTAAATCTTTAAGGTCCCTCTCATCTTAAACATCTGCCATCATTGTGCTCTCCTCCCTTTGGTGGAATTGCCTCTGGTAACACATCCAGTTCTGACTCACCCAAGGAAACAGGAACTTCCTGGATTGGAAAACACCTCCTCCCCACTTTGATCCTGTGAAGGAGATTGTAAAGCATGTGTAAAGATTTTCTCCTCACAAAGCCAATCGGGAATGCTGGAATTGGCAGCTGTTAAGAATTATGTTATCACTACTTCTTTTGGATTGTACTGAAGTTACATCAGATGAATGGGATCCTTAAAGAACCCTTGAGGACATATTGAATGTAAGCAGTGTGGATGTCTTCTCTAAGTCGGGCAAGTCAGGAGTCATAGCTGAAGAGTTAGTGCAAAATGGGGCTGGGTGAAAACCTTCAGAATATTATGACTGGTTACATGTATGGAAAAAATTCAAGGAATGAAAGGAAATTTGAGAACCAGTGAGTTCTCAAGTGAAAATAATTAACCAAGAATCTTGCAAGATGAGGATAAAATTTTGAAAACCTTTGGCAACCATACTGACCAGCATGTAAAAAAAACAAGAGCGCCTTGCTCAGTGAGATAACATTAACATGGTAAAAACATAGAGCACAAGTGAATCTGGCAAAAGGAGATAAAGAGGCAAGTAAGGATGGATGGAGAGATGAAAAGAAGGTACCTGAATTCTATTGCATCTGACTTACAAACCCTATTGGGTAAAATAGAACACACGGTCTAATTTTGGGGGAAAGAACGGGAAAGTGGATGTGAGGATTGTCGAATCAACCGTGATCCCATTGAAGGGTGAAGCAGGCATGAGGAATGAGCTGCTCCTGTTCTTATGGTCATATAAAGAGACCTGAGCATCCATAACATGAAACCTGGTCAAACAATTACTTGGACAAAGTGAAGTGATCTGGTACTGACAGTGTTTGCCATTTTTCTCACACTGGGACTACAGATCAGTGTTCAGCCAGGGAAGGGAAAAGACTGGCACTGTGAAAAGATTGGCAGCATGGTATTTGCACAATTGACAGGGATGGCTAAGTCCAAGAATGCAAGGTATGGAAACAGTTTGGGCATAACTGAGAAATAATGAAGGCAAGAAATTAGCTGTGAGTGATGTTCAGACTGCCTGATAGTAACCACATGGTAGGGTCGAGTGTGAAGGAAGATATAATGAGAGCTTTTCAGAAAGACACGGTGACAATCATGTCAGATCTTAATCTAGTATGGACTGGAAAGGTCAGATGGGCAAAGAGGTGAGGAACTTATACAATGCATTTGGGATAGTTTCTGAGAAGGGTATGATCTGCAGCTGACTAGAGAAGGGAACAGGAACTCTGCAGCGTTAACTATACAGCCACTATTTCTAAAAGGGTGAAGAATGCTTTGGTATAAAGTGTGCTTAAGGGAGAAACAGATTGTAAAAAAAACTCTGTCAGTGTTTGACTGTGAATTATGCAAGTCTTTATTCAACTCCAAGGGAATGGCGCAAGAAAAGACTGTTTTCGTTGTTGCCTACCTTTCATCGATTTCTTTCAAGGACCGAGATAACATGTCGGGGTTCTCTTGTGTCATCAAGTGCATCAGCTCGGATTGAGCCTGCAAGTTTTCTCAGACCACCTCGTGGGTTTGTAGTGTTCACTCAACTTTCCGAGTGTTGTGACTTCCTTGGCTGGCAAAAATCAGAGTTTGTAGTCATGAGCACTGACTGAATATTCCACTGCGAACAAAAGGGCAGATGGAGTATAATTTAGATAAGTGAATTGAATTGACTTTATTGTCATGTGTATCAGGGCACAGTGAAAAGCTTTGTCTTGTGAGCAATACAGGCAGATCACAGAGTTAAGTAGCAAAGGTAAGTAAATAATAGGTAAACAGCAGCAAAAACAAAAACACAGGTACAGGCAAATGCTAAACGATTGTGAGTCCACCCAGTATTCTAACAACAGCAATGTAGAAACTGTTTTGAAACTGGCTGGTGTGTGTGCTCAGGCTTCTGTACCTTCTCCCCAAAGGGGTAACATTTTTCCCACAGATGGTGGTGCATATGTGGAATGAGCTGCCAGAAAAAGTGGCAGAGGAAGGTACAATTGCAATATTTAAAGGACAATTGGACAGATAAGTGGATAGAAAAGGTTTCAAGGGATATGGGCCAAACACAAGAAATAGTTCAATTCAGGAAACTTGGTTGGCATGGATGTGTTAGGCCAAGGGCTGGAATCAGTGCTCTATGAGTCTATGACTGTATGGGTAAGCTCATCCATCTGTGTGCCAAAACCGCAAGAACTGGATAACCAATGTAAATTGTTCATGAAGGAGTCTGCCAACTCTCCTGGCTTCTGGCTTCACCAAACCTGAGAGGTATTTACACAATATATGGTTACATGACCATCTTTATTTATTTATTGAATTCAAATTTCATGATCTGCCATGGAGAGATTCAAATCCATAGCCTCAGAACCTTAGGCTGGAACTCTGGATTGCTAGTTCAGTGACATTACCACTGCACCACCAGGTCACCAAAGAGACTTGGGAGTTCAGGTCATAGATCTTTAAAATGCCATGAAGGGGTGTAGGAAACATTCAAGAAGGTGAATGGAACGCTGGCCTGTACATCTAGAGAACTGGAGTACAAGGATACAGAAGTGATGCTGCAGTTATACAAAACCCTGGGTGAACCCACTGAGAGACCGTGAGCAGACCTGGGCACCACACTTTAGGAAGGATAGAGGGTGTAAAAATAGTTTTCAAGAATGATACCTAAACTTGAGGCGTTATGAAGAGAAATTTCACAAATTATGAATGTTTTAAACAGGATTTAGAATGTTAAGAGGTAACCTGATCAAAGTTTTCAAATTTATTAAATGAAACAACAGGGTAGATGAAGATAAACTATTTCCACTGGTTGGAGATTCTATTGAAGATTCCAGGGTCTTAGTCTGTGAATTAAGGCCAGACTGTTCAGTAGAGATGCCAGGAAGCACTTCTGCACACAATGGGTGGTCGATGTTTGGAAATCTCAACAAATGGCGGTTGATGCTAGGCCAGCTGTTAATTTGAAATCTTGAGATATTAAGGTATTAAGGGATATAGGACAAAGGTATAAAGGGATATGGGACAAAGGGCAGCTTTCTGGAGTTAGGCCGCAGGGCAGCCCTGATCTTATTGAATGGCAGAAAAGACTCAAGGCGCTGAATGGCCTACTCCTGTTCTTATGTTCCATTTATTAAGTTAAAAACCACACAACACCAGGTTATAGTCCAACAGGTTTACTTGGAAGCACAAACTTTCGAAGTGCTGCTCCTTCATCAGGTAGCTTTGAAAGAGGATCAGAAGACACCAACTTTATAGCAAAACTTTACAATATCATGCAGCTGAAACAATATATTGAAGAAACCTAGACTGCTGTTCAGTCTTTCATCTTTTAGAATGGGTTGCAGGTTTCGGGTTCATTAATATGTAAATCCCAGAACTTCTTATAAGTCACATTCTCGAAATAATGTACATTTTTATGAAAAAGGTAACATCTCACCTCAGACAATGCATTAAAGGTGTGAGGTTAGAGTCTGTCTGTATCCCAATCTTGAGTCAGACTGGTTCTATTTCCAAAATAAGATTATACAAAATATTACATTGTCACAAAGCTGGTCCCTTTTCTCAAGGATACTGTGTCTTCGATTTTTTTCAGAGGCATTGTAAACAGGCCGGGCTCCGATTAGACTAGTTTGGTACAGAGATGAAAAGGATTTTGAGAGGCCTTTTGTTTATATGTAAACAGATGAGACTTCAGGCCAATGTGGTCATCTTTTAGAAGTGACCTGTATAATGGAAGGAGAGTGGTCAGCCGTTCAGTCAAGAACTATTTGGGAGTTCAGCAGTTAGCTGTGTGGAAACAAACTCTCTCTCTCCTTCTGCCCTTTATACTTCAAACTGTAAGCATTTGCTCAATTTTTCAAATTTTGTTTTTTAAGGGGGATTGCTTATTGGGACTGTTGTGTATATATTCGGAACAGCCTAATTAAGCCTAGTTGGATAGACTGACTTCTGTAGGGGTTCTTTATTGTGTTCTTTGTGTTTCATCATGTAATTGAGTGAATAAATTTCTGTGTGTACTAAAACCTAGTAGTCAACCTCTCTAACTTAATCTGAGTAGTTTTCACTCCACACTTACTGAAACAAATTGCAAAGTTATGGTCTGGGCTGCCTGCTTAAGAAAGTTTTGAGTGGTCTGGCCTAGTTCATAACAGATTGGGGGCTCTTTGTGAGATTATAAATAGCGAGTGGTAGGTGCTAGTGTCTTTATTTCGAGTGCTGGTTTGGTTGGGTAGACAAAACTTGGTCTAGTAATGGCTCTTACAGCATCCTAAAGCTTTCTGGAAGTGGATGCAGTGACTTTGGAAGTTTTGCAAAAGGTGGATAAGGCCAAGCTGCAGGAATTAGCAGACCAGCTGGGATTGGAGCTGCCTGCTTCTGTGAGGAAAGGAGAGATAATTACAGCAGTAGCTCAGTATTTAAACTTGCTGGAGAAACCAACAGAATCTATAGAGAGGGCAAGAATTCAATTGCAAATGACACAGCTCGAGTTAGAGGCGAGAGATAAGGAAAGGGCAGCAGAAGTGAAGATTGAGTTACGATTAAAAGCAGAAGAGAGGGAAAACAAGAGAAGAGAGAAAGAAAAAAGAGAGAGCTTTTGAACTTCAAACACTGACACTTAAAAAAGAAAGTCACTTTAAAAGGCTGGAGATGAAGGCTGAGGGTAGGCTTAGTGAGGAAGTGAGTGAGGAGGAACAAGACCCCTGGTAGTCAGAAGCTGAGTGAGAAACTGTTAAGTATGTTCAAGCATTGATGAGAAGGATGTGGAAGCCTTTTTCATCTCATTTGAAAAGGTGGCTAAACAAATGCAGTGGCCAGTAGCAATGTGGGTTTTGTTAATCCAAACAAAACTTGTAGGTATTTGCACCACTATCAGAGGGGGTATCTGAGGTGCATGAGGAAGTGAAAAAAGCCATGTTAAGTGCATAAGAGCTTGTACCAAAAGCCTATAGACCACGTTTCAGGAATCTAAGGAGGGACTCAGGTCAAACCTACATTGAGTTTGAAAAGATTAAACAAAGTAATTTTGATAGATAGATAAGAGCTTTAAAAATCGAGCAAACCTATAATACCCTAGAGAGGTAATTATTTTGGACGAATTCAAAAATTCACAGACTGAAGTAGTGTAAACTCATGTGGAAGAGCAGAGATTTAAAACAGCAAAGTTAGCAGCTGAAGAGGCTGATGATTATGAGCTGGTCCATAAAACTCAGGTTGGCTTCCAGGATCAATTTCAGTCCATGAGGGATAGAAACTAGGGCAAAGAGAAATCCTCACGTGGAAAGGGAAAGATAGATCTCAGTGAAGATCATAAGGATAACTTACCACAGGGTAAAAAAAGAAACCCTTGAGAGGGACAAAGAAGTTAAAAAGCTCCGGTGTTTTCATTGTAATAAAGTGGGCCACACAAAATCACAGTGTTGGTGGGCTAGGAGAAAGCCAGATGTAGGAAAACCGGACAAGCCTCGGAGTTTTGTTGGACTAGTAACAAAAAGCACAAGGGAAGTTAGACAACTGCCTCAGAGGGTACAAGATGATCAGAGATTGAGTAAGGAGGAAGTGCCAGATCTGCTTAAAAAATACACATGCAAGGGTAAAGTTTACTCACATAGGCCAGGAGTAATAGGTAAGAAGATTACAATATTAAGGGACACAGGAAACCCTCAGTCTGTAATGCTGAAGGATGAGGAGATATGTACACCTGAGGGACTATTTCCAGAAACGGTACTGGTAACAGGAATCCATGGTGAGACAAAAAGTGCTCAATTATATAAAGTGAGGCTAGAGTGTCCAGAGAAGAGCAGAGAATTTGTGGTAGGAGTACTGAAGAAACTCTCAGCTCCTGCAATACAATTTGTCCTTGCAAATGATATGGCTGATACCACCAGTAGGTGTGCTGCCTACTCTAGTTGAAAAGCCAGTGGAGACAAGGCAAGAAATGAAGGATGTTTCTCCAGGAATTTTCCTTGATTGTGTGATCACAAGATCACAGAGGCACAAGCTGAAACAGGAGAGCACTGATAAGGAAGTTGACATAGCATTAGCCAAGACCTTTTCTTTGTCAAATAAGTGGGACAGAGCAGGAGCAGATAGGTAAACATGTAAGCATTTTTAGCTCTGCTAAGCTGATTGAGTTACAGCAGAAAGATGCGAATTTAAAACAGTTGTATCAAAAGGTATTTATGGAGGAGAGTGAATATATCTCTGTGTGTTATTACTTAACAAATGATTTCTTAATGAGGAAATGGAGACAATCACACATTCAAGCACACGGGAAATGGGCAGAGATTCATCAAATTGTAGGGTAGAAAAAGGAGGAGCTGTGAGTGGTGCATGAGCGAGCACTTAGAGGTCATTTAGGGGTGAGACAAACACATGCTAAAATACAAAGACATTTTTACTGGCCTGGACTACACAAGGCTGTAGTTGAATTTTGCCAGATGCATCATACATGTCAGCTAATTGGAAAACCACAGACAGTAATAAGACCTGCACCTTTAATACCTATTCCAGCATTTGAGGAACCTTTCACAAGAATCTTCATAATTACATAGGCCCCCTACCTCAAACAAAAAGTAGGAATAGGTATTTAATAATAATAATGAATGTGTCAACTAGATTTCCAGAGGCAATCCTATTCCACAACATCACAAGTAAATTGGTTGTAGAAGAATTGCTTATTTTTTTTACTAGATACGGACTACCAATAGAGATCCAGTCAGATCAAGGGTCAAATTTCACATCCAAACTATTCAAGTTGGTTATGGATAATCTGGGAATAAAACAATTCAAATCTATTGCATACCGTCCAGAATCACAGGGAGCGCGAGAGAGATGGCATCAAACATTAAAAACCATGTTGAGGGCTTATGGTCAGGATTATCCAGATGATTGGGATAAGGGAATTCCATTTGTACTTTTTGTGATCAGAGATGCACCGAATGAATCGACCAAATTCAGTCCATTTGAATTAATTTTTGGGCATGAAGTAAGAGAACTGTTAAAATTGATTAAGGAGAAATTAATAAGTCAGAGTTCACACACCACCCATTTGGATGATGTGTCAAATTTTAGAGAATGATTAAATAGAGCTGGGAAGTTGGCTGGGCAGCATTTAAAAGTATCACAGCGTACAATGAAACAGAAAACAGACAATAAATGACAAATTCGCAATTTTACAATTGGGGGATAAGGTATTGGTATTACTTCCAGTGACAGCTGAGCCTTTAAAGGCCAGGTTTAGTGGACCATAGCAAATCAAGAGGAAACTGAGTGAGATGAACTACTTGATAAGATCTCCAGACAGGAAGAAATCTCACAGGGTATGTCATGTGAATATGCTCAAAAGGTATTTTGATCGGGAAGGAAAACAAGAGGAGAAGGTGTTAATGATTACAGTACAGAAGGAAGGACCGAGCTCAGAGGATTCTGAACTGGACATTCTTCAGATCAGATTGGACAATGTGGAAGTTGTCAAAAATTGGGATAAACTATTGAGTTACCTTCCACAAGAAAATCAAAATGACCTGAAAGAATTTTTACTATCACATGGGGAGATATATAGAAATAAACAGGGAAGTACTAATCTAATTGTGCATGATGTAGATATAGGAGATGCTGTTTCGATTAAGCAACATCCTTATCGGCATAATCTTCTAAAGTTGGCACGGGTTCAGAAGAAGGTATAGAGCGCATGCTCCAAGATGGCATAATCTTGGAGTGACTGGAGCTCACCCATAGTCATGGTGCCAAAGCCAGATGGTACCCATCGGTTATATGTGGACTATCGCAAAGTCAACACCATTACAAACACCGAGGCATATCCAATTCCACAGTTGAAGGACTGTGTCGAAAAAGTGGGTCAAGCAACTTACATTTCTAAGTTAGACTTGCTCAGATGCTACTGGCAAGTACCTCTGTCAGAGAGAACAAAGGCAATTTCGGCATTCATAAGGTCAAATGGACAATATCAATTCAAAGTCATGCCATTTGGTATAAAAAACTCTCCAGCCACCTTTCGGAGACTGACCAATAAGGTCATAACAACATGGACGGATTACCTGTACATTGTGTGCTTTTTGAGCAAAATGGAATGTACCTGCAAATATAATTCTGCGAATACAAATTCACCTCATAGATTTATATGTGTGTGTGCGTCTATGAGAGAGAGAAAAAGAAAGAGAGAGAGAGTGAGTGAGTATGTGAGTGTGGGGGCACCTGAGAGAGTGTGAGTTTGCGTGTGTGCATGCTTAGTAAAGTGTGTGTGAGTGTGATGGAGGTATAAGCCTGTGAGAGGGTTTGTGCATGGGTGTGGGTGTGGCGTGTGTGTATGAGAGAAGGCCTGCGTGAGTGTGCATGTATGAGTGTGTTTATGAGAGAGAATGTAGAGTGCAATGGGGTCACCTGTCGTGTGACATGAACCCAAGGCCCTGCTTGAGGCCATCTCATGTGTTCTGAACTTGGCTATCAGCCTCTGCTCAGCCACGCTGCATTGTTGCGTATCCCGAAGTCTGCCTTGGAGGATGATCAACTGAAGATTCGAGGTCGAATGTCCCTGACAGCTGAAGTGTGCCCCGACTGGGAGGGAACTTCCCAGACTGACGATTGTTGCGCAGTGTCTATTCATCTGTTGTCTTAGCGTCTGCTTGCTCTTGCCAGTGTACCACGCCTCAGGGCATCTTTACCTGCAGTGTAGGAGATAGGCAACGTTGGTCAAGTTGCATGAGTACCTGCTGTGCACATGGAGGATGGTGTCCCCACATGTAATGGTGGTATCCATGTCAACATTCTGACAGGTCTTCCAGCGGTTGCCCTGACAGGGTTGTACGGTGTTGTGGTCAATGTTGCCCTGAAGACTGGGCAGTTTCTGTGAACAATGGTATGTTTAAGGTTTGACCGACCAACCATGTCCGGATTCATCCATACGTGTGATTCCCAACTTCTGAAGTGGCTTCAAAGCAAGTTGGTGTCAAAATGGTAACTACCAGCAACAAGGAATGAGAGATGGGGTAATAAACATACCTTTGTCCGTATTTCCTAAACCCAATGAATAACATATTTTGAAAGCCTACTAGAAAGATAATGCAAACACTGTTATTATCAAAGGTTATATAAAATCCCTCGGTAAAGGTTAGTCTGAGTGCCCATAAAGGGCATATTATCATGTTAAGACTGTCACCAGATGGCCTTTATTGAAGGTGGTGACATTGAGCATTTGATCACATATGCACTATAATCCAAACGCAAGAAAAGACACAGCCACCTGTTAAATTATGCAACTTGTGCAATCATGCAGACAAATGGCAAATTAATCAGGCTAAAATCCCTGGTTTTTAAGGCTTCTGCATTTTTAAAGAAGACAGAGTAATCGTTTAGTGACTTAGCAGATTGATTTTCATTATAGATGTGTCTCCAAAGGTTTGTGCTTAAAAATATGTTGCTGGAAAAGCGCAGCAGGTCGGGCAGCATTAAAGGAGCAGGAGAATCGACGTTTCAGGCATAAGCCCTTCTTCAGGAATGAGGAAGGTGTGCCAAGCAGGCTAAAATAAAAGGTAGGGAGGAGGGACTTGGGGAAGGGGCATTGGGAATACGATAGGTGGAAGGAGGTTAAGGTGAGGGTGATAGGCCAGAGAGGGGGTGGGGGTGGAGAGGTCGGGAAGAAGATTACAATTCAAGAAGGCGGTGCTGAGTCCGAGGGTTGGGACTGAGAAAAGGTGGGAGGAGGGAAAATGAGGAAGCTGGAGAAATCTGCATTCATTCCTTGTGGTTGGAGGGTTCCTAGGCGGAAGATGAGGCGCTCTTCTTCCAGGCGTCGTGTTGCCATGATCTGGCGATGGAGGAGGCCAAGGACCTACATGTCCTTGGCGGAGTGGGAGGGGGAGTTAAAGTGTTCAGCCACGGGGCGGTTGGGTTGGTTGATGCGGATGTCCAGAAGTGTTGCCTGAAACGTTCCGCAAGTAGGAGGCTTGTCTCCCCAATGTAGAGGAGGCCACATCGGGTGCAGCAGATGCAGTAAATGATGTGTGTGGAGGTGCAGGTGAATTTCTGATGGATATGCAAGGATCCCTTGGGGCCTTGGAGGGAAGTGAGGGGGGAGGTGTGGGCGCAAGGTTTTCATTTCTTGCGGTTGCAAGGAAAGGTGCCGGGAGTGGAGGTTGGGTTGGTGGGGGGTGTGGATCTGACGAGGGAGTCGCAGAGGGAGTGGTCTTTCCAGAATGCTGATAGGGGTGGTGAGGGAAATATATCCTTGGTGGTGGGGTCTGTTTGGAGGTGGCGGAAATAACGAAGGATGATACGATGTATCTGGAGGTTGGTGGGGTGGTAGGTGAGGACCAGTGGGGTTCTGTCCTGGCGGCGATTGGAGGGGCGGGGTTCAAGGGCGGAGGAGCAGGAAGTGGAGGAGATGTGGTGGAGAGCATCGTCGACTACGTCTGAGGGGAAATTGCAGTCTTTGAAGAAGGAGGCCATCTGGGTTGTTCAGTATTGGAATTGGTCCTCCTGGGAGCAGATGCGGCGAAGGCGAAGGAATTGGGAATATGGGATGGCGTTTTTACAGGGGGCAGGGTGGGAGGAGGTGTAATCTAGGTAACTGTGGGAGTCAGTCAGTTTATAGTAAACGTACGTGTTGAGTCGGTCGTCCGAGATAGAAATGGAGAGGTCTAGGAAGGGGACGGAGGAGTCTGAGACGGTCCAGGTGAACTTGAGGTCGGGGTGGAAGGTTTTGGTAAAGCGGATGAACTGTTCAACCTCCTTGTGGGAGCACGAGGCAGCGCCGATACAGTCATCGATGTAGCGGAGGAAAAGGTGGGGGGTGGTGCCTGTGTAGCTGCGGAAGATGGACTGTTCCACATATCCTACGAAGAGGGAGGCATAGCTGGGGCCCATGCGGGTGCCCATGGCTACTCCTTTGGTTTGGAGGAAGTGGAAGGATTGGAAAGAGAAGTTGTTCAGAGTGAGGACCAGTTCAGTCAGTCGAAGGAGGGTGTCAGTGGGGGGGTTCTGGTTGGTTCGGCGGGAAAGGAAGAAGCGGAGGGCTTTGAGTCCTTCGTGATGGGGGGGTGGAGGTGTATAGGGACTGGATGTCCATGGTGAAGATAAGGTGTTGGGGGCCGGGGAAGCGAAAATCATGGAGGAGGTGGAGGGCATGGGTGGTAGCCCGAACGTAGGTGGGGAGTTCTTGGACTAAGGGGGACAGGACTGTGTCAAGGTATGCAGAAATGAGTTTGGTGGGGCAGGAGCAGGCTGAGACAATGGGTTGGCTGGGGCAGTCAGGTTTGTGGATTTTGGGCAGGAGGTAGAAACGGGCGGTCCAGGGTTGTGGGACTATGAGGTTGGAGGCGGTTGGATGGGAGATCCCCTGAGGTGATGAGGTTATGGATGGTCTGGGAGATGATGGTTTGGTGGTGGGAGATGGGGTCATGGTCAAACAGTCCATCTTCCACAGCTACACTGGCACCACACCCCACCTTTTCCTCCGCTACATCGAAGACTGTATCGGCGCTATCACGTGCTCCCATGAGGAGGTTGAACAGTTCATCCACTTTACTAATACCTTCCAACCCTACCTTAAATTTACCTGGACCGTCTCAGACTCCTCCCTCCCCTCCCTAGACCTCTCCATTTCTATCTCGGGTGACCGACTCAACACAGACGTTTACTATAAACCGACTGACTCTCACAGCTACCTTGATTACACTTCCTCCCACCCTGCCCCCTGTAAAAATGCCATCCCATATTCCCAATTCCTTCGCCTTCGCCGCATCTGCTCCCAGGAGGACCAATTCCGATACCGAACAACCCAGATGGCCTCCTTCTTCAAAGACCGCAATTTCCCCTCAGACGTGGTTGACGATGCTCTCCACCACATCTCCTCCACTTCCCGCTCCTCCGCCCTTGAACCCCGTCCCTCCAATCGCCACCAGGACAGAACCTCACTGGTCCTCACCTACCACCCCACCAACCTCCAGATATATCGTATCATCCTTCGTCATTTTCGCCACCTCCAAACAGACCCCACCACCAAGGATATATTTCCCTCCCCTCCCCTATCAGCGTTCTGGAAAGACCACTCCTTCTGCGACTCCCTCGTCAGATCCACACCCCCCACCAACCCAACCTCCACTCCCGGCACCTTCCCCTGCAACCGCAAGAAATGCAAAACTTGCACTCACACCTCCCCCCTCACTTCCCTCCAAAGCCCCAAGGGATCCTTCCATATCCATCAGAAATTCACCTGCACCTCCACACACATCATTTACTGCATCCGCTGCACCCGATGTGGCCTCCTCTACATTGGGGAGACAGGCCGCCTACTTGTGGAACATTTCAGAGAACACCTCTGGGACACCCGCACCAACCAACCCAACCGCCCCGTGGCTGAACACTTTAACTCCCCCTCCCACTCCGCTAAAGACATGCAGGTCCTTGGCCTCCTCCATCACCAGACCATGGCAAGACGACGCCTGGAGGAAGAGCGCCTCATCTTCCGCCTAGGAACCCTACAACCACAAGGGATGAATGCAGATTTCTCCAGCTTCCTCATTTCCCCTCCCCCCACCTTTTCTCAGTCCCAACCCTCAGACTCAGCACCGCCTTCTTGACCTGCAATCTTCTTCCCGACCTCTCCGCCCCCACCCCCCTCTCCGGCCTATCACCCTCACCTTAACCTCCTTCCATCTATCACATTTCAAACGCCCCTCCCCCAAGTCCCTCCTCCCTACCTTTTGTTTTAACCTGCTTGGCACACCCTCCCCATTCCTGAAGAAGGGCTTATGCCCGAAACGTCGATTCACCTGTTCCTTTGATGCTGCCTGAGCTGCTGCGCTTTTCCAGCAACACATTTTTAGGCTCTGATCTCCAGCATCTTCAGTCCTCACTTTCTCCTCCAAAGGTCTGTGTCAGGTCACCAAGGAATGATAGCCTTTTGCATAGATAAATAAATGAGATCAGGACATCGTGATTTTTAAGGCTTTTTGCAGAAAGTTTTTTTGTTCTCATTGAATAACTTTGCTGTGACCTATATGTAAAATACGTGTGTATCCTATAATTTATCAAACTAACAAAATGGAGCAGGTGTAAATAAGCAAATAATGTACAGATGGATGCTGTTATCCTTCTGCCAAACACTAATGACCATCATTAAAATACACAAAGGAATATGTGCAATATTGCAGTTTCAAGCATTAAATTAATTCATTGGATCGAAGCAGAAGTTGCCAGCAATTCAGACATTTTGCAAGCAAAGCCAATGTAAACAAAATCAAGTTGTTAAAAAACTTTTTTGAAGTCAGTCCACTATGTTCCAATTAAGGTTTCTTTAACGAGTGCAAACGCAAAATCTTGTCGGTAGAAACAAAAACGAGATTTTCATAAAACGTTTTGAAGTCAGTTCACTATGTTCCTATTAAAGTTTTGTTTAAAGAGTGCAAAGTCAAAAATCTTGTCAATGGTTAACGAAGATAAAATACAGGGCAAGTTCTAATAATTGTTCATGTGATGTTTAGTCTAAATAGCATAGGTGAAATGAAGATGTGAATTTTCAAACCAGGTTTTTTGATCAGAAGATTACTTTGATGCTCTCTCAGTTTGAATGTCTGTACTCAAAAAGTCCCGTTAAATGTGGAGACAGTTATAATTTTCAGGTGACTTTATTTCAGCCTCATCAGAATAGATTTGTTACAATTGAAACAATTAAACCACAAACCAACATGTGGTGGCTCAGTGGTTAGCGCTGCTACCTCACAGCGCCAGGGAATCAGGCTCGATCCCACCCTCGGGTGACTGTGTCGAGTTTCGACATTGTCCCCGTGTCTGCGTGGGTTTCCTCTGGTTGCTCCAGTTTCCTCCCACAGTCCATAAATGTGCAGGTCAGATGGATTGGCCATGGGAAATGCAGGGCTGGGGTAGGTCTGGGTGGGTGTCCTTCAGAGGGTTAGTGGAGATTTGATGGGCCAAATGGCCTGCTACAGCACTGTAGGGATTCTATGAAACCTCAGTAAATTCATGACCTTGCCCTATTGAGGTTCCTAGACCAAGACTTAGTGAGAAGACTACAAATTCAATAGTGTGAGCTTCCTGCTATTTTTCAAACAATGGTGTTGTGATGAATTGAATTTATTGTAATGTGTACTGAGGCACGGTGAAAAGCTTTGCCTTGCAAGTAATACAGGCAGATCACAGAGTTAAGTCGCATAGATAAGTAAATAATAGGTAAACAGCAGCAAAAACCAAAACACAGGTACAGACGAATGTTAAGAGTTTGTGAGTCCACTCAGTATTCCAACAACAGTAAGGTCGAAACTGTTATTAAACTGGCTGGTGCATGTTCAGGCTTCTGTACCTTCTCCCCGATGGTAGAGGCTGTAGAAAAACATTGCCAGGGTGGGATGGATCTTTGAGAATGCTGGCAGCCTTTCCTTCACAGCTGGCCTGGTAGATGGAAGCTATAGATGGGAGGTTGGCCTTTGTGATTGTCTGGGCCGAGTTCATCACTCTCTGTAACTCAAGGATAAACTTATCTTGCAAAGATTTGAATTTGTCAATGTAACCAGAAACTGGGAGGCAGTCTGTAGGTTGGATTCAAAGCCAAAGGAAGAAAAGTGCATTCAAGCTAAGTCAGACCAGACGTCTGAGACCGTGGTATTGTATCTTGATGTGCTGTAAACCCATGTTTCTCAACCTGTGGGATAGGTCCCATTATTGGGATGGATAAACTGTCTAGGTGGGCAACCCTCTGAAGGAGCTTGCACATTCTCTCTGCGTGGGTGCTCTGGTTTCCTCTCACAGTTCAAAGATGTGCAGGTTAGGGCAGATTGGCCATGCTAAATTGCCCAAAGTAATCAGGGATGTGTAGGTTAAGTGGATTAGTAATGGGAAATGCAGAGTTACAGGGATAGGGTGTGGGGGTACATTATGTTGGAATACTGTTCAGAGGGTCGGTGTTACTCGATGGGCCAAATGGCCTGCTTCCACACTGTAGGGATTCTATAATGCTTCCGGTGACTGGCCTCAGGTCCACATAAACTAAGTTTGTATCATGCAAAGACTGCATATAATATCTATGATATTATAGTAATATACATATAATATATATTTAATATATCACACACCACTTGAGGTTTCCCGAACAAAAGGAAAGGTACAGAAGATTACAATATACATAAAATACCGCTTCAATTGTTTGGGATCCTATAGCACCTCGTAATGGATTGCTAATGTTAACTATCTCAAATATGGTGAAAGTGGAGGAATTAAAGTATTGAGGCAAGAAGTATGATCGTTCTCTCAACCTCCTCACACTCTGTCAATAAGCAAGGATAGCAACTACGCCACAGACAATGCTCAATCATGTTACTGTAACCTCCAGTGGTGTCTTGAAGCCTAATGGAAAGGTTTGCACCTGAGAGATCCCTGCCTTTGGCTCCATAGAACACAAAGCTGCTTTGGCTGATGTCTTGTGCTGTCCTGAAACTGTGACTGTTCCCAATACCAGAACACCGAGTCGTCATAAACATGAAGATCGCAACTTGTATATCTCAGGAGTTGGGGAAAAAAATGCAAAAGGAATGATGGTAGAGCTTTTCACGATACACTCTTCTGGGTCAGCAATTAAACAAAAGACACACTTTCTCTGTCAGTCCTGCCACCCAGGAATCAGTCTGGTCCAGCAATATTCAGCAAGAGGGTAATACTTGTCAGAATTACCAGTGGAAGGCCACCTGATTATTCAGGCAGCCTGCTGGATTGGTTCATACGACATTCACTGGACCTTAGAAAAATGAGGGGAGGGAATGTCAAGTTTATGAAATTCTCACAAGATTGGATAAGGTAAATGCTGGAAGGATGGTACCAGTTACCAGTGAGTTCAGAACTAAGGATCACAGTTGAAAGATAAGGGGTAGGCCATTTAGGACTCAGACATAAGAAACATCTTCACTCAAAGAGTGGGGAATCTGTGAAATCTCAAGTCACTGAAAGCAGTTGAGGCCAAAGTATTGAATGTTTTCAAGAAGCAGTTAGATATAGTACTTCAAGCTAAAGAGATCAAAAGATGTGGGGTTAGAGCAGGAACAGATTACTGAGTCAGATGGTCAGCCATGATCATATTTGAAGGGCCAAATGGCCTACTCCTGCTTCTATTTTCAATATTTCAAATGTCTATAAACAGGTCTTGAAACTCAAAATCTCTCAATCACACACAAGGACACATTTCCAAACAAAAGGAAAGTCGCAAAATATTACAACTTTTCTCCATCACCGTCTTAGAGTCATAGAGTCATAAAGATGTACAGCATAAAAACAAAGCCTTCGGTCCAACTCATCCATGGCGATCAGAAATCCTAAATTAATCTAGTCTAATTTGCCAGCACTAAACCATTTTTATTCATATACCCATCCAGATGTCTTTTAAATGTTGTAATTGTACCAGCCTCCACCACTTCCTCTGGCAACTCACTCTACACGTGCACCATCCTCTGTGTGAAAATGTTGCCCCATTAGGTCTCTTTTATATCTTGCCTCCTCTCACACTAAATCTATGCTCTTAAATTCTGGAGTCCCCCAATCCAAGGAAGATACCTTGTCTATTTACCCTGTCCATACCCCTCATGATTTTATAAACCCTGATAAGGTCACCCCTCAGCCTCCGACATTCCAGAGAAAACAACCCCAGCCTGCTCAGACTCTCCACTTGTTTTATGCCTTGAAGATATAGAGAAATAACATTTCTCTGTCTGCAATAGCTTTATTTACCATACATTAAAATGGTCGCTCCCATTCTTACAGCAACCCTAGCCTCAGTTTGATCCCCTTCTCTCTTCAAGACCTTTCGAAGATAATGGCGGAGTAGAACGGGTGCGTGTGGGCTCTTGCCTGGGACTCCGGGTGGCAGTAGGCCAAGAGGGAGGGACTCCTGGTGGCAGTAGGCCCAGAGTGGGGACTCCTGGGCTGGGAGCGGAGTGAGGGACTCCTGGTGGCAGTAGGCCCAGAGTGAGGGACTCATGGCCTGAGAGTGGAGTGAGGGACTCCTGGTGGTGGTAGGCCCAGAGTGGGGACTCCTGGGCTGGGAGCGGAGTGAGGGACTCCTGGTGGCAGTAGGCCCAGAGTGAGGGACTCATGGCCTGAGAGTGGAGTGAGGGACTCCTGGTGGTGGTAGGCCCAGAGTGGGGACTCCTGGGCTGGGAGCGGAGTGAGGACTCCTGGTGGCAGTAGGCCCAGAGTGAGGGACTCGTGGCCTGAGAGTGGAGTGAGGGACTCCTGGTGGTGGTAGGCCCAGAGTGGGGACTCCTGGGCTGGGAGCGGAGTGAGGGACTCCTGGTGGCAGTAGGCCCAGAGCAGGGACTCTGGGGCAGTAGGCCCAGAGTGAGAGACTCCTTGTAGCAGTAGGCCCAGAGTAGGGACTCCTGGTCTGGAACCAGAGCTAGGGACTCCTGGTGGCACTAGGCCCAGAGCAGGGACTCCTGGTGGAAGTAGGCCCAGAGCGAGGAGGTTCTGGCCTGGAAGGGAAGCGAGGGACTCCTGGTGGCCGTAGGCCCAGAGTGGGACTCCTCACCTGGGAGCAGATTGAGTGATTCCTGGTGGAGGTACGCCCAGAGAAGGGACTTCGAGCCCAGAAGCAAAGCGAGGGACTCCTGGTGGCAGTAGGCCCAGAGTGGGGACCCCTGGCCTGGGAGTGGAGTGAGAGACTCCTGGTGGCATTTGGCCCAGAGCCAGGAGCTCCATGTTATCAGTGAGGCAGCAGTGGCAGTGGAATTGAGGACTTCTGTTTGTCAGGCGAGCATCCGTACAGCATGGGAGTTTGCAGCTGTGAGGTGGGCTTAATGGTGAAGAGTTGACGCCTAAAGAATAGCGACTCCTACATTGGTGGATCCGGTGCAGGTAGTGATGAAGTGACGGAGGATTCTCTTTCAGTTCTGTCACTTTACTCCTTTTATTCTTAATCACGAAGAATGGCACTGGATTGTGGTGAAAGTTGAAGCTTTTCACTGTATTTTACTGTATTATTCACTGTAAAATGTAAGTGACAATAGTAAATAATAAATAGTGACCACATATCCGTCATTATTAATCTACATCGTGAATAATCAGCACACTCAGAAAAATAGCAAACAACTGAATACTCCGTTCAGCAAGAAGTGAGATTCTTACTCAGCTGGCTTACAGCATTTGACGGGATGTTACAGTGGAGCCAAGAAAAGCAAAGTCACCTTTACAACGCAGGAAGAGTCGTCGCATATTTGTAAATAGCAAGGCTCACGCAAACAGCAACAAGAAAAATGGCTAAGTCATCCAATTTAAATGTTAGTTGACGAATAAATGTTACACAGAACATCCCAATTTTAGATATTAAACTGAGACCACAGTCAGTGTTTAATAGTTGCTTGCACATCTGGAGTTCACAATGGTCTGAACCAGATCAAAGTTCCTTCACGTGGGTAGAGAGTTCATTTTGTCCAATTATATCCTTCTTCGAAACATTTGTATTCAACTCTCTTCAATCAGTTGTCGTTTACTCACAAGCATTGCTTTAATCTTACACCAAGAGCATGTTTGCCCTTCCATTTTTCCATGCAGCAGAGTGAAGTTATTGTTGTAGCAGGCGAAGATTATCAAAGTCTCCATTTGGATTGCAGTCTCCACATTGGTCCCAATTCGCAGTTGGGAACCTGAAAGTGACTGAAGATGGAAATTAACAGGGATCTTCTAGGAAGCAGTCTCCCAAAGTCCTACCTAATTCAGGATGGCAGGCAGATCAGGGACGAGAGGACATTGATATTTCCAGCTGGTAGCCACACCAGATAAGTGGATCCTGCTGAAGTAGGTGACTGAGAGCACCTCAAAGTGGGCACCTCCCATCACAATATCAAAAGAAACCTGGTACTGTTAGGAAACTATGATTGTGGAGAGGCAAATCCTTCACAGAATGACCTCCAGCTCAGGCTGCCACCATCATATACCAGCAGGTTGTTGCTGAGGAGATGGAGAGGAGGTATTGACATCCTTCTGCCTTACTGTGAGGCTACCACTGGAATCATAGAATCCCTACAATGTGGAAACAAGCCATTTGGCCCAACAAGTCCACACTCACCCTCCAAAGTGTAACCCAGACAAACTATTCCCCTATCCTATTACTCTACATTTACCCCTGACTAATGCACCTAGCGTACAGATCCTTGAATACTGTGGACAATTTAGCATGGCCAATTCACTTAACCTGCACATCTTTTGGACCATGGGAGGAAACAGGAGCACCCCGAAGAAATCCACACAGTCATGGGGAGAATGTGCAAACTCCACACAGACAGTCACCCAAGGGTGGAATTGAACCCGTGTCCCTGGTGCTGTGAGGCAGCAGTGCTGACCAGTGCTACCCCTAGTTAAACATTGGGCTCAGGCTTCAGCTCAGCACCCGCCTGCTGTCAGAAAGATGGTAGTGGCAGAATTTATAAAATCATGAGGGGCATGGATAGACAAGGTTTTTTCCTGGGACTGGTGCAATCCAGAACTAGAAGGTGTAGATTTAGGATGAGAGGGAAAGATTTAAAAGGGGCAACTTTTTCAGACAGAGGGTGGTGCATGAATCAAACGAGCTGCCGGAGGAAGTGGCGGAGGCTGGTACAACCCCAACATTTAAAAGGCATCTGGATGGATACACAAATAGGAAGAATTTAGAGGGATATGGGTCAAGTGCTGGCAAATGGAACTAGCTTCATTTAGAAAATCTGGTCAGCATGGACAAGTTTGGCTGAAGGGTCTGTTTCCGCGCTATACATCTGCATAACTCTATGACTCTAAATGGCTCAATGACAGGTTTAATAGGCTACCATTGATGTTGAAGGTCTCATGCCCGAAACGTCGATTCTCCTGCTCCTTGGATGCTGCCTGACCTGCTGCGCTTTTCCAGCAACACATTTTCAGCTCTGATCTCCAGCATCTACAGTCCTCACTTTCTCCTACCAATGATGTTGGGCAGGTGGGCCCTGTTGGCACAGACTACCTCTGGCACGGTGACTCAGGGGCAGAAACGCACTAGATCATCAAAACAATATATATTTGTGTCAAAACAAACATGTCAGAACATTTTACTCCTTGTCTTGCCTCCTAACGCACTTCTGTGGAACCTGGAAATTCAAATTTCTTAATTGAAAACCAAGTTTTAGAAATTGAATCTACCACATAGTGGAGACGGGACTATATTAGTCAGCTTGGAAACAAGTAGTAACACATGGGATTGTGCAAGCCTTTCCGATGACCTGCAATAAATCCACATCAGAACTCAACATGGAGCCGTCCTATTGACAGGACTTGGGATTAATGAATGCAAATACAGTTCAAGTTCCTACAAGTATCATGAAATTGCTGTCAATCAAGAAATGCACTCTATTTATTTTTCCACTTTGTGTTCTTCAGCGATAGATGCTTCCATGAAATATAATGTGCAAATTACTTATGTCACATAAAATAAATTTTAAGATCTGCAGAAGTATCACATCACACAAATGCTGCCATTAATTTGTTGCTGTTTGTTTGCCAATATGGACCTTTATTCTTTGTATATTTCCCTGCTATTAGGTAACTGTTGATAAAGAAATGCAATAATTAGTGTATGAAATAAATGAACAGCAAAATTGCTGGCTGCTGAAGTAAATTAATGCTCCTGTCATTCTCCAGCCAATTTTGTAACCTCTTTCTGAAATAAATCAATACGATTAAATATGTGAATCAGTGGTATAAATACTTAATGCGTACAAATGCACATTTTGAAAGACCCAATGATTGGAACATATACAGTACTTTTCTTCCTCTCCATTAATCATTACGTTGTCATTCCTGACAATCATTTCATAGAAGAAAAGATAAGAGTTCTGGTGCCAAAATGATGTAACTCTCCAGGGGATCCAAGTTAACGTTCCTCTGAAGAAAGTAGGTGTAAGAATTGTAAAGTATGGATTTTACAACAGTGTGCATGCGCATTCATGCATTCAGGCTTTTATTCATGTGAAAAAATGCAGTAATTCCTGTTTGGATAATTGCAATGTTTGGAATTGATTCAATAAAGGGTATGCAAAGAGGATGGAGAATTTGTTCCACAAATGAAGACGATCTGATAACTCATGAGAGAGAGCAGCAATTGTGAGATGTATAAACTTTTTCCTCAGCAGTGGAATAAATTGTACATCTTCCAGTTCCCTGCGGAGTAATCTCCTTATATGACACATGTTTTATGTAATAAAACATTTAAAATGAAATGAATAAATTATGCAAATAACAGAATGCATGGTTGGGCTATATTTTTGACACCTGGATGAGAATGATAATTTCACTACCCTGTGACCTGATAATTTGTTGCAATGAAACTAAAAATGGAATTTCCTGCAGTGATTAATCACTGAGTCATCAAAATCCATGATGATCTACGACCTTTACTGGTTTATGTATTATGAATCTATCCATTGCGGCCTTCTTTAAAGTCAAATTCCTAAAAGTTTGTTAAATTGAGGTGAAAATGAAAGGAGATTATGAATTTTCAGGGCATCAACCTGGAGAAATGCTGTGTTATAAGAACAACTGCATATTAGTTCACTTCCAGTTTACCAGGTAATTAATGTTTAATTACACAGGAACACCTCTGTCCAAATGGTGAAGAAAGGAACTTGATAACAGCCTGTTCCATACTCTTCAGGTGCTCCAGGATTTGCCTGATATATTGCAACTCTCCACAATGACTGCAGAAGGACTTAATGACAATGCAGTATTCACATAGGCCTGTGTTTCTTTATTTAAAAAAGAATAATTGCTTCAGAAAAATCAGGAAGCACCAAGTTGAACTGCAGATGATCTTGACAATGTGTTTACTTTAGCTGCAATCTGCAGCTCTCATTTGATCCTGGTTCGAGCACAGATACGTACACAACAAAAGAATTGGCTTATAATGTTTGTGAAGAAAAGCGAGCTGACAACTCAACCATGACAGAGGAAAATAAAGCAACAGACATTATAGTCAAGGAAATGTCAGATAATCCAACCTAGAGGCTTATCTCATTTAAGCTGCCTGTCTTTCCTCCCATGTTTATTTCCAAGGGAGCTGGGCCATGACCTTCCACTGGGTATGTCCAGTCAATGCAGCGGTTAACCATTGCCTTCTACACCAGGACTAGGGGAAATTGTAGCTGAGTCGTAATGTCACTGGACCAGTAATCTAGAATCCCAGGTTAACATGTTAGGGACACAGGTTTGAATCTCACTATGAGAAAGCATAAATTCAATACAAATTTTGATCAGGAGATGCTCCTACACATCCTGCCTGTCATTAGGGATAGAGAATCATTGACTTTTACAGGATAGAAGAAGGCCATTTGACCCATCCTGTCTGTGCCAGCTCACGAAAGAGCTACCCCAGTTTGTGCCATTTTCAAGCCCTACCTCTGTTCCCCTCTAAATTCATTGCTTAGCAATTGGTTTTGTTGAAAGTGTGATGAAACTGCCCAAGAAGAAATAAAAACGATCAGAAAGAGAAGCAGAAAATCTAAGCTGACAATCTACATGTTTGGCTACATTATGAATGGAAGTTTCACAGCTATAAGTCATGGCAGGAAACACAAACACAGAGGTAAGGGTGCTCCAATGCACCATAATACCTGCATGATGGCACACTACCCTACAGATCTGTATCTCAGCATTGGCTGGTAAGATTCCACAACCAGATTGAAAAGTATAAGGTATGAGCACATTAGTGTAAGTGTAATGTCACTGGGGTAATAACCCAGATCCCTAAATGGACTGGGAACATGGTGAGTTCCAATCAGCCGGTCAGGCAGCATCTGAGGAGGAGGAGAGTCGACGTTTCGAGCATAAGCTCTTCATCAACAGACATTCCTGATGAAGAGCTTATACTCAAAAAGTCAATTCTCCTGTTCCTCGGATGCTGCCTGACCGGCTGTGCTTTTCCAGCACCACACTTTTTGACTCTGATCTCCAGCATCTGCAATTCTCACTTTCTCCCTGGGTTCCAATCACCATGACAGATGGTGAAATTTGAATTCAATAAAATTCAATAATAAAACAACATCCGGCTTAATGGAAACAATGTCAATTCGCATAAAACCCAACTGTTTCACACATGTCCCTCAGGAAAGGAAATCTGCTGACTTTGCCTAGTTTGATGTGACTCCTGACAATCAATGTTGTTGATTCTTAGCTGCCCTCTGGATAACGAAGGGAGACAATAAATGCTGGCCTAGCCAGTGAACCCCACATCCCAACAATAAAAGGCGTCAAAGGTAACAAATGGAACAAAGGTAGCAAACCTTAGGAAAATGGTGATGGTCATGACAATACCTAGGTTAAGGCTCAGCAAATCAGGCTCAAAACTGCCCCTTACAGCAACTGCTGGAATGTAAGTTTGGAGTTATAAAAGCTAGTCTCAGTAATGGTTCTTTTTAGATTATCAATTAGCATCAAAAACCCATCTATTTCATTAATGCCCTTTAGGGAAGGACATCTTACCCAGTCTGACAACATATGACTTCAAACCAACAGCAATTTGGTGGACTCAAAACAGCCATCTGAAATTCAAATGGCCTATCAAGCCACTCATTCAAGGGAATCAATTACTGACTTTGCTGGCAACATTCACCTCCTCAGAAAGAAAAAGGCACAAATGGACTGCACCACACCCAACTTGGCCTCCAAGCCACCCCACCCATCATCCTGACTTGGAAACCTTACTGAAACTGAATACGTCTTCAGTACTTGATCTGTGGCTGCTGCAAATGGGCAATGAACATTGGCCGTGCTAGTAACCTCCAGATGCCACGAGCAAATTGCAATTGCATTGCGATTGTTAAGTTTGTGCAAAGGAAATTTGCAAAATCATGCCCTAAGTGGTCCTTGCCAATTCTCAAACTACTTCTTAACTCTCCAGAAACCAATTTTAATAGATTCATTCCCTTTTTCAAAGTCAGTGGGAATCAACATTTCCTGAAGTCACATTATTTCGATTAGCACTGCTACTGACTACTGAAGAATGGGATTGACAGGCTTTCAAATTTAAGAATCTAGCAGAATGTTTCTTTTGTCTCTGTTATGTTCAGTATTTCTACTGTAAAAGTACACACAAAAATAGAAACAAGTTATCCTTTCAAAGGATTCACTGATACACAAATCATTGGAAAATAGGACCATTCCTGACCTCAGATATTGAAGCTGTCGGTGTTAAAATGTGAGAAGACATAGACAATATCCATATTGAACCCCTACAGTGGGGAAACAGGCCCTTCAGCCCAACAAGTCCACACTGTCCCTCCAAAGAGTAACTAACCCAGACCCATTCCCTCTACCCTTTATTTACCCCTGACTAATGCACCTAACCTACACATTCCTGAACACTATGGGTAATTTAGCACTGTCAATTCACCTAACATTCACATCGTTGTGCCATGGGAGGAAACTCATACAGACATAGGGAGAACATGCAAACTCCACACAGACAGTTAACCGAGGCTAGGATCGAACCCAGGCCTCTGGTGTTGTGAGGTAGCAGCACTAACCACTGAGCCACGATGCCGCCTATGACTTGGGTGGATAAGAGGCAAGTAGAATTCATCCCACACACATGTCAAGCAATAGCCATCTCCAACAATGAGATCACCCATCATTATCACCCCTAGACATTCAATGATATGAAGATTGCTGACTTTTCCATTATCAACATCCTGGAGGTTACCACCAACCAGAAACTGCACTGGACCTGTTGTATAAGTACTATGGATACAAGGGTAGGTGAGAAGCTAGGAACCTAGCAGTGAGTGACTCATCTTCAGACTGCCCAACGCTTGCCCACAACCTACAAGACAAGTTGGAAATGTGATGGAACAGTCTCCAATTGCTCAATGAATGCAGCTCCAACAACAGTCATGAAGCCTGACACCATCCAGGATAAAGCAGTCTCTTGACTGGATCTCAATATTCAGTTCTTCTCCCAAAGGTATACAGTGAAAGCAGTGTGTACCATTTACAAGGTTAACTACAACAATTCAACAAGTTGGTGATGGATATTAAAACTGAGCTGAAAATGTGTTGCTGGAAAAGCGCAGCAGGTCAGGCAGCATCCAGGTAACAGGAGAATCGACGTTTCGGGCATAAGCCTTCCTGAAGAAGGGCTTATGCCCGAAACATCGATTCTCCTGTTCCCTGGATGCTGTCTGACCTGCTGCGCTTTTCCAGCAGGATTTCAACCCGATGGATATTAAAAGCTGATCATTCTGTAATGCCCACATCCTTGGAATGAATTAAATAATAAGCCAAAACAAAATGATAGCACATCAATTCCTGCCATCTAAACTTTAATGATTTATAAATTTCCAATTCAACAATGAAACTTTACCTTTGTTTTAATTATCCATGCCAATAATTCATCTTACAATTAGTCTTTTCTTTTCCAGTCAAGAGAGTCATAGAGATGTACAGCATGGAAACAGACCCTGCAGTCCAAACCGTCCATGCCGACCAGATATCCCAACCCAATCTAGTCCCACCTGCCAGCACAAGGCCCATATCCCTCCAAACCCTTCCTATTCAAATACCCATCCAAATGCCTCTTAAATATTGCAATTTTACCAGCCTCCACCACTTCCTCTGGCAGCTCATTCCATGCACGTACCACCTTCTGTGTGAAAAAGTTGCCCCTTAGGTCGCTTTTATATCTTTCCCCTCTCATCCAAAACCTATGCCCTCTAGTTCTGGACTCCCGGACCCCATTTACCCTATCCATGTCCTCATGATTTTGTAAATCTCTAAAGGTCACCTCTCAGCCTCCGAAAACAGCCCCAGCCTGTTCAGCCTCTCCCTATAGCTCAAATCCTCCAATCCTGGCAACATCCTTGTAAATCTTTTCTAAACCCTTTCAAGTTTCACAACATCTTTCTGATAGGAAGGAGACCAGAATTGCATGTAATATTCCAAAAGTGGCCTAACCAATGTCCTGTACAGCCGCAACATGACCTCCCAACTCCTGTACTCAATACTCTGACCAATAAAGGAAAGCATACCAAACGCCTTCTTCATTCGCAATCCACTGGTCACAGGCCTCCAGTCTGAAAAACAACCCTCCACCACCACCCTCTGACTTTTACCTTCGAGCCAGTTCTGTATCCAAATGGCTAGTTCTCCCTGTATTCCGTGAGATCTAACCTTGCTAATCAGTCTCCCATGTATCCCATGGGGAACCTTGTCGAACAACTGACTGAAGTCCATATAGATCACACCTACCACTCTGCCCTCATCAATCCTTTTTGTTACTTCCTCAAAAAACTCAATCAAGTTTGTGAGACATAATTTCCCACGCACGAAGCCATGTTGACTATCCCTAATCAGTCCTAAAAGCACAAATACTTTTCAAGGATATAGTTGTTAAAGCCATGCTGGTCATACAATCTGGGCCAAAAGGGTAATTATTTAAAGTATTTGAGAGTCAGTTCTGGAAGAACTAAATTCATGGAGATTAAAAATAATTCCAAATGTAGAATTACCTCTGACAAAGGATGTCTGGACTCGAAGCATTAACTCTATTTCTCTCTCCTCATGTGTTGCTGCCTTTTGTTTCAGATTTTCAGCATCTGCAGTTGTTTGTTTTATCCAAATGCATAATTTTCTGAACTTTGTCTTTCATCTCAATACAATCTTTCGTTCTGTCCTGGTTCTTTCTGCAACTGATCTTATTCTATAGCATCTTATTTCATCTCCTATTATTTGTCTGTTTCTCAGTCAATCCTTAAATGACTTGTGCTAAAGAGACAGACTGCTGGTGGGACTGTTTGTTAAAGTTCCATAGCTGTGTTATTTAGTTCACACTTTTAAAATGTTATAGGGCAAAAGACAAACAAACTTGAGCTGAAGTGTGTAGGAGAAATCTAACTGATGGCTCATGTTGTGAAATACCTCATTTCAGCTGGATTTAGATCATTAAGTTCTCTATTTTAGCTGGTCACTGGGGAAAGTGATGAATTTGTCCACCCGTCAGGGTGGGAACAAAAGAACAGTGAGCAAGTGATCGAGACTATTTTCATGCAGTTCTTAACAGCTGGTGAAACAGCAATGCTAACAGAAGTCTGTGAAAAGAAGCAAGGCTAATTCAACCTCCCATTAGAGAAATGGGGCAGGCAAAATATAAAATGATGGGATGATATTTAAGTTAAATGTACACAATTAGCAATTAAATTGTTTCCTTCACATTGTGGCAGTGGTGAGATGTGTGCTTGGACAGGAACTCAATTGCTATTATGCTGACACCAGTTGGCAAATATCCAGATGTACTTACTAAATGTGAATCGCTCCATCTGAACAGGAGAAGTTCAATATGCTCACTTTGCTGAATGTCTTCTGCTTGCTTTGCTTTCTGGAGAACCAAATGGATTTCCAGGTCACGCCACTGAAAATCAGATTTCCTGGAAAAGCAGCAGCGCATGAAGTATTAGAGGAGAAATCAATTTCGGGCCTTGTCTGTATTTGCCTAAGTACTACCGAATAAGCAGTGTTCAGGAGGTCTCGGCATATTAATGGATCGCAGCTTCTAAATGTACATCGCTTATGAACAAATGTAACCACTAATGTTGCAACAAACTCTACAATTAGTCGTGTATTTCAGTAAGTTTCCTTTCTTTTGTCAATTTGGCAGGATCATCATAGCAAATTAGTTTATTTTCTAATTAACCAGCTCAGAGATGTTATTACACACCTCGGAACAGGCAGTACTTGAACGTGGGCCTCCTGGTCCAAGGGTAGGGATTCCACCACTACGTCCCATCATAGCAAATTAAAAATCAGACATTTTATGTATTGAACTGGCAGTAGATTTCACAGGTTAAACAAAACTATTGGAAACATTTGGTGCCATTACTGATGCTGTGAGATTTTACACATGTGTAATAGAATAAAGAGATAAATGAAGGAGTGAGCAGAGTAAGTTTCACATGTTTGTTTGGATCCTGTACTTGATGCTGCTTTTATATCAAGTCATAGAGATCCACAGCACAGAAACAGACCCTTCAGTCCAACTCATCCATGCTGACCAGATATCCCAACCTAATTTAGTCCCATTTTCCAGCATTGGACCCAGATCCCTCTAAACTCTTACTATCCATACACCCATCCAGATGCCTTTTAAATGTTGTAATTGTACCAGCCTCCACCACTTCCTTTGGGAGCTCATTCCATACACGCATCATTGTCTGTGTGGAAATGTTGCCCCTTAGGTCCCTTTTATATCTTTACTCTCTCAGCCTAAACCAATGCCCTCTAGCTCTGGACTCCCCCACCACAGGGAAAAGACCTTGTCTATTCACCCTTTGGCATGCCCCTCATGATTTTATAAACCTCAGTAAGTCTACCCCTCAGCCTCCAATGCTTCATGGAAAATAGCCCAGCCTATTCAGCCTTTCCCTATAGCTCAACCCTTCCAAACCTGGTATCATCCTTGTAAATCTTTTCTGACCTGTTCGTGTTTAACAGCACCCTTCCTATAGCAGGGAGACCAGAATTGCAAGTATTCCAAAGGTGGCCTAACGATGCACTGTCCAAGAAAAACAAGCGTACCAAATGCCTTCTTAGCTACCCTATCTACCTGCGACTCCAGTTTTAAGGAACTATGAGCCTGCACTCTAAGATCTCTTTGTTCAGCAGCACTCCCAAGACCTTACCATTAAGTGTACAAGTCTTGCCGTACCTAAAAATAGCACCTCACATTTATCTAGATTAAACTTCATTCCTCAGTCCACGTGCCTATCTGATCAAGGTCCCGTTGTATTCTGAGGTGACCTTCTTCATTGTCTGCCACACTACCGATTTTGGTGTCATCTGCAAATTTACTGACCATACCTCCTGCATTCACATCCAAATCATTTATATAAATGATGAAAAGCAGTGGACCTAGCATTGATCCCTGCAGCACACTGTAATGGGGGCAAATGTAACATATCGCAATTAAACCTGTCCTATTATTCACAGTTTTGAAGCAGATAAGATTTGAACCTTGGTCCCCTGGTTCAAAAATAAGGACATTACCATTTCACCACAGAGACTATTGCCTTCTGGCTTCTCCAAAAGGCTTGCCAACTTGCTTCAGCAGGAAGCTGAGCTAATGGGGCTTTTAAGAGCTGCTGCCTATGTTGACCTGTCACCCCATCGAGAAATTGAAATTGTCAACAGATGTGTACTTTCTTGCCCAGACTGACAAATAACTGGCTTTTGCTTGCTCCTGATATGACTACTGTACACCTGATGGTTGCTGATATTTCATTAAAGGTATTCATTTCACTAATTTAATGCATCGGTGTAAAAAACAGCAAAGTAAGTAGGTTGACTAACATTTTATCCTTTGGGGGTATCTATAAATGTATTTGATATTGATCATCTATTTCTTTCCTTGTCCGTTCAGATGGGGAACTAGAAAATTGGTCATTTTTGGGCATCATGGCTTGTGAACAGTATAGACCAATATAAACCTGAGGTTCTCTTTAAACTGGAGTGCTGGTCTCATTTAAGAAGTTTTTGAAGTGATTTTATTTATTATTTTCTCATGTACCTAGGTACAGTGAAAAGTTTTGTTTTGCATGCAGTACGGGCAAATCATACCATGCAAAGTGCAGTGGGTGATTGAACAGAGAGAGGAATGCAATGTTATGGCTGTAGAGGAGGTGCCCACAGAGTGAGGTCAACATTAAATTTGAAATTTGAGAGGACCATTCAGAAATCTAATAACAACGGAGAAGAAGCTGTTTTTGAATCTGTTGATATATGTGTTTAAGCTTCTATATCTTCTGTCTGGCAGTAGACATTGGATGAGATTATAACCGGGGTGGGAGGGGTCGTTGATGAGGTTGGCTGCCTTCCTGAGCCAGCAGGAAGTGTAGATGGAGCTAATGGATGGACTGAATGAACAGTTGGCCTCCATGATGGTCTGGGCTGTGTTCTCAACTCTCTGTAGTTTCTTATGGTCCTGGGCAGAGCAGTTGTTGTGATGCATCCGGATGGAATGCTTTCTGTGGTGCATCTATAAAAATTGGTGAAAGTTTTTGTAGACATTTCCTTAGCCTCCTGAGGAAGTAGAGACGATATTGTGCTTTTTTGACCATAGCATCAACGTGGATGGACCAGGACAGATTGTTGATTATCATCACCCCAAGGAACGTGATGCTCCTGACCACATTAACCTCAGCATTGTTGATGTAGGCAGAGATATGCCCTCTACTTTGCTTCTTGAAGTCAATGATCAGCTCTTTCATTTTGTTGATATTAAGGGAGAGATTGTTATCTTTACACATGGGTGAACTGCTGTTGCCTGTTAGATTTCATAAGAAAGCTTGCCCGATTGTAAAAAGAAAAACATTTTGGGTTGCTTAAGTTGTTACTAGTCGTCCTGAGGAATGTGAATCCCGATGAGGGAGGGAAAAAGGTGCTGGTCACTTTTTGTTACCTATTAGTCATCAGAGTAAAGGTAATGTCATCATAGTCCTGCTAGACCATGGGGCTACTCTCTCATTAGAGAGAGACAGCTGGTAGTGGCTTAACCTGAGGGTCACCACACCTCTGGTGAGATGAGAGGTTGAGAAGAAGAGTCCTTCATGGTAACCTTAGTTGGAGCAGGAATTGCTCAGTGTCACAAACCAGTTATCCAGCCAACCAAGCTAACTGACACCCTTAAACAGCAATGTACTGGGGAATAGCAGAGATGTACATCTCCGTACCAAAGGTTTCACAAATACATATTCCCTTTTATTTGTGTCACCACCACCAAATACAATCAGCTAATTGGTTCAATAATGGTATCTTACAACTGGCATTAGGCCCTCTATTTTCATATAACCTTAAGCATGTTTCAGGTAGTCATCGAGGGTGCCTCAAAAATCTCCCAACATGACTGGGCTGCCTTGAAGGTGAAGTCTATGATATAAATTGTAAAACATTGAGGGCCTTGCTGGACCCAACTTGCAACATCCTGCCAATCTGAAAAGGACCCATTTATGCATACTGCCTGATCCCCACCAGGCAGCTAATCTTCCATCCTCATACTTAAACGTCTACTTTGTGGAAGAACATTTATGCCAGGCCTTGCTAAGTGCCTTCTGGAAATCCAAGATGGCTTCATTTTCTCCAGAAAGCATATTACTCCTTCACAGAATTACATACATACTTTTGATCATTTGACAAAGACATGTTGACTTTCTCCAATTACCTCGGGTTTTTTCATGTGCTTAGTTATGTCACTGAAATGATTGATTCTAACACCTTCTCCATGACAGAAGGCAAACTAACTCAACTATGTTTATTATTCTCTTCATTCAAGGCATGTGAGCTTGGTGGCTAGTGTTTACTGTCTGTCGCTAATTACCCTTACAAAGGTGGGAATGAGTTACCTTCTTGAGCCAATGCAGTCTACTTGGTGTGCATATACCGGCAATGCTGTTAGATATTATAATGCCAGGATTTAGACCCAGTGTCAGTGAAAGAATGGCAACATATTTTCAAGTTAGAATGGTGAATGGTTTGGAGAAGGAATTGCAAATGGGGGGTATTGTTCTCATATATTTGCTGCCTTTGTTCTTCTAGATGGTAGTAATTGTGGGTCTGGAAGCTTCTATCTAAGGAACTTTTGTGAATTTATGCAATGCATATTGTAGATGCTACATGCTGCTGTTACTGTACATCAATGGTCAAAGCAGAATTCATAGCCTCTAACCTGCTCTTGTAGCCTTGCATTTGTATGGCTAGTCCAGATCAGTTTTGTACAATGTTAAGCTCCAGGATGCTGATAATCAGAAACGGTAATGCCAATAAATGTCAAGTCGATAGTTCGATTCTCTCTTATTGGAGATGGTCATTGCCTGGCACTTCTGTGGCATGATTGTTACTTACCAATTGTCAACCCAAATCTGGATATTGTCCAGGTCTTGCTGTATTTGGAATTGGACTGTTCCCGTATCTGTGGAGTCACAAATGTTGCTGAACATTGTGCAATCCTCAGAGAACATTATCCCTTCTGATAGAGGAAGGGTGAAAAAAATTGAAGATAGGTGAGCCACGATACTACCTTGAAGAACTCAGTGGTGATGTCCTGAAGCTGAAATGAATGATCTCCAACAGCAATGACCAACTTCCTTTGTGCAGGGTAGAACTCCAAATGGTGGAGAATGTCCCCTCCATTCTCATGGATTCGAGATTGGCTAGAGATCCTTAATGTTGCTCTTGGTCAATGGCAGTCACACTCACCTCATGTCTGAAGTTTAGTTCTTTTGACCTTAGTTGCGCCAAAGTTGTAGTGAGCTCAGCTACCAAGAGCTAACTTGTCCTGATTCAACTCCATCTGTGCATCTGAGCAAAGTGCTCCTTGGTTGGGTTGGATTTGTCCTGCTGTCTGTGAATAGGACATAGCTGGGTAATTTCCTCATTGTCAGGTAGATGCCGGTGTTGTAGCTGTACTGGAACAGCTTGGCTAGTGCTGTAGTTATTTCTGGATCGCATGTTTTCATTACTATTGCTTGAATATTGTCACGACCTGTGATCTTTCCAGTAATCAGTGCCTTCAGCTGTTTTTGAAATCAGGAGGAGTAAATCGAATTAGCTGAAGACTGACATCTGTGATGCTGATGACTTCTGGAGGAGGTTGAGATGAGTCATACACTCATCTTCTCTAGCTGAAAATACTTCAAATGCTTCAGCCTTATCAACTGCATTGACGTAAGATGTTAGCTCCATCATTGAGGGTGGGTATGTTTCTGAAGCCTCTTCTTCCATTCACTTGTTTAATCGTCCACAGGAATTCATGACTGGATCTGACAGGACTGCAGAACCTGATCTGTTGGTTGAGGAATCGGTTAGATCTGTCTATCACTTGCTGCTTATGCTGCTTTGGCCTTCATTACAGGAGGATTTGAGTTCAGAATTGGGGATATCTTACTAAATTTATACAGGGCCTAGGTGTGGCTACACCTGGAGTACTCTGTGCAGGTTTGGTCTTGACCTAAGAGAGAATATGCTGGCCATGGAGCGAGTGCAACAACGCTTCACCAAGCCGATAGTGAAATTGACAGGACTGTCATATGAGAGGGAGGTGTGACTGGGCCTAGCACTCGCTAGAGTTTAGAAGGATGGGGGAGGAGCAGATTTAATTGAGATGTCAAAAATTCTAACACAGTTATTCATATAAGATGTAGCAAGGATGATCCACCAGATTGAGTAGTTTTGAACCAGGGGTCACAGCCTCGGGATATAGGGTCAGACCTGTGAAAATGGCTAGCACAGAAAGCTGTGGATGTCTGGTCACTGAGTAGATTCAAGAAAGGGAGTGATGAAATTTTGGATATTAAAAGCATGAAGGGATATGGAGAAAAAGCAGGAATATAGCATTGAGATAGATGATCAACCATATCATATTGAATGGCAGAGGAAGCGCAAAGGGCCGAATGGCTTACTCCTAACTGCAAAGGTATGCAAGTAGCCTTATGTTGTAGCTTCATCCAGCTTGCCACTTCATGTTTAGGTGTGCTTTGTGCTGCTCCTGGCATGCCACTTGCACAGTTCATTGCACTGCAGTTGATTCCCTGGTTTGATACTAATGGTTGAGCAGGGTCCATACAGGTCATGTGGTTGTAGTTGGTGATTGTGCCAATTCTGTTGATGCTGATGGCCCACAGTACCTCAGGGATGCCCAATCTTGATTTACTAGACCTGCTTAAAATCTATCTCATTTAGTATAGTGGTAGTGCTGCGGCACAGATACAATATATCCTTAATGTGAAGTTGGGACTTTGTGCCAGTAAGGACTGTGCAGTGGTCACTCCTGCCAATACTATCATGGATATATGCATCTGTGGCAAGTAACTTGGTGAGGTTGAGGTCAAGAATGTTTTTTCCTCTTGTTAGTTCCCTCACCACTTTCCACAGATATGCTCTAGCAGCTATGTCCTTTAGTACCTGACCAGTTCAGTTAGTTGTGATGATGCCAAGCCACTTTTGGTGATAGAGATTAAAGTTCTCGACCTGGAAACATTGAGTGTGTTTACCATGCTCATTGCTTCCCCCAAGTTGTGCTCAACATAGAGAGGGACTGATTCATCATTAAAAGGGGTGGGGGGGTGGGAGGAAATTAGATGAAAATTAGATGGTTTCCTTGCTCATGTTTGTCCTTAAATCATGAGACTTCCAGGGATCCATAGTTAATATTAAGATTTTCAAGGCAACTCCTTTCTAACTGTATATCACTGTACCACCAACTCTGCTCTAGCATGTTTGTGGGACAGGACGGACCCAGGGATGGTGATGGTGTTTTCTGGGACATTGACTGTAAGGCACAATTCTGTGAATATGATTGCATCAGGTCGTTGCTTGACTAGCCCATGAGACAACTCTCTCTTGATTTTGATACTAGCCCCCAGATCTTGGTAACGAGGACTTTTCAGAATTCCTACCCTAAAGGCCAGGACTTGGTTTGTGATGAAGAGTGAGTCGTACAGCATGGATTCAATTCCTGCACAGGCTGAGGCTACCATGAAGGTGTCACCTTTTAACCTCTCTCCTCACCTAAGGCATGGTGACCCTCAAGTTAAACCACCATGAGTCATATCACTCTCTCTTGCTCTCTCTCTCTCTCTCTGAGAGAGAGCAGCCCTGAGATCTGGCAAGTCAATGACAACGTTATCTTACCCTAAAGGGCTTTTACTATAATTTTAAAGTCTTCATTAGACTTTATTTCTGGTTTTTCTTTTCAACTCAATTTCTTCCATAGGGGTGTGGTGGGCTTCAAACCGGTGACCTAAGGCATTCCCTGACTCTCTGGATTACTCCAGGGACCATTGCACTATGCCATCACTCCCCGTGAATTGATAGTTTCCTCTAGTCTGCCTCCTTCCTTGCCTGAAGAGGAGTATTTTTGATACCCCCTTCATATAGAGTCTTTGTGGAAACTAACAATTTTTAGAAAATTAGCACAACATATCTCCTACCTCATTAGTTACAATTCCTAGTTACTGTGAATATTTTAAGACCCTAGGATGAAGTCTGTCAGGTACTTAGTAACTTGAATCTCCATCTATGTGTTCACTTCCTCTGGTGACATCATCTCACCAAATTCATCTCTGCCTTTGAGCTCCAGATTTATCGGTATCACTGGGAGGGTTTTTGCATTCTCTAAAGTGAAGACAGAAGCACAATAATTATTCATTATATCCACAATTTCTTTATTATCTACCTGTAACTTTCCATTCTCTAGAGGATCAATACTCACTTTACATTTTTCCTTTTTAGATTCCGATAAAATGTCTTGCTATCTTTTTGTTTTACTTGTTTGGTTAGTTTATTCTCATGCTCTAATTTATTTGTCCAGGTTAACATTTTAGTCATTCTCTGCTGGGCTTTCTATTTGGACTCATCATTGAATGTGCCACACACCCTTCTGTGATTCTATGTATTTGTCCTTAATTTTGGTATTTTCCTTAACTTCTGTCGTGGATGGTGGATCTTCCTCCTGATATTTTTATTTATAGTAGGAAAATATATATTCTCCATAGTCCCTTAAAATGTCTGCCATTTCTATACTGATCTGTTCCCAGTCTAATATCTCAGTCCACTTCCACTGGCTCAGCTTTCATGCCCATATAGTTACTTTGTTTAAGTTAATGTATTAGTCTTAGACATACTCTTCAAACTTTCAAGCTGGATGTAAATTTTAATCATACTATGACTGCTGCTACCTAGAAGTGCTTTGATGGTGAAATCATTAATCAATGCTGTCATGTCACACAATTCCAGGACTGACTCTCTGCTGCTCTGAGAATCTGTCTTGAAAACGTTCCATGAACACTTCATCCAAGCTGCTACAACCAGTCTGATATTTTCCAGTTTATCTGTTCGTTTAAAATCACCCATGATTATTTCGTCTCACTATCACAAGGATCCAATGTTTCTTCTTGTCCAAATTGTCTTACATTGCGATTACTGCTTGGGAGACCATTATCACTCCCCCTATGTTCCCTTCACATTTCTCATCACCACCCAAACCGCATCTACACCGTGACCTCCCAAATTAAGGTCATTCTCTAATTATCACAACGATACAATTTTTAACTTGGAGTGTTATCTCTCCACCTTTACCTCGCTTCCCATTCTTGTTGAATGGCACTTACTTCTTAAACTTCAGAATGTCATCAGAATTAAATCACAGCCACGTCTCCGTAATGGTCATCAGGTCAGATTTTTTCACTTCAATTTGTGCTTTTAATACATTTACATTTTTTTTTAATGTGTGTTTTTTGCAGAGCCTTTAGTTTTGTTTCTTTATTTGTCTTTATAGGGTCTGGTTTTGAGTGCTGGTAAATTCTTGGGCATTTTCTTTCTCTTTTCCTCAATTTGTGGGATACAATCATTGTCATCCTGCATCCTCACCACCTTCATGCTTCACAGATCATAGTTATTCACTTTAACTTTCACTATCAATTCATTTACTCTGTTGTAAATGCTACACACAATACTCAATAACAAATAGACCAATGGTAAAGTTGGTGTCATGGACTTTCATGTCCTTCAAACATATAGGGAACTTTGCCCTTTGCAAAGTAAAGGTAGCAAGTACTTATGCAGTAAATATTATAATTGCATTTCTTAATATTCTGAAATGTTATTGTTATTTTATTCTCAATATTTTTACTCATTGGAATTTAGAAGAATGAAGGGGGATCTCATAGAAATACAAAAAATCCTGATGGGACTGGACAGGCTAGACGTGGGAAGAATGTTCCTGATGTTGAGGAGGTACAGAACCAGGTCCAACAGTCTAAGAATAAGAGGTAAGCCATTCAAGACAGAAATGAGGAAGAATTTCTTCACCCAGAGAGTTGTGAACCTGTGGTGTTCTCTCCCACAGGAAGCTGTTGGGGCTAGTTCATTAGATATATTCAAGAGCTGGACATGGCCCTTGCAGTGAAAGTGATCAAGAGGGATAGGGAGAGGGTGGGAATGGGAGACTGAGATTGCATGATCAGCCAGGATCATATTGAATGGTGGGGCAGGCTCGAAGGACTGAATGGCCTCCTGCTGCACCTATTTACTATGTTCCTAAGTTTCTATGGAAGATGCAAATTACATAAATAAATTATACCAGGCAGATGTGTAATAAATATACTGGCATTCATTTCTTTCAGTTATTCTGTGTGACTGCATCGATGCAGCCTTTGATACAGCCAGCCACTGCCCTATTACCAATGCCTCTTCATTCTCATCCAAATGGATAGCACTGCACGTCCCTGGTCCCATCCATGTCTAAGCACAGCTGTAGTATCAACTGCAATGGTTTCTCTCCTGCTACCCACATCATTATCTGTGATTCCTGCTGAGGATCTATCCAGCTCCATCTTATCATCACCTTTCCCCATTCTTGCACTGTACATTCTCAGACTGATGTGATATCCAATACCAGCTCAGCAGATGTGTTTTCAGTCAGTAATTAGGAAGATTGAAATCATTGTCTTTGATTCACCCAACACAAAAACAAAAAACAGAACTTGTTGGAAAAGGTCAGCAGGTCTTGCAGCATCTGTGAAGGGGAATCAAAGTTAGCGTTTTGGGTCCTCAGAACTAGCTGCCAATCCATCTCTCTCTCTCTCTCTCTCTGGCAATGCTCTGATCCTGAACCATTCTGTGAATAACATTAGTGTTCTATTTCACCCTTTGACCATTTGCAAGGTGTCAAATTTGCTTTGCGGCACTCCTATGAAGCGAGTTAGGATGTTTTATTGTGGTGAAGGTGCTACATAAATGCTGGTTGTTGTTAATTATTCTTGGAAAGATTTAATTGACTGCAGTGTAATTAAAGATAGTGAGCATTTACTTCATTAGTTGTCTTTTAATCACTTACATTTAAGTTGATTAAAATTTTAGTTATATAATGAAAAGTTCTAAATTATCCACACTTTAATTGATTACAGTTTTAATTAACCGCTGATACCTATATCCAAGAGCACTTCTCGATCTGTCATGTTGGAGAAGTTAAAAACTCCTACTGTTATTAAACTTAACTCTGGCTTCTTCTCTGATTGGCATAATTAAAGATGTCACTTGCCACTTACCACAACATTTAGTCACTGGGCTCAGTTTTTGCTTCAGAATTGATGCTGAGTTGGCGTGGGGTGTGATCTGTGAAAAGGATTATTCATTTGTTGCTAAGGCCCTGTCCATGGGATGGGCCGACCTGCAATTAGAAACATAGAAACATAGAAAAATACAGCGCAGTACAGGCCCTTTGGCCCTCAATGTTGCGCCGATCCAAGCCCACCTAACCTACACTAGCCCACTATCATCTATATGCCTATCCAATGCCCGTTTAAATGCCCATAAAGAGGGAGAGTCCACCACTGCTACTGTATTAAGATCAATGTCTGGAGAGGACATTTGTGCTTCTATAGGTAATTAAGCCCTGATCGCTACAGTAGTCCAACTCCCAAATGGATCTGTAACTCTCTTTGACTGAATTGAATGTGCTGAATAAAGCTAGACAAAAAAATATTAGGAGGATTAGGGAAACAACTAGTCAGCATTGGACTTGACATGTTCTGGTTCATTTTAAAACAGTTCTTCACCTTTAAACAGTATCAACAGTGCTTTTAATTAGTTTTTGTTTAAATCCTAACATTGACTTTTATTTTCTCAATGGGTCTGACTAAAAAGCTATGGGTGGTATTAAAGTGTGAGACAAAGATACAGTTATTTGCTAAAAGTGTTGGTTGTGTAGCTGTTATCAACATTGTCAAATTGAAAATGTAGAGGTGATTGTAACCTTGGCCACATGGTTGAATTTGGACATTTAATTCTCTCCATAAGGGAATTGTGGGTCAACCCACATCACATGGGCTGCAGCGGTTCAAGAAGGCAGCTCAAAGGCAGCTAGGGCGGGGCAATAAATGATGGCCCACCCAGTCACATCCACATCCCATGAGTGAATAGAATAAATGAACAGTATCCAGGGCAGCCTCTGGCTCAAAGGAAAGGAGTTGCTCCTTTTACTCAAGTGTATAGCCTCAATCTTAGTAATGTCAGATCGCAAGAGCCAAAGTCTGTATGGGTCCGTGTAAAATTCCTCTCTGTATACTGTTACATTCAAAAAAGGCTGTCCACTCACATGAATGTGGGTCTTTATTATGGAAATGGTGAGCAGACCCACAAACCAGAGGCTGTTGGTGAGACTATGAAGTGATGATCGGAAAGCAGGCCATCTATCCAAACCCAGAGGTGGGGTAAAGCACCCAAAGTGAATCCCAGTGGTAATAGGGCCAGCTAGTGACAGGCTTCTAGGCAGCCTGAGACACCAGGCCCCAGAATGGGTGAGCCCCCACTGTAAGAAAAATATATTTACAGAAATGGAGAAGAAATGAGCACACTGAAATTACGCATGACACACACTGCCCATTGGAAGGTGCGTTCTCACTGATTGGTGAATGGGCACACTGACTTTCGATTCTGGAAATTGCTTCAATTTACATATTTCAGAGGTCAACAGAGCAGCAAGAAACCTTACAAAGGATGTAAGGTTTGGCTCCCTACCTTTTTCCTAATCAACCCTGGTAAGAAACACTTGCGGAGCATGTGGGATTTGAACCCAGGCTTCCTAGTCAAAGGGGGAGGGACATGACTTCTGCACCACAACAGGGGCCAAGGTAGTGTCCCTTAACCTGTGTAGGAAATTGTTTCTGAATTTACACCGTCAGAGTTACCAAATGGCACCTGATCAAGAGGATTACCATTGCATACAACAGGCCACGCTTTACAATAAACACCACAATGTGACCCATCTGCCAAAGCTAGAACCTGGGAAACTGGTCCGGATTCGAGATTTAAGTAGAAAAATATGATAGTCCTCGGAAATGCAAACCAATGGAGATCATGCATTAGGGCACTTGTTTGTTCAATGTAGCCTTGAAACTTCTGAGGAAAATTAATTTGTTCAGTAAAATGTGCTCCTTATCCAGAAAGATCTCTGGCACTCAGCCAATGAATTGATCAAAGCGTGATCTCATTGTTCAATCCTAGCTGATGGTGCTTTCTGGTAAACAACTCTCAAATGTTTACTCCAAGCTAACATTCCACATTCCATTTAAGGCAATAGTAATATCCTTATGTCGAGAGACCACCATAACACTTGCCTTATTTGGTCAACACCGGAAAGTACAGGTCCTGGCTGCAGTTTTACCCGAGGTCAGAGTTTAAACTAACTTGACCAAAATTCCCAGCATGCTTGATGTTAGCCTTTAACCAGTCTCACAACCATTTCTGCTGGTGGCCTCCTGACCACAATGTACATCAGCTGATTGTTTGGCCATGACAGCTCTCCCTGAGCGCTCTCTGCCTAATGTTATCCAGAAAGGCCTGGAGCCAAAAGGCTTGAAGGCTGTTGTGACTTTTTTAGATTAGATTAGATTACTTAGATTAGATTAGATTACTTACAGTGTGGAAACAGGCCCTTCGGCCCAACAAGTCCACACCGACCCGCCGAAGCGCAACCCACCCATTCCCCTAATTTACCCCTTTACCTAACACTACGGGCAATTTAGCATGGCCAATTCACCTAACCTGCACATCTTTGGACTGTGGGAGGAAACCGGAGCACCCGGAGGAAACCCACGCAGACACGGGGAGAATGTGCAAACTCCACACAGTCAGTCGCCTGAGTCGGGAATTGAACCCGGGTCTCTGGTGCTGTGAAGCAGCAGTGCTGACCACTGTGCCACCGTGGTCAGCACTGCTGAGCAATTGTAACAGTGGAGCAAATCTATTCATTTGTAATTTCTTGAGCAATTGTAACAGTGGAGCAAATCTATTCATCTTTGAGATCAAAAAGAATGCCCAACTGATGAGGTCCAATAATTGGATTCACATCTCTTCTGTGAGTTCTTTTGTAGAATTAATATGATGTGTATTCACCCATTTTCCTGCTTCTCAATTCTCAAACCTTTTCACACAATAGCTTTGAACCACAAGGAATTTCAGCCCCACGTTTCATGAGTGTTTACATGATTTATCATTCCACTCTTGTACTCCAATATTTCTGTTTGTATTTTGCAAAGTACCTGAGAAAGACCGAGTTCTGAAGGAGGATCACTCGATCCAAAACATTGACTTTGATTTCCCTCCACAAATGCCACTAGACCTGCTGAGCTTTTCCAGCAATCTCTGTGGTTTCTTTGTGGAAAGGCAGTACTGCTTTTCACAATGTCAGTGTAAAAATCATTTTACACTTTTTTTTAGTTAGATTAGTCCCTACCTTTAGCACAAAATATCAGTATCAGTCGGGATTTGCTTTGTCCAGCTGGCTGGTGCTCAGTTTGCAGTGGAGTCAGTGAGGTCTGCAGATGCTGGAGGTCAGAGTTGAGAGTGTGTTGTTGGAAAAGCGCAGCAGGTCAGGTAGCATTCGAGGAGCAGGAAAATCAACGTTTCAGGCTGGAGCCCGTCATTCAGAAATCATTCCTGATGAAGGGCTCCAACCTGCAATGTCGATTTTCCTGTTCCTCGGATGCTGCCTGACCTGCTGTGCTTTTCCAACAACACACTCCCAGCTCAGTTTGCAGTGAAGAGTGATAACAGCAGGATGTGTTCAATTCTTGTAGCAGCTGGGATTGCAATTCAGAACGTTTCTTCTCAACCTCCCCTCTTGCCTGAGATGTGATGACCCTCAGCTAAAGCTGCCACCAGTCATCTCTTTTTCTCTCTCACAAATGAGATCAGCCCTATGTCCTGGTCAGACAATGGTGACTTTTTTTAATGTGTCAATGGTGTAACATTATGTGAATTATCTTGGCAGCTGCACTTCCATGTTAATTTGAGCAGGAAATTAACTTGCATATAGTTATTAAGTTAGCATTTGTATTACCCATTGGAAGAGTATTCCTGTTGATTCTGCAGATGCATCAGTAGACACTGCCTCATTCCTCCATGATGTGAATATTTTGGTCGGGAGATGGTGATGGTTTAGACTGAATGACCTCTAAAAATTTACAAAGCAGTGTCTTAATCATCTACTTTCTCAGCAACTTTTTGCTCTCCATGATACCCTTCATTTCCTCTGCAGCCTTTTTATTATCAGCTCAGCTCTTGAATTATCCCTTCTCGTAGGTTTTACTGAAACCACATCTGCTAAAAAAAGTCATATTTCTCCGAACCTCTACAAAACAGTTAACAACGGGCAGTGCTTTCCGTTGTGCCAGAGACCCACCTAGTAGAAACGTCAATGGTGAGCTGAATTTGTGAGCTAGAGGTTCCTAAGTTAGTGACCCCTCTATTCCATTATTGTTTGTGAAACAAAACTGACTTGAGGAGCTGCATGGCATACCCCTGTTTTCCTACAATCCCACGGATACCAATTTCTCTGTTCAGGTCATTCTTCATCAGAAATGCATCTGCAACTTGGGCACCCTTCCATGTTTTGATATCCCATCATCTTAATGGCTGTTACGTATTCAGCTGTCAGAATCATCTACAGATCACATCTATTTTCCAGAAACATAAGAACAGGAGTAGGCTATTAAGCCCTTCAATCCTGTCCCGTCATTCAGCAAGATCATGGCTGATCTCTGGCCGAATTCCATGTACCTGATAATGGCCATTACAGGGAGAAAGCAGGAGAATGGGGTTGAGAAACATATCAGCTATGATTGAATGATGGTGCAGACTCAATGGGCCGAATGGCCTAATTTTGTTCCTATATCTTATGATTTGATCTCTTAATACCTTTGCTTAGTAGACATTTATCAATATCAGATTTAAAATTAATAACTGATCCAGGGACAAACCAAAGTATTGACTGAGACATTGGAGTACAAAAGTTGCTTTTCAAGGCAGCCTAGGATGGAATCTCCTCTTTAACTATTCTGGCAAATAAGTAGACGGAGTGGATGAGAAACTTGGACTCAATAATAGTTATGATCTCTGGCCTTGCTTTTCTAAGAGTGTCAGTGAGGCATTTTGAGTATTCTTTTTCTTATTGGCCCTAGTTTCTTACTCCTTTTTGTCTTGCCTCTCAGGAAGTTACACTGTCGAGATGTGGCAGGAAATGGGGCAAGGGTTTAACTGTGGTATCATGACCATCATGGAGTGAGGCAGAATTAAGGGACTACCTGATCTTTCTCTTCCTGTTAATTCCAGATGTTTGTTTCATGATGGGATGATTTATCCCTTAACAATGCATTATAAATGAAACTGAGCATTAGGAAGAGTATTCTTCAACTCATTTAGAGTCATAGAGATGTACAGCACGGAAACAGACCCTTCGGTCCAACTTGTCCATACCAACCAGATATCCCAACCCAATCTAGCGCAACCTGCCAGCACCCGGTCCATATCCCTCCAAACCCTTCCTATTCATATACTCATTCAGATGCCTTTTAAATCTTGCAATTGCACCAGCCTCCACCATTTCCTCTGGCAACTCATTCCATACACTCACCATTCTCTGCATCAAAAAGTTGCCCCTTAGGTTCCTTTTATTTATTTCTCCTCTCACACTAAACCTATGCCCTCTAGTTCTTAACTTCCCCACTTCAGGGAAAAGACTTTATCCTATCCATGCCCCTCATGATTTTATAAACCTCTATAAGGTCACCCTTCAGCCTCCGACGCTCCAGGGAAAACAGCCCCAGCCTGTTCAGCCTCTTCCTATAGCTCAAATTATCCAAACCTGGAAACATCCTTGTAAATGCTTTTCAAACCCTTTCGAGTTTCACAACATCCTTCTGATAGGAAGACCAGAACTGCATGCCATATTCCAAAAGTGGCCTAACCAATGTCCTGTACAGCCGCAACATGATCTCCCAACTCCTATACTCAATACTCTGACCAATAAAGGAAAGCATACCAAACACCTTCTTCACTATCCTATCGACCTGTGACTCTACTTTCAAGGAACTATGAACCTGCACTCCAAGGTCTCTTTGTTCAGCAACACTCCTTAGGACCTTACCATTAAGTGTGTAAGTCCGTCTAAGATTTGTTTTCCCAAAATGCAGCACCTTAGTTGTTGTTTAGTGCATGTGTCCCAGAGATGTTCTCTGAAACTTTGCGCAAGTTGGCATCCTGTCTCCTCAATGTAGAGGAAACCACATCAAGAGCAACGGACACTTTCTGCTAACAAATTTAAGAGGCAAGATGGCAACTGCGCACTTGATTAACGCTGTCAATTCATTTAAGTTTAATATTATACACAAGGATAGTATATATTAGGTCATGTTGGTGTCAATATTTTGAATTGTCCGCGTGTCTTATGTTGTCTTACTTGTTAAGCAGAAATCAGTTGTTAATTTTCAGTAACAGATTCAAGAACTGCACAGGCCTGCAAGCATATAGAGTATGGCATTTGTAGTCCACACGTTCATTAGATATACTCTCAGAAATGTGTTTAATTGCTGTTTAATTCATTCTGTCAATACACAACAGACACACAAAACTTACACCAGAAACTGCAATATTTTATTGATGTCATCCAGCATGGCCTTGACACCAAGACAACCATTTTTGTCTTTGTCAGTAAGTCAGCAGGAAAACTGCTGACAATCCAAATTATGCCACAGATGACCTGACCAGGACAGATTTTGTATCTGGTACCTAAGATTAAAATCTATTTATATAGGTCTGATTTGATTTTCCATATGAATGAGACAATGTTTACCAATACATAAATTACTTCTAAGTATTGATTGAATCAGAAGACTAACTAATTGCTACCTGTAAAGTTTTAACACAGACTTGCAGCTTTTAACAATTTCTTTCTTGTTTGAAAGTCAAGGAGAAATTACCTTACAATAGATTCTCCAGCATCCAAAAAAAAATTGAACAATGTTACTTGAGCTGATAAATACAATAAGCTGTTTACAGATTTAAAAAAAAATCCTTTGGGGTCAATACTGAAAGAATATTAGCAGAAGACTTCAACAGCAACAAAAAGGGATTTATTATACAATTATGGATGCTGAAGCAGAATTGCCTAGAGTCTTTTGAGGAGAAAATTCAATGGAATTCAATAAACAAAATACAAGTATTGCTTGCCTTCCAGGGCAATATTTACAATGTACTGCACATAAGAATATAAACCCTGATTTATCAATGTAAAATCTTATGTTTGCAGTTGAAAATAATAACATTTCTTAAATACACAATATGAGAAAAATATAGTATGTTTTTTTGTCACATACAATCATTCAAGAAGATTAAATACTTCTCCAGCAGCATCAAGACCAATCACTTTGATGAGAATGATAGCAGTAAACCTTCCCTAAAGAAACGAGAAGTAATTTTCATATTATTGATACCAACTGCTTATTATTAATCTAGAAATTAAAGTCATTAACGTTGCCATTGTTAATCAGTCTTTCATTCACCTGCCAACTATGTTACTATAGGTTAAAAAAAACCCGAAAGAACTGTGGATGCTTTAAATCAGAAACAAAAACAGAAGTTGTTGGAAAAGCTCAGCAGGTCTGGCAGCCATCTGTGGAGAGAAATCAGAGTTAATGTTTCGGGTCTGGTGACGCTTCTTCAGAACTGTTCTGAGGAAGGGTCACCAGACCCGAAAAGTTAAATCTGATTTCTCTCCACAGATGGCTGCCAGACCTGCTGAGCTTTTCCAGCAACTTCTGTTTTTGGTTGTGGATGGTATTAGAGGTTTTGGTTAGATCAATTGGTTGGATGGCTGGTTTGTAATGCTGGTTGACACCAACAGTATGGGTTTAACTCCCAACATCAGCTGAGGTCACTGTGAAGGACTCTTATTCTTGACATCTCCCCAGCCTGAAATGTGGGGACCTTATTGTTAAACCACCACACCACTACCAACTGCCTCTCTCTATTGAGAGACCAGGACTATATTGACTTCATCTCTCACTAAAAGTGGTAGTTCATTTTGTTTTAAAAGTATTAAGTGTTACACGAGGAACAACGTATTAAGCACCTATATTCTAATATTACATATAATCAATTCTAACCAATTATTTTATAGTCAGTTTAAGAAAGCTTCACGAGGGTGATGGGTAATCACATCATTTGGTACCTGTGCTGCAGATAGAAAATAAATGTGCTGTATGGGTATCTTAAGGTTTGAAAATATCCATTGATACTTCTAAGGATGCAATTCACTCAAGCAGAACCAAGTTGAGCCAAACCAGTCATGTATAAAATTATATCATTGCACTGTTATAGATATAGATATTTCACATCCTCGCAGAGGATCATGCTATGTGTTTGCTATACTGTATAAGCTGCAATTTCATGATGATACTTGCATCCAGTCCCAATTTACTGGATTCAGATATTCTAAATCCTGATAAATATTTATTCAGCTCCATAATTTGAATACCTAGATACCATATTTGATTTTAAATTTGCCTGGACTTGCTTCCCTTGCCTCAAATGTTTTCACAACTAAATAATAAGGTCAGAAGGCAGACGACACCAGGTTGCAGTCCAACAGGTGACGAAGGGGCAACGCTCCGAAAGCTCATGATTTCAAATAAACCTGTTCGATTATAAACTGGTGTTGTGTGATTTTTTACCTTGCCCACCCCAGTCCAACACCAGCACCTCCACATCGTAAAAGTAATACAATATAAACATTTATCTGAAGTCAACATTGGGCAGTGTAAAACCTTCAGTGATGTATGTGTGAGAACAATTTGTGAAATTTGTAAAAAGCGACATGGAGCATGTGTCAGGAAAAGGGAGATCACTCCCTGAAGTAAAGAAAGGAATACGTTTTAACTTTCATGGCATTTTCTACCTGCATACTGCTTGCACAGGCTGAGCTGGCCATCCCGAGACCAGTCAGATTGTTTTCCCACTTCCCAATTGCCAGAGAGACACAATATTCAAAAACCTAAATCAAGTGAGCTTCTTGTGAGCTGTGATGGGCAGCGCAAACTTGCACTATTAATGCTAAAGAGGACGCAATGCCCAATTTCTGGTAAACATTTAGCTGCCCAGTCCAAATACATGGTGGGAGAGCAGTGTCTGAAAGCTAATGAATTCCTACTCCATTATCTATCCTGTTTCAGTCAAATTAATACATAATTAGCTTTTCACCCAGCTGATGCAGCACCAAAGGTCAAAGTTCATCAAATGAAAGGAGCAGCAGAAGCATTAGTAGATCATCACACTTACTGCTAATTGCATTTCAAATGTCGAAATACTGCAACATCTGCTGGAATCAGGTTAGTAAACCAAGCCTGCAGAAGGTGATATACCCCATGGGAGTTTTGTTTGTCATAATATTTCAAGTAATGAATGTCCCCAACTCCCTACAGAGTATTGCCTAACACTATGGTCACTACTTGGCATTCAAAGCACCAGGGAAGTCATCTTGTAGTTGGACACTTGACTCCAAACAAAGGTCAATCCTAATACTATGGTTCCATGTCACATCGTTCTCTGATTGACTGAATCTTGTCAGTTGTCAGCTGGGCTATCACCGCAGATGCGTTTCAACATGAAAGCAAAACGCTCCATTTTCAGGAGAGGAAACAGAGTGCAAAAGGTAACAGCACCTGTGTAACCAGATTGAAAATGTATCTCCTGCTAATGCTTTTGGACTGAGATTTGATGGCAGTCACAGCAACGTTTATGGAGTACATCTGCTTGTTGGATCATTGTGCAATCCTAGAAGAGGAAACTGTTATGAGAATGACATTCATTGTCCGACTAAAGGTCATAAGGAAGGTTCAATTTCAAATGTGATGCGGTTTCTATCTGGAACTGTGTGTAATGGAGCAATGCTTCATGTTTGTATAATGCCTATAATGTAATAAATCATGCCACAATGCTTCACAAGAATATTATTAAATAAAATTAGAGACAGTAAGAATATTATGCAGAGTTTTCAGGAACGTATGATACATGAACGTCAAATAGAAATCTAGCGCAAACTGTGAACATTTATTGCCTATAAATTATATAAACATGATAGAGCAGAGCTTAATTGGCGTCTTTTTTCTGTTAGATCTCAACCTTATCTGGTCTGACCTCATAATATAGCTCCCTACACACATGCTCAGTAGTTTTTGGCAGAGTATTAGCACAGTTAGCTTTTTACTCCACAACTTCACAAAGTTTGTTTTTCCCACAAACTCCTTCCACCTTCCTCTTCCCACCAAATGTCTTTCTCCATAAGAAATAGAGACAGAAAACACTAGAGCAATGCAGCAGGTCTGGCAGTATCAGCAAAGAATGAAACAGACACAACATATGGAGTGCAATATGACTCTTCCCATGAAAGGAACATGGAAATCAGCAGGATAAAAAACACTGCATCGGACAAACTAGCAGGAAACTTGCCACCAGGATATATGAACATCCACTGGCCACCGAAAGACATGACCCACTATAAAAACATAACTTTTATACACACAGGCAAAGAAGGACACTACTTTGACTAGGACAACATACACATCCTAGGACAGACGAATCAAAGACACGCACGAGAATTCCTAGAGGCATGGCACTCTAACCAGAACTCCACCAATAAACACATTGATTTAGACCCTATCTACCTTCCTCTGAAAAAAAGAACCAGAAGTAACATCACCCACCTTAAGAGGGGCAGGACATATCACCAGCATTTTACCAGAGACTTTCATTGATGATGTTACCCAATATGCTTAAGAAATGTCTGGAAACAAACCTTCAAGCTCAGTGAGCCAACTAACATACTTATCAGCAGGAGGTTTCCTTGCCCATGTTTGACTTGATGCCATGAGCCTTCATGGGATCCAGTGTCAATGTTGACGACTCTGAGCTGTTATGACCAGACTCTGGATGAAGTCCTTCAATTTATTTTGTTTCAAGATGGGATATTCCAAATCAAGTTTCCAGAAAAGGAGCAATGAACAGGCTTCCTTCTTTTTTCCCACCCCCAAGTCCCCCCCCCACCTTAATTTGGGCACATGAAATTTCCACAAATCTTCCTTGTGGATACCATCTTTCCAGACCAACAGAAATTGTTTTAAAAGAACAGCCAATTCAACCAGATTTATTTCAGTTAAAATAGACTGTGTTCAGTAAATTACTAAACAGGAGAAGCTATATTAATATAACACATATACACAGAGGTTAGAAAGCACAAGTGAGTCTAAAACAAAATTAAAATATTATAGAGATCAGTCTCTGGGCATTTTGTGAAGAATAAATAAAACAATATTGATAGTTAAACAGCTAATTTTGAGGTGTGCAGATTAATTGAAATCCTGTTGTACTGTTTTCTTTTGATGGTGGATTACTGGCAGCACTCATTGAGTCATAGAGATGTACAGCATGGAAGCAGACCCTTCAGTCCAACTCATCAATGCTGACCAGATATTCAAAATTAATCTCAGCCCTTTTGCCAGCATTTGGCCCATATGCTTCCTATTCACATACCCATCCAGATGTCTTTTAAATGTTGCAACTGAACCCGTCTCCACCATTCCCACTCAGAGCAGAAGAGTCCATCTTTATCCTGTTTCGACCGGCCTAAGGCCAGATCATTAGTAGCACAGAGAGTGAGAGTGTCGTTTTGCTGATCGCTCAGGGGAGACCAGCAGTTGGTCCCTCAGGGGAGACCAGTAGTTGGTCACTGAGGGGAGACCAGTAGTTGGTCGCTCAGGGGAGACCAGTAGTTGGTCGCTCAGAGGAGACCAGTAGTTGGTCCCTCAGGGGAGATCAGTAGTTGGTTCTTCAACTGTGACCTTCACAAATCACAATGCTCAAACCTAGTACATATGAATACCTCAGGCTATCACTACACTTGAATACCCCAGCTCACTAACGCATCTTCTTCCACTTTCTTTTAACCCCTGATCTTGTATGTTCCCCAGTTGGTGGGACAGACATACACAGGGATTGTTCTGGATCTGTCTCGAACATTGTCTGTAAGTTATGATGCTGAAAGTATGATTATGTCAGGTTATCTGCTTGAGTAATCTGTAAGACAGGCCTCCCAGTTTTGATAGTAGCCTTCAGACGATAGTAAGACCAGAAGACCATAAGACATTGGAGCAGAGATTAGGCCATTCAGCCCATCAAGTCTGCTCTACCATTCTATCATGGCTGATAAGTAAGGAGGACTTTGCAGGGCTGTTTTTGCTGTTTTCATTTTCAGGTGCTTAGATATGCCAGCTGGTACATCTGCTTTCATCCCTTTCTAGATTTTCTTACAGCTTAATATGACTTGGTGACTTGCTAAAGCCATTTTTGAAAGGATGTAAAGTAAAATGCCAATGTGGGTCACATATAGGGCAGACCAGAAAAGAATGTCAGATACCCTTTCCTAAAAGGTATTTGTGAATTAGGTGGGTGTTTATGACAATTAACAATAGTGACACCATTTCAGAATGGACCTAAACTGTTAACTCTGATTTCTCTCCACAGATGCTGCCAGACCTGCTGAGTTTTTCCAACAATTTCTGTTATTGTTTCTGATTTACAGCATCAGCAGGTTCTTTCGGTTTTCTGTTTAACGTGCTGCTCTAATTGGAGTTGAGATTTAGCCCTCGGTGAAAGTGGGTCCAGGCAAAATGTATAATCACCAGTCTATCAGTGTCAGATTATTACCTGCCTGCGATATGAAAATTACCGCAAAATGTTTCAGACACTGTTTAAGTGGAATTCATAAATTAAGTTTACTAATGACTATCAGGGAAGTTGTAAAACAGTCTTACGTAAACCTGTATTAGATTAGGACTGATTAACTACTGTTTCCTCATCTGACCAATTTGAGTTGTCAAATTATAAAACACAAATGTATATTTTTGTGCAAAATGTGTAAATGTAAAACTGGAGCTGGTGAGTAAAACTGCTAAAGGGTTCCAGCACACTCTCAGGTCAATGACTGTGCTCAAGAAAAGACAGCAAAGGAGGATGATGTGACCTAAAAACCTGATATCTGTTGCTTATAAGATTAATTTATAGTCTGATGGAGTCTGTGACCTGCTCAATTCCTCATTTGCATTTCACACTGTAAAACATCTCCAAAGCACCAATGACACCTTGTAACCAGCTTCCCTATCACGTGCTGGGCTATTAATCTCATTCAAATTAAATACCTTCCCATGTTCCAGCTGGAAAATCGATACAAAGTCCCGAATGTTCAACACCAACGTAAAAAGATTCAGCTGTTGCTCCTGGGCTTAGGAGCATTCTTCCTTATTAACCCTGCTTTTATGCGGAAAATTAGAAAAAAGCCTTCATCCTCCTCCTATTCTCACACCAGAAGCAAAAATTGCTGGAGAAATTCAACACATCTGGCAGTGTCTGTGGAAAGAGAGAAAGAGTAAAGTCACTGGACTCCTGATGTTAACTCTGTTCCTCTCTACACAGATGATGCCAGACCTGCTGAGTTTCTCCCGCAATTTCTGTTTGTGCTTCAGATTTCCAGCATGTCTGCAGTTCTTGGTTTTATTCCATTATCCTCAGACCCTAAAAGGAAACACAATGGTAGCACTGCTGCTAAAGCTCAGCTTTTCAACTGAGACTCTCAAGCACCCAGGGTCTGTAACAAAGCAGCCCCACCCACTTCTCAACAGAAAAGCCAGAGGATCATGTTCTTTGTGCAGAGAATGCTTCAACTGTGTTTAATCTACATTTTGCAGCATTAGGAATGGGTGCTTCAATGATCCAACCCTGGATCAGTACTATGGACCCTAAAATGGACTGGGATCCCGACAGTGTGGGAACAGGCCTTTTGACCCCATTGAGTCCCACCTCAAGTCACCCCCTACTCCATCCCCCATGACCAATCCACCGAACCTGAACACCTTTAGACTACAGGAGCAAACTGGAGCACCTGGAGGAAACCCACACAGACACAGGGAGGACATGCAAACTCCAGATAGACACCTGAGGGTGGAATCAAACCCAGGTACCTGGTGCTGTGAGGCAGCAGTGCTAACTGCTGAGCCACTGTGCCATTCCACACATTTCCCTGATGGATTTAAAATACCAAAAAGAAAGCTGCAGCCTCTAAACATTGATAACATTTTCATATTTTCCACCATCTCTTTGTAGGCTATTTTGGGATCTCAACGATTCAGAAAAACTGGTGGTCGCAGTTGTTACGTACCTGAAGGCCGCTTCTAATTGTGATAAATAAAAGTACAGGAGCCCAACTTCAGAGTGACAAGTCATGGATTGGATTTTGAGCATGAAGTTAGAGTAGGTCATTGGGGAAGTAAAGTTATAGCTTTAATATAATACAAAAAAAACCTTCACAATTGTTCTGTTGCTCAAATCTCTTGCGAACAAAATTAGATTATTTTGAGGTTGCTTATGTGTCCTACTTACACTGGATAAACAATGTACCTCAATTTGTATTCACAAACAGTAATTCCATGCTGAGCATCAAAGCTTCCACTGTATTTTATTCTCATAATTGCCTTTCTGCTCAAGGACCCACGGGAAGGGGAATGTACAGTGTCAATGAAGATGGTGGCAGTCAATAAAAAAGTAATTAAAGGCTGAGGTTTGTAAACATTCACCACTGGGAAGACATTTTTACAACATTAGGAATGATTTTACATTTCTTTTCACCTTTGACAGGACATGTGAGTTATGCAGTATGCAGGGAATTCCATGAATATAGCAATGTAAATGACCTCCCTAACTGTAACTCTGTTATCCTGCAAAGTGGCGTAAATCAACAGACATATAATCAATAACAATTTTTTGGTCCGGTTAAGAAGATTATACGGTGCGTGCAAAGCAGTCTCCATTTTCAAAAGAAAATGCAGCTGTACATCAGAATAATAGCTCATAATTACTGAAAAATAGCTTACAATCTGAATTCATTTTAAATTCAACTCTGTGCATTCTTTAATGTGACATTATGCCGCAGCTAATAGGGATAGTTAAGCCGTGCACATTTGTTAAGAGATTATTCAGGTGGTTCATATGGCAGAGTGCATCAGAACTCTGTTTTATAGAGTTATCTTTTCATCTCTAGGACCAAGGAAGAATTGAATTCTGGATAGTAATGCTGAACTCTGCTAATTCAGTCAGTCTGCTTCCAAATGAATGAGCACTTAACAACAGTTGTCGTCAGATTTCTCTGTATGTATTAGAAATTAAGATCACCAAAGTTTTCGCACCAAATGGAATGTTTGGCATTTGTATCAGAAAACTGAAAGCTTCCAGAACATAATAATAACTTAACACTTGGGCTAAAAATGTTTGTCGCAGCCTGCCACACCAAAGACCAGAACGATTGAGTGTCACTCCTTTGCCTTTTCCCCAAATCCTGACGCATTGCTTTGATTCAAATAATCTGGGGCATAGTTCTTGTAGGAAAGCCGGTGTATTGAACTGAATTAGCTTTATCGTCAACACCGGATTATAGTCCAACCGGTTTATTTGAAAGCTCCTTTATCAGGTAGCTCCAAAAGCTTGTATTTTTGAATAAACCTGTTGGACTGTAACCTGGTGTTATGTGATTTTTAACTTTGTACACCCCAGTCCAACACCGGCATCTCCAAATCATGGTACTCAGATGAGTACAGTGAAAAGTTTGCAAGTCGCCACTTACGGCGCCATCTTAGATACAAGGTACCTCGATATAGATTCTTCAGTACAAGCTCTTATGGGAAAAAAATAGAAAAATAAAGAAATAACAAGTCTAGCATGGCAGATTGTAGGAATCAATTAGAAAAATAAAGAAGTAAAAAGTTCAGAATAACAGTCTTTGCTACCCAGTCTACCTTGCCTCCAGTCTGTGCCAAGTCTTAAATCACCTCAAGGATGGAAGTCCAACTGAGGCAATGCTGGGCTGAAAGATCACCAGGGGTGACCAAGAGACGGCCATATTGAGCTGCTGAAATACCGTCATGCTGGTCTGGAAGACCACAGCTCTGAGTTGGGAGGCTGCCACGTTGGGTATCACAAGGAACTGAATGACCTCCTTTTACTTCCTAACAATTCTGTAATTCTATTTTGAACATTACTTTTTTGTGCCAATACCATCCACAGTATGATAGCGTCTACCAGCAGTGTGATTTAATTGATACTAGTCTGATGGTCTCAATTAAAGCAGCAGTGTTTGCTTGCTTACTTAATGAAAGGGTTTTCATCTTGTCTTGGCTGGTTAACTTTGATCTATCATTAACTATGAAGCCCAAATTCACACATTTTAATCCATTCACCTAAAATTGTTAGCACAGGAAAAGTAGTGGAACCCGTTTTAAACTGAAGCCAACATTTTAGCTGACTACCTATGGAAGAAGCACTGATCAAGGCTCACAGGTTGTCAGATAGTTCAGTTGGCTGGATTGCTAACTTGTGATGCCAACAATGTAGGTTCAATTCCCACACCAGCTAAGACTCTCCTTCTCAAACTCTCCTTGGATCTGAGATGTAGTGACTCTCGCATTGAACCATGAACAGACACACTGAGAGAGCAGCCTCTTGATCCAGAATTATGGTGAATCTACTGCTGTTGGAGTGGAAACATTGGTTGAGGAAGCGGAGTGATATTTGGTGTCAACTGAGGGCAGAACACCCAATAAACGCAAGATGAGGAGGTGAAGTGAATTGACACATAAATAAACACAACATGGATTTCACCCTGAATCATCTAAAAAGAAAATTAAATTGCTCTTCACAGTACACATAGTGGGAGGGAAATGTAAAGGAAAACTTTCTGAGGGCATCGACAGAAGGGAGGCAGAGAAGGATTTACCAGGATGATCCCTGGCATGGACCTATCCATCAATAACATCTCACTATTGATCAGTTTGAGTTCTATCAGGGCTACTCATCCTGACCTCATTACAGATATGAGCAAAAGTGTTGAACTCAAGGATGGAGATGAGATTGATATCCCTTGATATAAAGCCAATGTTTGACCATGTCTGGTATCAAGGAACCCTGACTGAACTGAAGTCAATGGATATCAGGGCAAATGATGTCAATTGACACAAAAGAATATACGTGTGGCTGTTGGACATCAATCATCTCAGTTACAGCATATACCTACATGGTATTGTCTTCGGTGCAACTACCTTTTGCTGCTTTATCAATGACCTTCCCTCAATCACAAGGATGCTCACTAATGATTGCACAAAATTAAGTGCTATTCATGACTCCTCAGATACTGAAGCAGTCCTTTCTCCATTGCAGAATCACCTGAACAACACTGAGGCTTGGACCATCTATGTCTGCAAAGTTGACTGTAAGTTGGAAATTCTGCAGCACATACCTCGCCACTTTTCTCCCCAGTGTCTGTTTATCATTTCCAAGCCAAAAGTCAGGAGTATGATGGAACGCTGTCCACTTACCTGGCTGAGAGCAACTCCAACAACATTCAAGAAACTCAACAGCAGCCATGACAAAGAAACCTGCATGACTGGCATTCCCATCCTTCATATTAAATGTTCATTCCCTTGAACACCAACGAACAGTAGAAATTGTGTGTAGCAACTACAGAAAGCACTGCAGCAATTCAATAGAGCTATTTCTGCAACATCTTCCAACTGTGATGATACCATGACTTTAAAGAGGTGCATATTTTGTCCTTTTTTAAGAGAGGTTTTATGTTTGAGGTGAAGAGCTATTTAATGATAGCCCATAAAATAAACAGTTTGTGAGGCCATGGGTTTCTTTTTAAGTTGGAAGAATAGTAGCAGCCTGGCTGAGTGGGGTCAAGCTTCTACAAAACTAGGATTCTTTTAGTTTCAGACTTCAGTAGCTAGAGACTTGAAGCTGGAGGTGGAAGCTAGTTCTCCTCTCTCAGTTACAGCTAAAAGTTGGGGGTTCTCTTTCCGCTGTTAGAATTGTTTATAAGAATTTGCCTTTTTCCAAATATGTGTTTATGTAATGTTACTACGTTGACTCATTTACTGTGTAGTAGTTAATGTATCTTTTATTTTGTTAAGTATTTTGATACAGTTAAGCCAATTCTTTCATTTTAGTTTTATTTTGCCTGTATTTTAACTGTCGTATAAAAATAAAGTGTTTAGCTTAACATCAAGTTGTTTAACCAAACAACTTGTATCTGAAACACAACATCTTACACTTATCTTTAAAATAAGAAAAAGTTAGGATCTAAACTATCTTCTGGATATATTTTGAGGGGATTTGGTCTGGTCCAAAACACAACCAATACTCTGTATACCTTAAAAGGACCACATTATTGTGGGTGTACCCTTGCCTCATGAACAGTTCAAGAATGCATTTAGCCACCACTTTCACGAGGGTAATCAGAAATGCCAGTCTATCCTTCAGCACCAATATCCCGTGAACAAATCAATATAACAGTCTTTGCATAGTGTCATACTTTGCTTTGCTTCTCCTGTGAAGTGCCTTGGGACATTTCATTGTAGTAAAGGCATGATATAAATCCAAGTTATACCAGTGGTATTTTATTCAAGAAAAGCATTTACAGCCTGAAGGCTGAATTGCAGTCTGAGTTACATTGAAAAATTCATATACAGTATAGACAAAGTAATCAAGTCAGGGAGAAAGTGAGAACTGTGGATGCTGGAGATCAGTGTCAAAAAGTGTGGTGCTGGAAAAGCACAGCTGGTTAGACAACAATCGAGGCAACAGTCCTGATGAAGAGCTTATGCCCGAAACGTTGACTCTCCTGCTCCTCGGATGCTGCCTGACCGACTGTGCTTTTTTCCAGCACCACACTTTTTGACACTGATCTCCAGCATTCACAGTTCTCACTTTCTCCCTGACTTGATTACTTAGTCTATACTGTATATGAATTTTTCAATGTAACATTAAGTGATCAAGTCGAAATGTGGAAAGATGGACGTACATGGAATAGTGTAGGTTAGATGGGCTTCAGATTGGTATGACAGGTCGGCGCAACATCGAGGGCCAAAGGGCTTGTACTGCGCTGTAATGTTCTCATGTAATGTTCTAATGTGACAATCATGTAGTAACCAAATCAGACAAACAAATTCAGCAGCTAACTGGGAAGTTGTAGGTGCTCATTAAAAGAAAAAATATTGAATTAAGAATTTTGGATAAAATGACAAATTAATATACCATTAATTTCGTAAACAAAGTTAAAAATCATACAACACCAAGTTATAGTCCAACAGGTGGCAACTATCTGATGAAGGAGCAGCGCTCCAATAGCTAGTGCCTCCAAATAAACCTGTTGGACTATAACCTGGTTTTGTGTGATTTTTAACTTTGTTCACCCCAGTCCAACACGGACATCTCCATATCATTCATTTTATAAAGAATTCATTGAGGACTTGCAAGGAACAAGGCTGTGTGAATACCTTGCCAGCCCGATCACAGGCGCAGAAGCCCAGCATTGCTTGCAGTGGTCATGAGGCTGCAATGGTGTGGACCATTGATGGTATGAACTGAAGGTGGACCAGCACAAGGATTACAATGTGTAAAAACAATGACTGCAGATGCTGGAAACCAGATTCTGGAGTAGTGGTGCTGGAAGAGCACAGCAGTTCAGGCAGCATCCGAGGAGCAGTAAAATAGATGTTTCGGGCAAAAGCCCTTCATCAGGAATAAAGGCAGACAGCCTGAAGTGTGGAGAGATAAGCTAGAGGGGGGTGGGGGTGGGGAGAAAGTAGCATAGAGTACAATAGGTGAGTGGGGGAGGGGATGAATGTGATAGGTCGGGGCAGGGGGAGAGTGGAGTGGGTAGCTGGAAAAGAAGATAGGCAGGTAGGACAAGTCATGTGGACGGTGCTGAGCTGGAAGTTTGGAACTAGGGTGAGGTGGGGAAGGGGAAATGAGGAAACTGTTGAAGTCCACATTGATGCCCTGGGGTTGAAGTGTTCCGAGGCGGAAGATGAGGCATTCTTCCTCCAGGCGTCTGGTGGTGAGGGAGCAGCGGTGAAGGAGACCCAGGACCTCCATGTAGTGGCCGTGAAGGAGGCCCAGGACGTCCCAGATGATCTGTACATGGGCACTGAAATGGAAAGCAACCAACACAGGCTGCTGAAATACTCCCCCGACATAGACACACTCACACACGCACACTTACTTACACGTACACACACACAGACACACACAATCTCCCACTCACACACGTACACACACACAGACACACGCACACATACAATCTCTCACTCACACGCTCACACACACACACACAAAATCTCTCACATGCTCTCACTCACACAGACACACACACACTCACACACTTACACACACATACACACATCCGCTCACACATACACACATTCACACACAGTCTTACATACACACTCACACAAACACACATGCACTCTCTCAGTCATACACACACAGCCACATGCACACTCACTCACACACCCACTTGTACAGACACATGCACACTCTCAACACACATGCACACACACACACACACGCACAACTGCAAACACACACGTACACACACATACGTACACATGCACATAAACAGACATATATGCAAACACTCGCATACATACACATGTAAGCACACACATGCACATGAACACACATGCTCAACATGCTCACACACATGTGCACACACATGCATTTAAACACACATGCACATAAACACATGCACACAAAAACATGTGCACACGCACTCACTTACTCACAAACATACACAAACACCCTCACACACACAACCTCACAGACGTACATTCACACATCCTCACACACACGCACACATGCACACACTCACACATGTGCAAACACCCTCACACACACACCTTCATACACACCCTCACACACACACTCACACTTGTGCACACAGTCATACCTGCATGCACATGCACACATACTCACACTCCCTCACACCCTCAAACACAAACCCTTACACACACACGCACACACAAATGCACGCACACACACGCATGCACACATACATGCACACACATACACACACACACACACACACAGTAACACTTTCACCTTTGCCAGCCTTCCAATCTCCCTGTCTGTTCCCAAAGGAGTGGTATAATTTGGTTTCTGGGGATATTCAGCGATGCCTCCAGTTTTTGAAAGATATACTTCCGTTTGTATCATACTTTTCTTGGACATTCCAAAATGCTTAAACAAAACAAAGAATGCGGATGCTGGCAATCTAAAACAAAAACAGAAATTGCTGGAGAAACACAGCAGGTCTGCAGCATCTGTGCAGAGAAAGTAAAGTCAATGTTTCGAATCAAGTGAAAAAGGGTCACTGGACTTGAAATGTTAACTCTGCTTTCACTCCACAGACGTTGCCAGACACACTGAGTTTCTCCAGCAATTTCTGTTCTTGTTTCAATGAGGAATGAGGAACTTGGGAGGTAAAGTCTCCTTGATGTGGTTGAGAACTTTGTAAGCTCTAAATTTCCCTTGACCAATAACTTTTCCTGGTAAGGATCCCTAGAACAACTGGGGAAAACCTCCACCTGCAATCTCCCCTCCAGATCACTCTGACTTGGAAATATATCGCTGTTCCATCGGCGTTGTTGTATCATAATCCTGGAATTCCCTCCCTAAGGGCATTGTGGATCTATCTACAGCAGACACAGCGATTCAAGAAGGCAGCTCACCACCATCTTCTCAAAGGCAAAAAGAGATGGGCATTAAATGCTGGTCATTAAATGCCACTGATGCCGATGTTGAATTTATGAATAAAATAAAGGTCAGGGGAGATACCCAACAAAGTATGATTCAAATGTTCTTGACAGCACAACTAATGAAGGAAGACTTTTGCATTTCACCCACATTGAAAGTGGGAGGACATTCTTTTGCAGCATCATACCTGCAGATGTCTTTGAAACCTGTCATCCACCTGTCAGGATGGTGTAGACAATGACACAAACCATTTGAAAAGAGCCTCAAACAACAATGAAAGTAAGAGCAGATAAAATGTTCAGAAATTAGGGACCATAAACAAAGTGTTTGTACTTTTACTTGTCTCTAGTGAACCACTAAAAGAGGGTTAACGGGACTTTATCAAATCAACGAGAAATATAATGATGTGAATAATGTAGTGATTACTCTCGACAGGAGGAATATTGGGGAGGGTATCATCCTGATATGTTAAAATGATACTATAACCTCTGTTAAAATCACACAACACCAGGATATAGTCCAACAGGTTTATTTGGAAACACTAGCTTTCAGAGCACTGCTCCTTCATCAGGTAGCTGGTGGGGCCTGCCCCAAAAGCAGCGTTCTGGAAATTAGTGCTTCCAAATAAACCTGTTGGACTATACTGAGTGTTATGTGATTATTAACTTTGTGTACCCCAGTCCAACACCGGCTCGAAGGGCAGAATGGCCTACTCCTGCACCGATTGTCTATTGTCTATTGTCATCATGACTATAAATTATGACAATGACAATACTCAGGAGTGGAGTGTATTTACAGCGGTGAGAGTAATGACTGAAATTAAAATATCAGAAAGATTTAATAATAAATCAAAATTGAATATTCTAAAGTTGACCTTCCGGTAATCCAATTGGATAACACAGATGCTAATACAAATATTCCAGAGGGCCAAAAAGGTTCTTTAAGGGTGAGGTTGATTCAAATACGTTTGAAAGATAGTACAATGATGGGCATGTAGGCTAGTCTGATCTTAGAGTAGGATAAAAGGTCAGCACAACATTGAGGGCTGAAGGGCCTGTTCTGTGCTGTAGTGTTCTATGTTCTAACTCTTTAAGATTTGGGGTTGGTTCAAATACATTTGAAAGTCAATATCTCTTTAAGAACTTGGCTGAGGATCTCCTTTAAAAAATCTGTAAATGTTTTATCTTACATGACTGATTTTGTAATAGAAACAGAAGACTTTGATTGGATTCTAGAGTTACAACCACACAATTTAAACATTAATCATGTGGCACGAAGAATTAATATGATAGCCAAACATTATCAAGATTAAATATGGAGGAAAGTGTGTGTTGCAATGCATGCTGTGCTGTTTTGGAAAGTTATTGTATGTTTACTGTAAATCTATTATTTCTAACAAAATAAAATGGAAATAATGATCGGGAAATTCTGATAGAAAATGAAAATGATTGATTGATTGATTCTTTCCATTGATTTATTTACTGTCATGTGTACCAAAGTACAGTGAAAAGTTTTGTTTAAAAGCTATACAGGTAGATCATAGTAAGCAGGGATGTACAGATCAGAGAGACATTAGACAGAGGCAGACAGGTTATATTGCACAGGGCCTGCATTAGGGGAGAGCAGTGTTAGCAAGGTTAGCATTATTTGAGACAAGAGAGTCCATTCATCTGTCAATTGCCCCTTAAAGATAGCGTTTTTTTAATTGGCATGGAAGTGTGAGGAAGATTATCTATATATCGTGATTATTTGGGAACTTGAGTGATAAAGTAGAGGATCGTGGGATTTTTAGATTTGGTTTTGGGGAGCTGACATTATTAAGAGTAAGAAACTAATTTTCTCAACAAAGAGGCAAAACAGCTTTTCCAATAAATCATGTGGTCGCAGCTAAATGGCTGGACAAGGGACTGAGTGTGAGAATTGCTAAGGTGTTTGCTAAGCTGAGTTTTTACACTTCAGCGACAGGCCTCAGGCCAGAAGTATGTGCAATTCAGGAGAAAAAAATCCATAGCAGAGGATGTGCTGTTTAGCAGTGTAATAGCAGCTAAAATAACTGGAAAAGGCTGCCAGGATTTCCTTCAGAGTTCAGTGTGAAAAGTGACTGAGTGCCATCAACTTAGATCACAACACCCCCGAGATCATGGGGCTCTGTGTTGAACCTGTGTTTGGGCTGGAAGCCCAGGAAGAAGGAATAAGTGCAGACACACGCACTGAGTGGCCCATGGCTGAATTTCACCAAAACAAACACTGGCAGAGCGCCAGTTTCAGGGAATTTCCTGATGGATTTTGCTCCATGAGCACTAGTGAAATGATTTCATGTTGCTCACCTCATAGTGGATATACCTCGATGGCACCTTCCAACCTTCAGGGTACCCACTGCCAGCCACTGTATCCCTTCACTGTACATGGAGTCAGAAGGCAGCAAAAAGAAAAGCTTCTGATGGTAGGTAAGTGACACAGGAACATTGCATTGGAATTAGATGCTCACATTTGTAAATATATCACCTATCTGCCTGACCCTCATATTAACTGTAGCTTCAAGAACCAAGGTACACAGACTACCTATTCTTAGAGCCAGGTTAGAATCATGTCTAAGGGAGTGCTCCTCTTTCCCTGATGCCCATTATATCTTGCCATTGCTCAAGTAGAACCGTCACAAGTTGAAAAACCTTCCAACAGTTGAAAACAGTTTTCTTCCATTGCAATAATAGCAAAAGAAAAGAAGAAACAAATGAAAGAAAGCTACATTTATTCCAGAAACAAACGGCTTGCCTTTCGAGCAACAAGAAATTTGCAATCAATGATCAGTGCACTCAACCTGTCTACCTGAGCTGAGTATTAATTCGGTCTTGTCTGGCTGTTTGTGCCTGATGCCTCAGTGCTCTAAGATGCTGATAGTAATGTTTCTCCTGCACAATGTCCTTGTCTTCCTTCACGGAGTACTGCCGCGCCTCTCCCCATTCTTCTGTGTCCATCACACTCTCTCTCTGCTTACTCCAGTTGTGCAGACCATTGTGCACCATGCTCTGTACTGCATGACCCCTTCAAACCTCCTTTCTTCCTATCAACCCCATTGTTCTGAGCTTCCACACATGCCCATCCAAATTGTTCACTCACGCCTTCATCTCTCAATATCTGAGCTCTGGCCTTGCAGCTCAGTCCTGGCAATCATTCTGCTGCACTGGTTGCTGGTGACCGTTAATGACCCTCTCCTCCGTAAAAATCTAGACCTTACAATACACTGTCACTTCCCACCCTTACGTGCTGAATTGCCTCCCTTCACAACCATTGACCCATCTGCATCCCAGCACATTTCTCCTCTCCACACTACTGACTTGCTCAACTTGCCTACTCTCACCAATAGCCCCATGATAACTCCATCTCCCTTAACTTTTACTGAGCAAACTCCAGGAACAGATGGGACACTCGGATGGTCTTGGAAGGATAACCTTGACTGATGTGTGACCAGACCCTCCCAGCTGACCCCTGTGAAGCTCCCTGAGTTGCTGAGACCTCTGGAATGGTAGCACTGGCAATGGCTCACTCTTGGGCTGTAACGGTATGGAATCCTGACCCTGACTAGCCCAAGTGACTAACTCATCTTGTCCAAACTCCTTATCTGATGTTGGGTTCTCCTCCTGACAGACTATCGCTAGATCCTCTGACTGACACCAATCCCAATGTCTTCTATCCTTAGACCTTGAGACATGACCATTTGGCTGAGGGAGCAGGATGGATGTTGCTGGCATACACTGTAAATGTGACGTTGATGTAGCAGTGTGCTGCACATCAACATGCCCATCCTCTTGACTTACCATTGCTGACAACTATGACAGGCTGTGTGGCTTTGTGCTAATGCTAAAAGGCAAGGCAAGACAGATGTACTGTGAGCCTTTGGGTTCTTAGTGAGCCAGCAAAGGCATAGCAGAGACGTTGAGAGCTTTCAAACAAGCTGCAAGTGTGACAATACTGAGGTGAAGTAAAAAAAACCCTGAGGTGCTCTGATTCCTGAGTTAGCTTCCTATCCCTATGTGCCTGGATGTAGCATTACAATCACCATGCTGTAAAGTGCAGCATTGAAGTGAAGAAATGAATTCTACATGGGTGGAAGATACGTAGCATGTCCAGCCTCTGTGGACGAGAGGGGCAGATGGTCACTGCCCATGGAGTGTGCTATGCAATACTGGAGATCTTAGTGAGTTTTGAGAAGATTTGTAGCTCAGGTTGAGGTTCTGGATGTAGGTTTGCTCGCTGAGTTGGAAGATTCATTTCCAGACATTTCGTCATCATACTAGGTAATATTTTCAGTGGGCCTCCGGGCGAAGCACTGTTGATAATTCCTGCTTTCTATTTATATGTTTGAGTTTCTTTGGGTTGGTGATGTCATTTCCTGTGGTGACATCATTTCCTGTGGTGGTGCCATTTCCTGTTATTTTTCTCAGGCAGTGGTAGATGGGGTCTAACTCAATGTGATTATTGATAGAGTTCTGGTTAGAATACTATGCTGGAGATCTCTGTCTAAGATGGGGACCCAGAGCAGTAAACAGCAACGTCCCCATTCTGAACTACCAGGTCAGGATTAGTTATTTTCTGTCTGGTACATGGGAGAAACTGCATATGTGATTAGGTGCTGATCAGATGCAAGTGCATACAAGTAGATCTCTCACCACTCATCGATGAATTTCTAAACTCACGGTTCCAACTTTGGGCAGAAATTCAGGCTTCTATTTTCTCAATGAAAAGAACCTCCTTTTCCCAATTATGCCACGTTCTTTCAAGCTGCTTCACTGCTGCTGATGTCATTCAGAGGCCGGGAGAATTCAGCCTTCTGTTTTGGCTTCAAATTTCTAGCATCTGCAGCCTTTTACTCTTGGCATTTTTGTTTCAGTGCACAGTACGGGCAATATCACGGCCATCAGAAAGAGATCAATTAACGATTCTTAACTTCATTTATCTGACCTTCATTTGCTTGATACCAGATCACTATCTTTTGATGAATTATTCCAAAGTGGCAGAGAAGCAGAATGATAAGTGCCCCTAATGATAAGTTTGCAGGTGGGGTACTTGTAAAATTCACTTCGAATGACCTTCCAACTGCCGACCAAACTTGTTCACACAGGAACATCAAAATAGGAGTAGGCCATTCAGCCCTTCCATGAGATCATGGATGATCTGTGGCCTCACTCCATTTACCTGACTTTGACCCCTGTTATTTAATACGTCTGCTGAACAAAAATGTACCAAACTCAGATTTAAAATTAACAACAGACCCAGACCCTGGAAGATATTTTAGAAGGAGGCAGGTGAGACCTAGGATGACCTGACCATGCTTAACCCATTTGACACTCGGAAGTGGCCACTTATCGGCCTTTTAAATCTTTTTTCAAAAAAATTCTCAAATGCCTGAACAACACATTCATATTAGATCTTATTAATTTCAATTTCAGAACTAAATAACACCACACTTCGTGGTTTTATACCAGTGACAGAAGTATGTGCAATTACTCTGTCTAATAATTTGATAATGGACGCTGAGTGGGCTAAAGCCATGCATCAGCCACAAAGTAAAATGGGATGAGAAATTATCCATGTCACATGATATAACTGTATTCCATTGATTTAGTGATTAGATTGTTAAGAATTACACTTTGTAAGGCAATGCAATATTTTGCACGTTCTTCACAAAATTATACTTACAGTTTTATTACGATTAGATCTTAATTACTAATGCATATAACATGCTTACTTTCTCTGTTTGTGCTGTCTTCATACAGTTTGTAACTTTTCACTTATAGTTTCCTAAAATAATGTGTGCATATCTATTGTAATGATTAGAATGAGGCTAGTCAGGTCGAACTCGGAATATGAGTTCTCTGATTGGAATTTAAATCAGGGAGTCCTGGCTGACAGATATAAACAGGAGCATCACTCTGGGACCCAGCTCAGAGCTGTCTGGGTCAGTGCCATTTACTATGCATGTGTAAATAAAGAGTGACTTGGTGATATGTTACCAACCTTGGTGGAGTAATTTCATCTGTACATTTAAAATTCAGTTCTGATTATGCTATTGAGGCCAACTGCAATGCTAATCCAATGTATATGTGACTTCCAGGATAGGATTTGTACCCAAGAAGATAAACACATTCCAATTTTCTTTATCTCTGTGTCCCAAAAGAAAATGCTGGGTGTCCCCTGCTCTGAATTTTCCAATCCCAACGATCTTTCAAAATCACTCCTCAGCATTATTTGTTCCTTTGAATCCTCAATAACAGCCTCTTGACATTAGGAATCACACTCCCAGTCATCAAACAACTCACAATAGTTATTGTGTGGGAAGCTGATGGCAACCATGGGGATGTGGCTCGAGAGTTAATGCCTCTTGCTGATTAGATTAGATCAGATTAGATTGGATTATATTAGATTGGATTAGGTTAAATTAGATTGGATTGGATTGGATTAAATTAGATTTATTGTCACATGCAATGGAATACAGAGAAAACAGCAAAGAGTCTCCACTCTCCAGCACCACTTCGGATTTCTAAATAAGAAACAAGAAATGAACACAGTCAGAAGTCACATAATACCAGATTATCTCATAGAATCCTTATAGCATGGAAACAGGCCATTTGGCCCAATAAATCCACACTGACCCTCCGGAGAGTAACTCACCCACACCCATTCCCCGACCTATTACTCTACATTTACCCCTGACTAATGCACCTAGCCTACACATCCCTGGACACTGTGGGCAATTTAGCATGGCCAATTCACCTGACCTGCACATCTTTGGATTGTGGGAGGAAACTGGAGAACCCAGAGGAAACTCGCACAGACATGGGGAGAATTTGCAAACTCCACACAGTCGCCCAAGGCTGGAATCGAACGCTGGCCCCTGGTGCTGTGAGGCAGCCGTGCTAACCACTGAGCTGCCTCCCTGTTGGACTACAACCTGGTGTTGTGTGATTTCTGACCTTGTCCATCCCAGTCCAACACCCAGCACCTCCACATCCAGCAATTAACACAATAGATTTGGGATTTCCCTAGTTTTGTCCAGTTGATGATGTCTGTCTAAGAACACAGCACCCTGTTCGCTGATTCAGTTGAGATCTCCTTGGCTCTCCTTCCCGACGCTGGAAATCAGCCAGGTCCTGGAATTTGGCTCCTCCTCCTCCACCATCACCGTTTCTGGGGCCCAATCTGAGCTGAGTCCTGCACTAGGCCCAGGACTGGGTGGGACGCAGAGGGGTCCTGGCTCAGAATTGCAGCCTCTCCACCCTCGCCACCATCGCTGTTCCTGAGGCTGTGTCTGAATGGGAGCTGGCTATGGGCCTGGGATTGGGCTGGGGCCCAGCGGAGACCCTGTTTAGGGGTCCACCTTATCCACCCTCTCCACCATCACTGTTTCTGGGACTGTGTCTGAGCCGAGCCCTGCACTGGGCCTGGGATTGGGCAGGGGGCCCAGAAGGGTCCCAGTTCAGAGCTCCACCCTCTCCACCATCACTGTTCCTGTGGCCGTGTCTGCGCTGAGTCCTGCACTGGGCCCGGGACTGGGCAGGGGCCCAGAGGGGTCCCAGTTCAGAGCTCCACCCTCTCCATCATCGCTGTTCCTGTGGCCGTGTCTGAGCTGAGTCCTGCACTGGGCCTGGCAGCGTCTCTGATTGGGGCTGTCAATGCTGCCTCCCTTTGTCACTGCCTCTGTTGTGTCCGAGTCCAGGAGTTGCTGAACCCATCTATAAAAGACTGCAGAACTTTAACATACAGACGGATTTTGGCATGCAGGTTCACAGCTCCCTAAAAGTGGCTACACAGGTGGCCAAAGTGATTAAAAAGACATATGACATGCTTGCCTTCATTGGCTGGGGCATGGAGTACTCGAGATGGTAACCATGCCGCAACTATATGAAACCCTTGTTAGGCTGCATTTGGAGTGTTGTGTGCAGTTTTGGTCGCCACACTGCCAGAAGGACATGGAAGCTTTGAAGAAAGTGTAGACAAAGTTCACCAGGGTGTTGCTGGCCACAAGGGCATTGGCTATGAGGAAAGGTTAAAAAGATTTGGATTGTTTTCACTGGAAAGAAGAGGAGACCTGATAGAGTTATACAAAGTTATGAGAGGCATAGATAGGGTGGTTAGTCATAGGCTTATTCTCAGAGTTGAAGTTTCAATTACAAGGGAACATGGGTTAATGGTGAGAGGGGGAAAGTTTAACAGTGATGTGCAAGGGAAGTTTTTCACGCAGAGAGTGATAGGAGCCTGGAACTCACTGCCAGAAGAGGTGGTGGAAGCAGGCACACTGGTGACATTTAACAGACATCTGGATGGTTACATGAACAGGGAGGGAATAGAGGGTTACGGAGTGGATAAGAACAGAAGTTCTTTTTTTAGTTTAGTTAGGGCATGATGATCAGGACAGGCTTGGTGGGCCGAAGGGCCTGTTGCTGTCTGTATCTCTCTTGTTCTAATGGTACTGAGAAAATAATTGCGGAGGATGTGTGAGGGGGTGTGGGTGCTGTCTGCTCTGCTGGACGGTGCTGTCTCCATGGTGCTGAGGAGAGGCCGAACCCCAGGGCACAGGAGCTGAATTTGGTTTACCCCACCATCGCCACCTTGCTGTAAAGGTGTGTATGGCAGTTTCTCCTCCATTCCATTCGAACGTAAGGCTTAGGAGCAGGAGTAGGCCACTCAACCTTTCAGACTTGCTGCACCATTCAAAAAGGTTGATCTGATTGTAGTCTTGATCCATGCCCACTGGGATTTAAAGTTGGAGCTGACGTTTTAATGCAGTTTTTAAAAATTCTTTTCAAGATTACAAGTAGGTCCTTCAGCACTATGGATGCTATGTTCTTGCTATATTTTTGATCTTTAACTTGCAATCCTGTTAAATTACAATTGTGGAAGTCCTGGCAGACGGTCTGCTTTGGGGCATTGTGTTCATACACAGCTGCCCTTTCGGTCACTATTGTCTCTCACTGACTGGTTGGACAAAGTTGTGAATCACACAGCACCAAATTATAGTCCAACAGGTTTGTTTGGAAGCACTAGCTTTCGGAGTGCTGCTCCTTCTTCAGATGTTTGTGTAGCAGGACTGTAAGACACAGAATTCTCTAGCAAATGATTACAGTGGCATGCAAGTAAAATGATATATTTAACAAACCTCAATTGTTCTTGATCATGACTGATTCAAGGCAATACTGAGGATGGAACAGTTTCCCAGTGAACACTTGTCACACTTTCCTTTGTTAAAGTTTCACAGATCAAAGTCAGCCGAAGTGAGCAAGGAAGATAAACATTCAACATTATTGCATCATTAAGTGCACAGCTGGTTAAATTTGTAAAACTCCTGACAACAACAAAAAAGAAGACAATCTAATTCAGCGTATAGGACAATTCAATAGGAAATTCAATTTGATTTCCTTCTAACAGTCAGTAAAGGTCTAAGGTTACATGAGACTTTGTTAAAAAGAACCATATACCACTTCTTCCAGACTGCATTCTGTGTTTTTTCTGTTAACATTATTACATTATGTCAGCCTTGCATTACACATGGAATGAGTTAGTTTTCTACTATTGCTACTTAAGCTCTTATGTTTTTACACATGCCCTTGAATTGAAGATGCATCCAGGCTATAAAGCTGCATTAGTTCAAGCGTGCACTACTGTAGAGCTAAATCATGTTTATAATTTTCAACTTGCCGTCATTGATTTTTGGGGTCAAAATCATCTTCACAGTCCACAGTCTTTAGTAGCCTGTAAGTGTTGGCTCAGAGCCTAAAAGGCCATTTTAAACAAATGGGAGTGCTGTAGAGGATTACTCATGCTGATAAGATCATTTTCGTTGGGAGTCTGGAGTTGTGTAGTCAGAGGAGAAAATGGAGCCTGCCATCATACTCATTTTGCAGACAATTTAAGACAATTGCTTCAGAGATAAAGCACAATCTTCCACGTACTTAGATTCCCAATGTTTTCTACTCGTGTTATTTTAAAATACAATTTTCTGACATTCTAGGATTTAGGAATATCAATTCACCTGCCTTCCCTTTCAACAGTTTTAGTTAGGTAACATTAATGTGCCATTGTTTCATTATACAAAATTAATCCTGCTAACATCCTGTCAAATTCAATGTTTTCATAATTGTCTAAATTTCTAATTGATCAATGTCGTCAAATATTGAAGAAAATTGAACAATTGTTGAGGATGAAATGTTCTGTTAATTATTGACTTCACTTAATTATATATTTTAATGTGTTAATCACCAAACCACACCATCCAATTTAATAAATTGTAGCTTTTGTCAGATATTCCTGATGAAGGGCTTATGCCTGAAACGTCAATTCTCCTGCTCCTCGGATGTTGCCTGACTTGCTGTGCTTTTCCAGCACCACACTCTCAACTCTGATCTCCAGTATCTGCAGTCCTCACTTTCGCCTTGCTTTTGTCAGATAGTCTGAGCAATTTAAAACAAAAGTTTATTTTCATTCCTCTTCTCCTGAAGATGCTAACAGTGACTTTAAAATAACTCAATGTGAATTGCACAGTTCTCTACTACATCAGCTAAACTACATTTTTCTTTTCTCAATGAGCACCCATCAGTTTGTCATCTAAGAGTAGATAGGATACTCGATTGTAGGGATGTATAGTTGAAGTCAATTTTGTCCTCACCCCCGAGACACTCATACACTTACAACAGAAATTGGAAAGAGAGTTATTGTTCATATATCTCTCCCCCTAACTCCACAATATCTTGGCATGATAATGTTATTATGTTCTGACTTCTATCAAGGTTCCTCAAACTATTGTGGTTCCAGATTGTCAAGTCCCTGTGTCACGAATGACAAAATGATTCACCTCCTTTATTTAATTACATCTTCATTTGATTGCAGATTAACTTACAAAGAGTCCCTGTCCTTTGTTAGTTTACTAGTTTATTAGTTAGTAGAAATATAATGTGACACACAAGAACACAGATTAGAAATAGAACATTGATACTCCAACAATTGATTTTGAGATTCTTAGCTTTTCAGGTTACGTGAAGTCCTTTTGACTTATCTACTTTTGACTGACTCACCAGTTAGTTGGTTTGTAGCACTTAGAGCAAGAGATTCATTTTACCTGTAATACAAGGGTGACTTATGAATGGTTCATCAAATGTGACCTTTACAGACACTAGTTGTCACACCTAATGGCTCATTAGCATATGATCATTTAATAGGGCACACAGACAAGGGTGGAAGTGTTAAACCTCGCTCTTATATATTCTTGAAAGAGGAGGCAGAAGAGTCTGGCTTTTGACCAGGCTTTTGTCTTTTCTTCAATCATGTACACAGCCTAAGATGACTCCCAGGTGATTATAGATCGGCTTGGGGTGCATTTCTCCCTTTTAACTTCATCCCTTGTAGCATCCTTGATACCTCATCAGGTATAACATTCTAGCACCTCTCTCTCTCTCTCCTGTTAGAATTTACACTGTAATCCTTTTAACTGTATCAGTCTTTTTTTTAAAGAAAGCAGGTTTATTTCTGCCACTAACAACTGTGAGCAATTATGTATGTGTGCTCATTGGGAACATAGTTCCAAGCTCACACATCAAAACAAGACTTTTGAATGAAGTCAAATTGATTATTGTATAGACCGGGCGAAGTATGACAAGGTGGGCCAATTCTACCTCTGGCTCCATTCCACATTCCCCAGACCACCAGTTCTCTCTTGGATCCCAAGCACACACTCTCAGCGCCTTTCCAATTTCTTCCCCCACTCTCGTTTTGGCTGTCAGTCTTATTAAAAAAAAACAAGACACACATTGGAAGTAAAATTCAATGTGTCCATAGGTGATCCAGGATTATGAATCATAGCCTTACCTGTGTCCATTCATGATTTCACTTAAGTCAACACTATGTCGGACTGGAGTGGACAAAGTCAGAAGTCACATGTCAGGTGATGAAGGAGCATTGCTCTGAAAGCTTGAGATTTCAAATAAACATGTTGAACTATGACCTGATGTCATGCCATATCTGACTTAACTCAACACAGATTGAGAATTGAGGTTGGTACAAGTCTGACAGGACTCTATTCTTGGGCTTCTGCTCTTTGTAGTTTTTACAAATGACTTGGATGAAGGTGGATTAGTAAATTTGCCAATGACTTGAAGGACGGTGATGTTGTAGATAATGTCGAGGGCCGTTGTAGGTGACAACAAGACATTGACAGGATGCACAGCTGGGCTGAGAAGTGGCAGATGGAGTTCAACCTGGATAAATGCGAAGTGATTCATTTTGGAAGGTTGAATTTGCATGCTGAATACAGGATTAAAGGTAGGATTCTTGACAGTGTGGAGGAACAGCAGGATCTTGAGGTCCACGTACATAGATCCCTCAAAGTTGCCACCCAAGTTGATCGGGTTATTAAGAAGGTGTTGGCTTTCATTAATGGGAGATTGAGTTTAAGAGCTGTGAGGTTTTGCTTCGGCTCTATAAAACTTTGGTTAAACCACACTTGTAATATTTTGTCCAGTTCTGGTCGCCTCATTATAGGAAGGATGTCGATGTTTTAGAGAGGGTGCAGAGGAGATTTACCAGGATGCTGCCTGGATTGGAGGGCATGTCTTATGAAGAAAGGTTGAGTGAGTTCAGGCTTTTCACACTGGAGAGAAGAAGGAAGAGAGGTGACCTGATAGAGGTGTACGAGGTAATGAAAGACATAGATAGAGTACTTAGCCAGAGACTTTTCCCCAGGGCAGAAATGGCTGTCATGAGGGGTCATAATTTTAAGGTAATTGGAGGAAGGTATAGGGAAGATGTCAGAGGTAGGTTCTTTAAATAGAGAGTGGTGGGTGCATGGAATGTAATGCCAGTGGTTGGAGTAGAGTCAGAGATATTAGGGACATTTAAGCGACTGCTGGACAAGTGCATGGACAGCAGTAAATTGAAGGGTGTGTAAGTTAGGTTGATCTTGGAATAAAATAAATGCTCAGCACAACATTGTGGGCTGAAGGGCCTATACTGTTTTATGTTTTATGTTCCAAGTCAACTGTTCACTTCTGAAAAATATCAAATTAATTTTCTCCCAGAATTTTATAAAGTCTATCTTATTTTTCATAAGGAGCATTAGTACTAAATGGAACTTGCTGACAACAACTCATCAATCATAGAAAGGTCATTGCAACATGAATAAATTGTGCAGATGTCCCTTCAAGTAGCAACTAAAGCTCTACTATAGACATCCTGGGGCTTACCATTGAACAGAAACTCAACTGGACTCACTGCACAAACACAGTGGCTACAAGAGCAGTTCAGAGGCTAGGGGTATGAGCATAACTCACCTCCTGATTTTCCAAAGCCTCCAAATCATCCAAGACATAGTAGCCCACATTATTGACACCACATTCATAATGATCCACTTCCTCCATCAATGATGCTCAGTAGCAGTAGTGTGTACTACCTACAAGACACATTGCAGAAATTCACCAAAGATCCTCAGACAGCAGCTTCCGAATCCACACCCACTTCCATCTAGAAGGACAAGGATTGCAGATACATCATAATGCCGCCCTCTGCAAGTTCCCGTCAAAGCCATTCACATCCTGACTTGGAAATATATCGCCATTCAGACATGTTTCTTAACTTTATTTCAGACCTGTCCTGGTGATTGAGATGATTGTACATAATGGCTGACTGTAATCACATCTGTCGGATTATTCATACGCATGTTACAGAAGGTAACATAGCATCATCAGGTGTGAAACTTGACAGGGTTCAGAAAAGATTTACAAGGATGTTGCCAGGGTTGGAGGATCTGAGCTATAGGGAGAGGCTGAACAGGCTAGGACTGTTTTCCCTGGAACATCAGAGGCTGAGGGGTGACCTTTTAAAGGTTTATAAAATCATGAGGGACATGGATAGGATAAATAGACAAGGTCTTTTCCCTGGGGTGGGGGAGTCCAGAATTAGAGGGCATAGGTTTAAGGTGAGGGGAAAGATATAAAAGAGACCTAAAAGGCAACTTTTTCAGACAGAGGGTGGTGCATGTATGGAATGAGCTGCCAGAGAATGTGGTGGAGGCTGGTACAATTGCAACATTAAAGAGGCATTTGGATGGGTATATGAATAGGAAGGGTTTGGAGGGATACAGGCCGGGTGCTGGCAGGTGGGACTAGATTGGGTTGGGATATCTGTTCGGCATGGATGGGTTGGACCGATAGGTCTGATTCTGTGCGATACGTCTCTATGACTCAATGACTCTATGACTCTATGATTTATTGTGTTGGTTATTGAAATAATTCCATAGAGTGTGGTATCCTGTCACCAAGTCACCCTTTATTTACATGTACATAATACAAGACACTGACCCAGGTAGAATACAGCCAGCTCGTGGACTGAACAGAACCCCGAACATTTATGTTTGTCAGCCAGGACTCCTTTATTAGGGAAATCAGGGAACTCTGTGAGGTCTTCCTAGGTAACCTCATTACAATCATTACAGCCACCATGTTTGATTTGATTTATTGTCAAGTGTACCTCCGTACAATGAAAAGTTTTGTTTGCAAGCAGTACAGGCAGGTCATAGTAAACAAGGACATACAGATCATAGGGTGAAAAAAACTTTGACAGAGTGAGGGTACACTGCACAGAATGCATATGAGACAAGATCTACATTCAAACAGCATTATTTGAGTTTAGAGAGTCCATTCATCAATCTAATGATGGCCAGGAAGAAGTTGTTCCTGAACCTGATGATGCATGTGTTCAAGCTTCTGTACCTTCTGCCTGACATGAGAGGCTATAGGAGCGCATTACCAGTGTGTGATGGGCTGGGATGGGATCCATAAAATAAACTCCAAATTCTTTGTTGGTAGCTGATTTAGAAAACAAACCAGTTAAAGACAAACTAGACACAGCTTTGGACTTCAGAAATTGGGACAACTAACAGTGTTGCAGATTCGTAGACAGGACTTGAACCACTAAACACAGCAGAACTAATTTCTTTTGATTGGAATGCAACCTTTTTCAAGATAAAAATAAATTTCCAAGAATGCCTCAAATGTATACATACATGTGTAATATTGTGGTCCATTTTTAAATGACAAAGATTTCAAAGCTTAGTGCAAGCTGACATGCCAGCTGATACGAACTTAATATTTTCTCAAGGGCTGCAGTATGGTTCTTAAAGAGGAAGCATGTTCAATTCCCACAGATACAAAATTGAAGTTTTATTTTAAATGCTCGTTGGTTTAGAGGCACAATGTAACATTTCTAAGGTGCAATCATGGGCAGCAGAGACCACATTATAGATTGGGCAGCAATTATTCAAACCCTACAAGCAGTGCTATTTTCCTGATAAAACAATTGATGATCCAAACAAATGCTTCAAACATCTTTCCTGTCATTTGCAAACGGGGACATCAGAGAATTAACACATCCAGTATTTCTTTAGATAGTCATAAAGATCGAGAAAAGAACTAGCAATTTCCCAAAGACCGGCGCAAGGTAAGAATTAACTTTGGGATTCACCGACTCCAGTTCATGTTATACTGACAGCAACCCCAAGACTCAATTGACTAGATTGTTGCAAGAAAATGTGTGACTTCTACAGAGAGGAACTGTTAGAAAAGCTCATTACCTCTACACCCATTGAGGGAGGATCTTTTGGGCAAGAGGAAGGACCAATCCATTGATGCATTACTTGAGGATGAACACGAATATGATTCCATGGTGGTAGGCTACCAGTTATATGCTTGAGGGGCAATCAACATTATTGCTTTGGTCAGCAAAGCACATGAACTGAACTAAATCTGTAGCAGATGAGGCGTTTTTGCATCTACCCAAAGTTGTCCACTTTTTCTGGGTCTCTGTAAACCACTGCTGCCAAGGGATGTTGAAAACACAGGCAGGTAATCTGGTTCTAAAGACCATATCAAAACCTGAGACGAAACATAGATCATGCATAAGATGGTGCAATACCAAAGTTGAAACTTTATTGCTGGAACAGCACAGCAGGTCAGGCAGCATCCAGGGAACAGGAGATTCGACGTTTCGGGCACAGGCCCTTCTTCAGGAAAGTTGCTGGAGAAGTTTCAACTTTGATCTCCAGCATCTGCAGACCTCACTTTCTCCTGCAATACCAAAGCACTACTGCAGAAAAGTAAGAAAAAAGTGCACCGACACATTACATTGAGGTTCACAGTCAATCAAGAGGGAAGGGAAAGCTTTCTATCTTGTTAACATCAAACCCCAGGTCAATGGAATAAGGTGGTCTGACATTTTTATACCAATCAACATCATACGTCCTCAAAAGTCAGGACGACACCCATTTTGATGGGGGGAGGATGTCTCTGATATAATCTGGGCAGAGTGCGCTGCATCATTATGGTGCACTGTGCTCTGCACAGCTGGAGCAGGCAAAGAGGTGACATGATAGATGGTGAGTAATGAGAGGAATGGGATGGCTTCTCAGTTGGGGATGGAAGACACTGGGGAAGAGGAAGTTGCCCTAATCCATGACAGAGCTCAGCCGAGTCAGATGTTACAAGCCAGACAGAACCTCAATGACAGCTGCTGAGCAGTGAGGAGGGTGAGAGAATGGGGCTGTATGTGCGGGGGAGTGTCAGCCATGTTGGCTATGTGCGGCAGGCCGTGTGGTTTCTTGGTTGCTGTTCCATGGTATTGCCAAAGCCTTGTGTGGGTGCACAGCAAATTATAAAAATGGCAAGGGCAATATAGGCACTGATATTTCAGCAGATATCAATACAGTGGCAAATCGCTCCGGAAAAGGCCTGTGGTAAGATGAAGCCAGCATCATAAGTAGTTAACGAGGTGGAAATTGGTGAGGCCTTGTGGCAGAAATCCCTCCAGAATATTATGTGTTTGTGAATGTATTGTCTGCGTATGACAACTCACTGTAATAAACATCCATTGGATGACAGATTTCAGGAATGGGGTATCTCAGAACATAGAACATAGAATGTTACAGCGCAGTACAGATCCTTCGGTCCTCAATGTTGCACCAACCTGTGAAATTAATCTGATGCCCATCTAACTTACACTGTTCCATTATTATCCGCATGTATATCCAATGCCCTTTTAAATGCCCTTAATATCGGCGAGTCTACTACTGTTGCAGGCAGGCCGTTACATGTCCCTACTACTCTCTGAGTAAAGAAACTACCCCTGACCTCTGTCTTAAATCTATCACCCCTCAATCTAAAGCTGTGTCCCCTCCTGTTAGCCTTCACCATCCGAGGAAAAAGGCTCTCACTGTCCACCCTATTTAACCCTTTGATTATCTTATATGTCTCGATTAAGTCACCTCTCAACCTTCTTCTCTCCATTGAAAACAGTCTCAGTTCCCTCAGCTTTTCCTCGTAAGACCTTCCCTCCATACCAAGCAACATCCCAGTAAATCTCCTCTGAAACCTTTCCAAAGCTTCCACATCTTTCCTATAATGCAGTGACCAAAACTGCACACAATGCTCCAGGTGCGACCTAACTAGTATCTTGTACAGCTGAAGCATGACCTCATGGCTCTGAAACTCAATCCCCCTACCAATAAACACCAACACACCACATGCCTTATTAACAACCCTATCAACCTGGGTAGTAACTTTCAGGGATTTATGTAACTGGACACCGAGATCTTTTTGTTCATCTATGCTGCCAAGAATTTTACCACTAGCCCAATACTCTGCATTCCTGTTACTTTTCCCGAAGTGAACTACCTCACACTTTTCCACATTAAACTCCATTTGCCACTTCTCAGCCCAGCTCTGCATCTTATCTATGTCCCTCTGTAACCCACAACATCCTTCGGCACTATCCACAACTCTGCCTACCTTAGTGTCACCTGCAAATTTACCAACCCATCCATCTACACCGACATCCAAAGCACGTATAAAAATGATAAACAGCAGTGGCCCCAAAACAGATAGTTACGGCACACCACTGGTAACTGAACTCCAGGATGAATGTTTCCCATCAACCACCACCCTCTGTCTTCTTTCAGCTAGATAATTTCTGATCCAAACTGCTAAATCATCTTCAATCCCAAAACTCCGTATTTTGTGCAATGTGTAGTAACAATTTGTTACCGTCTGCTTGACATCAGGCAGAAAACCATCAACTACTGCCACCAGGAGAAAGGTTTCTATTCCCCAATTTCTGGAAACAATCTACTCTTTATATCCCTCTCTTACTCTCAGGTAACTGTAATGAATCCTGGAATGTATTCAACACTCCCTTAGAAATGGCAGTTACCGGCCTGACTTGGCAAAGCTAGAGATTAGAAGAACTCCATTAAAATGCCCACAAATATATCAATCTCCCAAATATTTACTGATTCTCTAAGTGAACAACATTGCATTTGTATCAATGCATTTGGTGTCGCCCCAGTCATAGGTCTACAGAGTTAGACCTACTGCATGTATTTCCATATCCACTTCAATCATGATTTGGAGGTGCCAGTATTGGACTGGGGTGTACAAAGTTAAAAATCATACAACACCAGGTTATAGTTCAACCAGTTTAATTGAAAGCACTAGCTCTCGGAACACTGCCTGATGAAGGAGCAGCACTGCGAAAGCTAGTGCTTCCAATTAAATCTGTTGGACTATAACCTGGTGTTGTGTGATTTTTAACTCCATATCCACTGAGTATCTGAAGTGCAAATTCCACGTAAGGTAGGAATATGCCAGGATCTGAGAAAATCAAAACTGTGCTGAAAACAACAGCCTTTGGACTGTGCTGGTGAGGATGCAACATTAGTAGGAAAGCATTTAGATCATTGACCTCATTGTCAGGTAGTTGCACTGGATGGCTGCTGTGGTATTTCATTCCATTTTCGATTGGAGCTTTCTCTGGAGAATCCTGATCTGATTTGAAAGAAATGTGAATAATTACGTTTCTTGCCTTCAGCGCTGAATGATATGATGCCATAATCAAAACGAACAAGTTCACATCTTATTTTCGCTATTAGGCAATTCAGTATTAATTAAAATTTGTTATTTCTCCCAACAATAGATTACGGCTACTGCAAAATAAAAGAGATTTAGTACACATATACATGTATTTAAATTCACAAATGGCAGACTGAGAGAATAACTTTTAATAAAATTCAGTCAATGTATTTTTGAAGAGGGGAATAAAACTCACTGCCTATGTTCACTTCAGGTTATAAAGTATTGGATAAAGCAGGAAATAAACTTGCAACAATCAACTCTCTTGAGATGATGCCATAGCAGCCAAAATATCTCCAGAGCCTCATGTGTGGAAGGCCTCATAGTTTGTCTCACTCCTTAGCACGCCAACGTGCCTGGCTTCTGATTGAATTATGTTTAAGAATCGGAGTGAGGCTTCAGTTGTCAAATTTTTGGTTCGTTCAGTTTTTCTTGAGGAGTGGCTTCAAGCGACTGGGGTAAAGCAGTGAGAGCAATCACTGTCACTTCATCTGTTCCACAACAGGAAAGATTTCATTGAACTCTTAAGTCTGGCAAACTGAGAAATGGTCACTTTCTGTCAGCCTTACCCCAATTTGATTATGCCTCCAACAGAATGTTTTTCACTAGTGGGATGTGGGTGTCGCTGGCTGGACCAGCATTTATTGCCCATTGTTGCTTTTGAGAGGGTGATGGTGAGCTGCCTTTTTGAACCACTGCAGTCAATTGGCTGTAGATACATCCTTAATGCCCTTAGGGAGGGAATTCCTGGATTTTGACCCAGTGATGCTGAAGGAACAGGGATATATTTCCACGTCACGATGGAGTGTGGCTTGGAAGGGAACTTGTAGATGGTGGTATTCCATGTGTCTGCTGCTCTTATCCTTCTTGATGGAAATGGTCGTAGGTTTGGAAGGTGCTGTCGAGGGACATTTGATGAATTTGATGGTACACACTGCTGCTACTCAGAGTCAGTGTGGAGGGAATGGATGCTTATGGGTGTGGTCCCAATCAAGAGGGCTGCTTTGTCCTGGATTGTGTCAAGCTTCTTGAATGTTGTTATTTTACATCTGCTGACATAAATGGATATTCAGTCTCTAGCTTTGACAGGTTTGCAAAAACTCTTTCCTGAGAGCTTATTCAACAAGATTCATTACAGTTACCTAAGAGTGAATGAGGGATCATTAGAGTAGCTTGTTTCCAGTAAATCAAGTGGAAACCTTTCTACTGGAAACAGCCACTGAAAACGTTCTGCCTGATGTCCAGTGAGTAGTAACAAGTTATTTCAAGAAACTTCTTTCCTGAACTGGCTACTTTAGTCTTCTTCAGAGAATTGGTTATTGTCAGCTAAGTCCCACTCTGGAATTGAAAGGTATGATCTATTCCTGACAAAAATGGAACCAATGTAAAATCCACAATTCTGGTCATCTTTGTTTCACTGTTTCCAGACTATCAAGGTGGCTGAAACACAATCGTGATTTGATCTATTTTTGTCCCTTGTATTTGGCTGACAGGGAACTGTTCTCAATCATGATACAACACTGATGTTCTTGACTTCATAACTGAACAACTTGAGAAAGAATATAGAAAGTATTGAAGGTGAATATGTTTGCTGAATATGCTTAAAGCCTATTACATCTGTAACTTTTCCAAGTTCTAATAAAAGCTCATTGACCTGAAATATTAAGTTCGTTTTCTCCACAGATGCTGACATACTTGCTGAGCAATTCCTACATTTTTGTTTTGTTTTTACCTTTAATCATCTATCCTAACAGTTTGTTCAATGCAAGTGGCTTGGAACAAGAATGACGGAATTGTGCCTATTTCTTGAGAAGCATGCAATAACAATAACAAAAATATCAGCTTGTTACCATTGTTACAGTGGTAAAAATATCCTAAGGTTCACTGAAATCAAACAAAATTTGACACTGAGTTATGTTAATAACTAATAGAGTAGATGCAATGATTAACTGGATGAAATCCAGGGAGGAAAATAGAGTGCGGAAGATTATATCTCACATCATAGCTATCTTGACTTTCCTTCCTTCAATCTACTACAATGCTGGTAGGGCCTCCTGGTGGAAGTTAGGAAGCTTATTTCATGTTTATTAATGATTCTTGGTGAAATAACTCAACAGAGGCCGGTATCCTGTCACTGGAGAGTCCCTGACACTGATCCAACTCCCTCAGAGTCAGCTCTCAGAGTGAACAGAACCCCTGACACTCCTGTTTATATCTGTCAGCCAGGGCTCCCTGATTGGACCAGATTAACAGCCCCAACCAGGGAACTCATGTTATATGAGGTCTACCTGGCTGACCTTGTTACAGTCACTACATCTGGATTGGACCTATAGCTGGGTCAGCTAGTCAACTCCATTGATTGTAAATGTTTTTTCTGAGAATGTACAGAGTCCAAATAGAGAGGCAACATGATACTTGAGCCTGTGAGTTTAAGAGCCAGAAGCTCTTAAGCATAAATGATGCAATAAATTTTAGTTTCCTCTTTTCATAGTAATGGATTTTCTGTCGTTGACTCCCACCTAAATCAACGAATCTTGTGTTAAATAACATATATTTTTTAAACAATTATTGCTGCGCACCTATCTAATTGGAAAAAGGACTTATGATTGTCAAGATTGCAATGTTGTAGATGACAGAAAACCATGTGTGAAATGGTGATGACTGATATGTTCAGACCATTGAAGAAAATAACTAGTCAAGGATAGATAAAGCAGGACGCAAGAGCAGATAAAGGTTTTTTTTATCTTTCTTTGGTTTTATTTTCTGGATGCTATGAAAAGGTGTTGTACCATTTTTCAGGATATTGACCTTAGCTTGTCATATTTATGTATTCTCCTGTGATCTGCCAATGGAGATGCTCCTCATCTGTCATCAACTTGTTGCTGCTTGCACATGAAATAATTATCAAAGATTCACCTCCTTGATACCAGACTGAGGAAACACTGGGAGCAGTTGCCTGACACACCGAAACATAGCTCATATATTATTTGTCATTCACTATGTTTTCAAACATGTCCTTTTGCAATGGATTTCAGTTAATCAAATGTCCTTTTTTAACGTTGCCTCAAGTCTCACACATAGACAGCCTTCTTTACTTGAGACAGGATTGAGGACTATTAAACTATAGTCAAAACTCCATTGGCTTACTTCCATACCTGCCCAAAGTCCACATGCACTCCCTATTCCCAAAGAAGCCGAGCTAAAACCCTTTCTGTTCATGAAACTATCTGTTGGAGGTCTGTACAATCAGATTTACAATTTTCACCCAGATGCAAAGCAGATAGAGCTTTCACTTAAACAAACCTTGGATCACCTAACTCACATTAATATAATATATTGGCATGTGAATTCCAATTCTGCAAAGGGGGTTTTAAATGTTAAACAAAAATAAAATACTGTAGAAACTGGAAATCCAAAATAAGGCTCTGAAAAACTTCATTGAACTAAAACATTGGAGTGGAAGGAGTGGAATGAATTTGAGTGTCTTAACACAGAGAGATGTGGCACTGAACAAGACCATGTTAAAAGGAAGATTTTGCTCAAAGATTATATGTTACTGATAGATGAAGAGGAATGACAGCTGTGACCTTTGTGCAGTGGGTATGTTTGCGGTATGAGAATGATTGGCGCAAAAAGAAGATATCACAAAGTAAAGGCAGGAGGTATCATGGAATTTTTTAATGAGTTGGAAAAATGAGGTGCAGAGAACAATTTTTTTTCCTAGTTGAGCACCATATCCACCTACTGCACAGTTTTGTTGCTTCTGATGAAGTCAGTAAACTGCATTCATATGCGTAAGGCAGTAGAGCTGGAATTGAGTTCTCTTATTATTTACAATGCATCCAAATTCTTTTGAGACTCACTTGTCCATTACCTTCCTGGGTCAGCAGCAGTACATCCACCTTCTCCCTGTCAAACTGTGAAGACATTGTTTCCTTCACTCCGATCCCACCAGAAAACTGGAGAGAGGCTTTGGATGATTGGTATTTTAAAAGCACCAAACATCATTGAACGCTAGGGAGAGCTCAGAAACGAACACTGGGGTCTGAAGAAAATGTTAACTCTGATTTCTGTCCACAGATGCTGCCAGATCGGCTGAGATTTTCCAGTAAATTCTGTTTTTGATTCTCACTTATAGCAGCCACAGTTGTTTCAGCTTTTAAGAGCACTGGAATGATGTTTTGTTCTTACAATTAGACAGTAATATGGGGGGCAAACAGGAGGCTGGAAGAAGATGGCACATCAGGCAGCATCAGGAGGTGGCGAAGTCAGCGTTTCGAGTATAACCCTTCTTGAGGGCTAGATATGGGGGTAGGGGGAGCTACAGGTAAAGAGAGATGGTGGGGATGGATTAGAGAGAGTAGCAGAAAGGTGAGGTAGTGGTAGGTAAACTCAGATAGTGGGTACAACCTGTTGGTCGATGGGTGGGATTAATCCAGTTGGTAGCTGGAAGGAAGGGTTAGTAAGTGGAATGGAAAGAGAGTCGGGGATGGGTGAGAATGTTATTTAAAATTGGACACCTCAATATTAAGTCCTCCGGGCTGTAGGCTGCCCAGGCAGAAGATGAAGTGTTGCTCTTTCAATTTGCGGTATGATTGACTTTGGCAATAGAGGAGGCTGAGGTTGAACATGTCAGAGGGGAGCTGATTTTTCAGTTACCTAACTGTCAATGCATCAAAGTGGTGGATGTTGGAAGTTACCCTCCTTCTCATATATTGACTACTTTGCGCAAAGGAAGATTTGAAAAGAAGAGTTGCATTTTAATTTTGAGTGTTTAATAGAGTGTGTGTCTACACAAGTTTACATGAGAAGGTAAGGCCCATCGAGTGGACCCCATTAAGTGGAAGGTAGTTAATCTGTTAATAAAGATGATAAATAAAATAGATAAGTTGCAAGTGCATCCTGACAATGGTCACTGGGAGACATATTGATCTTGGATGATAGCGTGACACAGCCAATAAAATATTTAAAAATTAACTTAAGGGACATCAGCATTGCAACAAAATCATCATTTGTTGCCCATGTGTAATTGTTCTGAGGAAGATGGTGGTGACTGCTTTCCTGAAACAGTACAGCCTGTGTTGTTTAGATAAAGCTGCAGAGCTGTTCAGAAGGCAATCGCAGGTTTGACCCAGTAATCGTGCAGTCAGAGTGATATCGTTCCAAGTCAGGATGTTGTGCAACTTGGAAGGAAACTTGCAGGTGATGCTGTTCCATGTATCTGCTGCCCTTGTTCTCTTGGATGGAAGATTTTTCAGGCTTGAGAGGGGCTATCAATGAAGCTTTGGCAATAGTTGCAGTATGTCTTGAAGATGGTATTCATTGCCAGCAGAGTACACTGCTCAGAACTTGTGTGGTGCCAATGTTACTTGCCACATGTGAGTACAAGCTTGAATGATGTCCAGGCATGACTGCAAGTGGACATGAACTGTACTGAGTGGTGCTGAACATTGTGCAATCATCAGTGATCATTACCACTTCTGTTCTTATGATGGAGGCAAAGTCATTGATGAAGCAGTTGAAGATATTTGGGCTGAGGATACTGTCCTAAAGAACTCATGTGCTGTGACTGAAATGATCTCCAACAACTATATTATATATACTGGGTCTGTTTCCAACCTTCCTGCCCATTCCCCGGCTCCCTATCCAGCCATGCCTCCTCCTTCCATTCCACCTACCAACCCTTCCTTCCAGCTACCAACCGGATTAATCCCCCCCATTGACCAACCAGGTTGTTCCCTTTACCTTTGTTCACCTATCATTACCTTACCTTTCTGCTACTCTCCCTGATCCATTCCCCCTCTCACTCTTTACCTGTAGCTCCCCCTACCCCCATATAGTATCATTTCTCCCAATTCCCATTGATCCTTGGTATAGCAGGGCTCCTTGATTCCCCTCTTAATCAACTCTTGATGCCAAGGACAGCTACCCTCACCCACTCACGTAGAATCATATGGTACAAACAAGGCCCTTTGATCCATCAAGTCTGCACTGACTCATGAGACACAGCTGAACTTCAATCTAATCACATTTATCAGCACTTAGAGTCAAGTTTAGCTCTTTGCTCATGGTTAGAGCAGTGTTATAACAAGGTCAGGAGCTCACTGGGCCTGAGGGAATCTAAACTGAGCATCAGCGAGGATGTTATTGTTGACTAAGTGCCACTTCACAGCACTATCAATGATCCCATCCATCACCTTCCTGATGATTGAGAGTTGACTGATAGGGTGGTAATTGGTCAGTTGGATTTGTCCTGCTTTTCACTTATTGCTTATATCTGGGTATTACTTGATGACTGCTAATGTTATACCTTTACTGTAAAAGCTTAGCTTGGGCTGCATCTAGTTCTGGACCACTATTCAATACTATTGACACAATGTCAGGGCCCATAGCCATGCAGTATTCAATGCCCATAGCCGTTTTGTAATCACAGGTGCAGTGAATCGGATTGGCTGAGGGCTGGCATCTACAATGGTGGGGGTCCTCAGCAGGGAATCCACTCAGCAATTCCAGCTAAATGTGTGTGCAAATATTTCCACTCTGTCTATTTCATGGCTGACAGTAATACATTTCTGTATTATCAGTATTTTGCAACCTCCTCTTCCTGTAACTTGTTTAAGTTTCCAAACACTTATTGACCAACTAGTGAAGGAGCAACCTGTCAAGGATTTCACTGGGCTCCCCTAGACACAGAGTGGAACCCAAAGAGAAGGAAAATTGAATGAGATCATGTCCATTAGCATAAGAGAGCTGTTTAATGTTGTCAGCGTGGAGAAAGTCAGAAACTGTACAGAATTGATGGAAAAGTTCAAACTTCAGTCTTCAAATATTGATCAGTCAATACCTGTGACAGAAATGATGCCGGTGAGCAACAACCTTTCAGTAACATGACTAAGAGTCTGAAAAAAAAGACTTCATTGTCAAGCAACCGCAATTGTGTTTTTTATTTATTCATGAGATGAGGTTGTCATTGGCCAGCATTTAGTATCTATCTCTAATTGCCCAGAGAATAGTTGACAATCAATCACATTGCTGTGGGTCTGGAGTCACATGTAAACCAAACAAGTAAAGGTCAGCGCTTTCCTTCCCTAAAGGACTTTAGTGAACTAGTTGGGTTTTTTTCCTGATAGGTTATCATCCTTAGACTCCTAATTCCAGATTTCTATTGAGTTCAAATTCCTCCATCTGCCATGGCAATATTCAAACACAGGTCCCCAGAACAATGACTGAGTTTCTAGATTAACAGCAAAGTGATCATGCCACTCAGCTACCACCTCCCTAATGGGCGATTGAGGACCCAGACTGAAGGGAGATAAGCTGCCAGGCAGGCCAACGTTCACAAATCCACAACATGACAAAAAGACAAAACCATTGGCTCTACACTTCCAGGGTATTGAAAAAAAAAGAGACTCCTTCCAAATAGAAGGAGGAGGTAATGACCTGTTGACATTATTACTGGACTGTTAATTCAGGCACCCAGGTAATATTCTGGGGACCCAAGTTTGAATCCCACACAACGGCAGATGATGGAATTTGAGTTCAAAAATAGAGTCCAATGATGACCATGAATCCATTGCCAACTGTCAGGGAAAAACCGACATGGTTCACTAATCTCCTTTAAGGAGGAAACTGCCATCCTTACCTGGTCTGGCCTACATGTGACTCCAGACCCACAGCAACATGGTTGACTCTTAACTGCCCTCTGGGTAATTAGGGATGGTCAATAAATGCTGCCCTAGTCATTGACACTCACATCCGGTGAATGAATAAAGGAATCCAGAAATGCAGGATTCTCCACAGGAGAAAGCATTTATTTTTACAGAGCACTGACTTTTCAGGAAGGAACTCGGGAAATGATGGGTCCCCCAGATGAGGCAATGGAACAACAACAATATTATCCGGTGGTAGACAAAGTGACATCTCTGCCAAGGATATCTAAGATATAAAAGAACTCGAGAAGAGAAATAGTCCACATATCAGAACCAGTTTCAGCAGTCACCAAACAAGGGTCCTACCATTCCTCCAATTTGGAGGAATAAAAATGGGAAACATTCAGAATACCTATATTTATGAATTCAGAGACTTGGGGAGAGATAGAGTACTGGTTAATATAATTATGTACATGATTGTATAATGGGCTAATTTTGGGGGAGAAAAAGTATGGATGGCAATGTTTAATAAAATA